>NC_086382.1:0-610833 GCF_036588685.1 Mytilus trossulus | reverse complement strand
AATCTAAAATATGACCTTGACCTTTAACCTATAACTTATATCCATTCTGGTGGCCCAAGGACTTCAAATTAAATGACACTAAGTCTCTATCACCTATGGTTAACAGTTACAATTTCACTTAACTTAAATACAGTAGGGGAAATAATTCTCATATGGAGTCTCCTGAAAGCTTCGGTAAATTATTTTGTCAAAAACCTCAGGATATAACGAGCAATTTGAAAGAAAAATATGTCGTTGCCTCTAGATCTTACGGTTGTGACGGAGAAGTCATATAAAGAAAAACAGTGTAGGGGAGATAACTCTTACAAAGAAAAATGTTCGATTAAATAGGCTTTAGATTCAAAAAGTAAAAGGTCTTTCCACGGAAAAGTCTGTTAATAAGATTCAATGTCTTTT
Source organism: Mytilus trossulus (assembly GCF_036588685.1). NCBI lineage: Eukaryota > Metazoa > Mollusca > Bivalvia > Mytilida > Mytilidae > Mytilus > Mytilus trossulus. Next base: position 610,437 of record NC_086382.1, on the reverse strand, counting down.
TTCAGACCTTTTTCGATGGTGTTTAGATCAAAATGACTGTTTATGCCTTAAATTTATTTACTAGTAGGCAAACAGTTTTGACGAAGTTAAAAAATATTTTTCAGACATACCTTTAAGAATAACACATTTGCTTTTCATCATGCATTCTTTCAAAACCCGATCATTTGCAGTATTCACAAGGTTTCGCTCTAAATCCCATTTCTCAATATTGCATGGTCCTGAAAAAAGTAATAACAAAAGAGAAAACAATTATGGTTACCTTGTCACATGTAATGTATACATGCACATTCATTTTTACTGTAATCAATTAGAAAAGGCACAATAAAACTATTCCAAAAAAAGAACGATGGAGGATTGTATTCCTGAAAACGTTTTTAATAATCACTATGTTTTGCCAACATTTATACCTCCAAAAAAAAACACGTTGTTCGATGCTCTATTTAGTGACTTTTTTTGATTATTTTTAATTTTTTCTCTGATTGAATGATGATTGGGATCTGATCTGAATAAAACTGGTTTATCCCAGTAACATATTAATTTGTCTATTGTCTTTATTCTTTAGATTTCAAGTTGTCGATCATAGAAGTTTTATATATACATGTACAATACTTCATATGGTTGTTATTGTTCAACATGGTATGACATTCTTGTGATTTTTGATCTAATGGCAGAGACATAAATATATAGTCAAATGCGTTTTGTTTAAATATACTTTTTTACTTTTTTTGGTCGTTTGGAAAATGTTGTTTTGAGACCCTTCTACAACGAAATTTGTTTTACATGCACACGTATAAAAATTGCGGTTTTTATCCAACGCAATCATAGGTTTGAACGTAGTTTTCAATTTAGACTCGTATATATATATATATATATATATAAATATATATATAAATATTCACATAAATCACGTAAAATCATGTGGCCCAGAATAAAATTTTTGACGATAAATTAACTCTACAAATCGGGGAAGTATTACTGCCGATGACTAACAGAAACACCAATGGGAAAAACTGTCTCCTCAGATCAAATTAACTTTTTTTTTCTGAAAAGCTACTTTAAAATCGTGGTATTCATTCTTATGTTATTATATTGAGAAAAAATATTTTGTGCTTTTCGGCATTTTTAATTATTCTAAGATTAAAATCTGGTAATGGTCATAATATTGATAATGCAGAAAAACATTTCTTCACTTCATTTCTTAAAATTGTGATGTGTCCGATCACCTAATATTTGCCGGAGCCGGAGGTAAAGATCTAAATGGATTATCGCTTTGGTAATGTTTTTTTACAACAAACCAAATACAGACATATTATTTTAAACATGACCAGAACTTTATTCAAACAGAAGCACTGAACAATACTATAGTACTCAATCAGAAAAACAAATATAGTAAATTAACATGTTTTAAAAAGAAAGAAAACAACTATTTCATAAATAAATAAACAGCTGTGCCATTAGCACAAGATACGCTTGTCGCATTTTGAAAGAATAAAATGCAATAATTTCTCAATGTCATAAAAGGCTAAAGGGAGGTTATCTTAATAGATATAAATCAGTCAAAAGTTTCATGAAAACTTTTTTAAACACTTTAAGGATATTGTCTGAAAATTGGCCACATACCACAATTAAATTCCTCTATAAGTTCTTAATACATCGTTTTATTCTCCTGAAAAACATGCACCTGGTCTTTTTGTCCAAATGTTTGTGTGCAGTAAATAACAAAAATATCCAGCATTCAAAAAGATTGCATTTTAACATCTTTCAAATTTAGCCAATACACATGCATAGCTCTATGGACAAGTCAAGCGATGTCCCGCAAAATGTATTATATAACCTTTTTGCACCTGGCCCAATCACTCTTTTCATTTCAAAATAAGTTAACATACAAAATCAAAAAATGATTAAAATATAAAATCAAAAACTATATAGATATAGGAAGATGTGGTGTGAGTGCCAATGAGACAACTCTCCATCCAAATAACAATTTAAAAATTAAACCATTATAGGTTAAAGTACGGCCTTCAACACGGAGCCTTGGCTCACACCGAACAACAAGCTATAAAGGGCCCCAAAATTACTAGTGTAAAACCATTCAAACGGGAAAACCAACGGTCTAATCTATATAAACAAAACGAGAAACGAGAAACACGTATATATTACATAAACAAACGACAACTACTGTACATCAGATTCCTGACTTAGGACAGGTGCAAACATTTGCAGCGGGATTAAACGTTTTAATGGCCCCCTATGAATGAATGAGAAAATGGAAAGAAAACATATACTAAAGTTAAGGAGAACTACCCTATATTCGCAAACAACAAAAAGCGGGGTTATTAATTGTGATCTCGGGCCTATTAGGGGTCATTTATAGAAAATGTGGCATTTTTTTATATGTGATCTTTTGGTGCTAAATTGTGACGTTGAATTAAAACAATATCAACTATCTAACTTGGGCTTCAAAAAACAAAACAAAAAATACAAAAATGTGCACTTTTTTTAATGTTTCTAGGTAAACGATATCACCAAATTAAAGCGATAGATAAGATCCTGAATGTACACAACAAATGTATCAGACTTATTATAATTGGCCAAAAGTTAATTTTGTTATTTCATGAACCAGTGCCAAAAATTAGTAAAAGCGCTTTTATGTAAATGTCCGACAAGTTGACGACGGACGGACGACGGTATTCCATCATACGTCCCGTAAATAGGCTTATAAAAATATAACCAGAGTAATTTTGACAACTGTACGATTTTGTCTAGAGGGAAACTGCTAACCGTGACTTTCAACTTAAGTATGCGCTTGGTGTTTCAACCGATAGCGATCTAGTAAAGTTTCGGTAGAGTCGATTAAACATTTTCAAATAGCATGAAAGAACAAGCACTTACAATTCGTTGTTCGTCTAGATAGCTTCAGCATGACACAAGTGTAAGAAAACAAGAATGTGTCCAAATTACACGGATGCCCCACTGGCACTTTCATTTTCCATGTTCAATGGACCGTGAAATTAGGTAAAAAAATCTAAATTGACATTAAATTCAACAGATCATACCATATGGAATATGTGTACTTAGTTTCAAGTCGTTTGGACTTCAACTTCATCAAAAACTACCTTGACCAAAAACTTGAACCTGAAACTGCCACTTTCATTTTCTATGTTTAGTGGACCGTGAAATTGGGGTCAAAAGTCTAATTTGGCTATCAAATTAAAAAGATCATATCATTAGAAACATGTGTACTAAGTTTCAAGTTGATTGGACTTCAGCTTCATTAAAAACTACCTTGACCAAAAACTTTAACCTGAATCGGAGCAGACGGACGGACGAATGGACAGACAGACGGAGACACAGACCAGAAAACATAATGCCCCTCTACTAGGTGGGGCATAAAGACTGTTCGGACTCTTATATTAATAGTTAACACAGCTGGTATCACGGTAATTTTATTCGGAAGTGGCGGATCCCAAGGTGGGTTCCGGGAATTGGAACACCTTTTTTTACGATCATTGCTTTTGAATTAGGACATATCTTTTAACCCTCTTTTTAAAAAAGCTGAAATCCGCCCCTAAATTCAAATCCCTTGGAAATAAGGAAAACGTTATGACGAGACTGCATTATTGGTTGGGTCTTCTGATATTTAGAACAATGGAAAATTGGGCTGAACACTTGTTGCTGTACTCGAGTTTACTTTTTATCTATATTCAATCTACATTACTCTATGTAACTATATCTGTTTTAATTCAATTTATTTTTAAAAACCTAGAATTAAAGGATTATTTATGGAGCCTTTGCATGAATTTCCCGAATGAACGTACATTCTTAATGATGTCGAATTCACTTGTTGCTGCCATTCAATATTAAATTTGAAAATGAGTCGTGCATTATTGTTTTTTAACATATTTTGTTTCAGACTTAATTTCACCGACTCAATTTGTATCCTAAATATAAAAAGAAATTATGCTGAACCCCAGAATACCCTTGACAACTAGGCTGTTTGCTTATTTTAAGTAACTTTGGTCGTTCTAAAGAGTTAAAATAAACCTTAAGCTGTGGTCGCACCTTACCGGATAACACGAACGGGCGCATAAAGAAATGAAAATAAAAGTTATCCGTTGGGAGTCCGTTGATACAATACAATACAATACAAAGTTTTTTATTGTCAATTATGACGCCCAATAATTTGAGCAGTACAATTAAGTTCAATTTCATACAAGTGATTACATATTGATTACATTGATTATTTAACAATTAAACAAAGTCAAGTTTTTTTCACCCAAATAATATCTGCAAAATAGATGAATATATATATATATATATATAGTTTTACAATATAATATAGATGGACTAACTACCGGTGACTAAACTGTATCTAGAATTGATTTTCTCTCTTTGAATAAAGTACACAATAATAAACTTACTTTTTTAATTATAACATTATCCTCAGATGACATTAACCATATTAATTTTGATTTATTTGGGAGGCTTTTAAAGTTTTTGTTAACCTTATTTAAGTAATCTATATATTCAGATCTTTTATTTTCTAAAACAGGACACTGAAGAAGAAAATGAATTTCATCTTCAACTTCAGTGTTACATAATTTACATATTCTATCCTCCACTCGAAGCCCCACATATCTGCCTCTTTCAATTTCTAATTTATGTGCACTGACTCTAAACTTAGTGAGCAGTCGCCTTTCATCCTCATTTAAAATTAATAAGTATTTTTCCATATAAATATTTTCTTTAAATAATCTGTAAGTTCTTAGTTTATTTCCATGCTGTTTATTTTGTCTATCATTATAAAGTTCAGATTTCCAAATACAAGAATATTTCTGTTTTAATTTCCGGTAAATTAGTGATTTTAAATCCATCTTTGAATTTTTAATAAGTTTAAGATCTATATCAAGATATTTCATAAGAATAGCAATACAACTATACCAACTATTTTTGTTTAAACTGTTTAGTGATCTACAGACATTCAGGGCTTCAGAGAGAAGGATATCATCAGACTTTAATATATATTTATAATATCTAAACATATTTAAAATTACCTCAAGAAATAAGGGAAATCTTCCCATTTCACCCAATACAGCTATATTTGTAGATTTTTTACCTAAACCCAAAGAAAATTTACAGAATTTGACATGAACACTTTCTTGTTTCATGTCCTTGCATAGTTTAAAAAGATTATGTTCATTTTTATTTAGTTTATTTATTACTGAAGATCCCCATATTTCACTCCCATATAACAACACAGGTTTCACAGTATGATCAAATATATGTGAAAGTGTGTTAATTTTAGGTTTATATAAGTTAAAACTTTTTTTATATTTAAATAAAGCTTTCAGTCCCCTTTTATATAAATCATCTTTAGCCTCTGTAAAGCTTCCACTTGCGCTTACATAAATTCCTAAATATTTATAGCCCCTAGCCCTTTCAATAGGTATATTATTAATATTAAATATTTTTTCATCTAGTTTTCCTGTTTTATTAAATACTACTGATTTAGTTTTCTTTATATTTATTTGGAGCCCCCATTTATCACAGTAATTATATAGTTTATCAATACACCTCTGTAGACCATCAGCTGTTTCTGACATCAATACTAAGTCATCTGCATACAATAAGCAATTAAGGTGTAAGGAATTTAAAATAGCAGGTTTACATGTCTCATCAAAAGAGTCAAGAATATCATTTATAAAAATTTTAAATAAAGTGGGGCTTAAATTATCCCCTTGTTTGACTCCTATGTTAGATGTAAAGTTTTCAGTCATAGAATATTTGTTTACCTTTACACAAAGTTCAGTATTATTATACATATCTTTTAGAGTGTTATATAATAAATCACTGACTCCAATATTTCTCAGTTTATAAAAAAGTCCATCATGATTAACAGTATCAAAGGCTCTTCGTCTTTTTATTTTTTAGTGTACTAATCGCCTTTTCTATTTCTGCTTTTGAAATCAAATTATCAAGTTCAGTAAATATTTTTTCTCTTTCCATGTCTTTTAGCTTATCTTTTAAATAATCACAGGATGCATTAGTGTCTTTTTCATTTAAATTTTTAAAATAAGAAAACCAAGCATCTGTTGACACATCAGATGTGGTATTCTCCCTATTTGTATCTGATAACTCATGAAGCAGTGCCCAATATTGACTTGGATTATTGTCTTTTAAATTATCTAATTCATCTATTAAATCTTGTCGAAAATCCCTTATTTTTTTCTTCCTTGTTTTTCTGTAATGTTTTAATAGACTGAAAAAAGATGACCGTATTACTGGATCAAAAGGATATTTTTGTAATAATTTTTCTTGTCATTTAAGTTATTTTTTAATTTAGATAATGAAGCATCTAACCAATTGGGTTTTTTCTTTACATTTTGTTTTAACTTGCTTGTTGATTTTTTAGTAGGCTTTTGTTTTAGTGATAAATTTGCAGCTTCATAGAATATAGTATTAACATCTTTAATCATGTTATTTATATCAGAATGGTATTCAGTTTTATTAAAATTCAAAATTTTTTGTTGCATACTGCCTGAAGATAATGCTTCCTGAAATAATTCAGTAGAGTTCTCATTCCATTTATAACTTTTAAGAGACATCTGAGTTTGACATGTATCTCCTTTTATTTTACAATGTATGTTCAATAACACAGAAATTTGACAATGATCAGAGAGATCGCCCAATAAGTTATGGACTTTAAAAAAACATACTTTTGATAATAAATTTTCTGATACAATAAAATAATCTACAACACTACATCCATTTGGAGTATAGCATGTTAATTGGCCAATAGAGTCTCCAGTAGTTCGTCCATTCAAAATTCTAAGACCTGTTTCAATACAGATATCATTTAAAAATTTACCCCTAGACGAGATAGTTTCGTCCATACTATAACGTACAGGTACATTTATATCTGGATCAAAGTTATTAAAAATCTGGTTTACATCATTTCTATTATCCCCCTCAATAAAATCTGGTTGTTTAGTACCTGTTCTAGAATTCAAATCTCCTGCTAAAATTATACTTCCACTTTTTGAATATTTCTCAATATCTATTTCCAAAAGGTCAAAAATGTCTTCATCTAGAGATTGCGTGTAAGAAGAATTAGAGGGTGGATTATAAATAAAACAAAGATATATATCCTCAGTTGTGCTGAAAAATGTGCTACAAAGTTTTAACCATATATAATCATTAGTTTTGTGTTCTAAAAATTTGACCCCAGCTTTCAAGTTTGATTTTACAAAAACTGAAATTCCTCCCGATATTTTATTGGACTTTTTGAATTTTGCTCTTGATAAATGGACTGAGTTAAACCCATTAATAACTAATGATTCCTCATAGGTACAATGTGTCTCCAATAAACAAACAATATCCTTTGTTTCTATTTCTTTTAAAAATCTAAAGTCCTGATATTTATTGTACCCTTTACTTTTAAAACCATTTATATTCCAGCAACTGATATGTAATTTCGATTTCTTTGTGAATATACACATTTTTTATACTTGACACAAAGTTTTTATACTAATACTATGTACAAAGAAAAATATATACCAATGGCCAACAAGAACAATTACAACTATATCACATGTGATAAGAAAGATAACTCTTGTAATCTTAGATATATTGACTTGTCTGACTGTACTAGTACTGATAATCATCAAAGAAATATTTTTTGAAATTTGAAATTTCTTACACTTCACATCTAAGCTTTTCACTTATTGAAATACTTTCATAGACTATCTTTCTAAAAGTTCTATGAGTTATAACATTTATCATTATACATGTATTACCAAACTTGCTTAATTTTCAAGTTAACATTTTTTGGCAAAATTTGTGTTTTTAGTGAATATCCTTTCTAAATATAACAGTCAATCAGTACAGTCATGACACTAAACACCTAAAAGTATGCAAAACAAATAGTAAAGAATAAAATTTAATTTCAACATGTGATTCTTTAAACACTTTATATATTCATATTTTGAATATAAAACATAGAAAATGCACCTTTTTGTTCTATTCATGATTGTTCTACCCAGACCCATTATACATGTAGCTTGAATATTGATTACCAGTATGCATTATGTCCTGCATTAGTAAATTCTCTATTGTATCTGTCATGTGTGAATTCCCTATTATTATATCTATCATGTGTGTCATACATATATCTACCATTTGACCTTGACCCTACATAGTGAGTTTGAGAACTATCATAATGGTTTTGTACATTCAAATTTCTGTAAGAATGCTTACTCTTTTCAATCTTAATATTCAAAGCTTTTCTGAGCCAGAATTTCATGTTTGTTACAAACAAACTGGTTCCCTGTTTGGACAAATGAAGTCCATCAGAAATAAAAAATCTTCTAATTGCTTGATCTCTACTAGAAAAAACAGAATTTTCACAAATAAGTACTTCAGAACTCTTCAAAAATTTGTATTGAGTTAAAATATTACTCTGAAGTATCTTTCGATTCAGGTCTGAATCCTTCACTGACAAAAATGGAAGTTGATGTACTGACGAATTAAAACGGACGCGAAACTAATGCATAACGAACACACAATCTAGATATGCAACTTTAGAAAAAAAAGGAAACGTACCGGACAGAACGGATGTCCAACGTACAGCCAACGCACACCTAACGGAAGCGTACCGGATAAAACGGATGAACAAGTTATATGGAAAATTAACGGCGACCATAATTATACATGGAAATCGCAATAATTTTCAAAAAAGTGCATCTGGTTTTGATTTGGTCTTCAAAATGCTGTCATAGAGTAGTGTCTGGCCTGAATAAAAACTGCCTGATAGTGAAGACGTGCCCTTACTCTAAGTTTTTCACAAGCATATGATATGCCTTTCAAATCATCTGCCCTAAATATGTACGACAGCACGTGCATTCACGTCGTTTTCACATTAAAAAAATTACATATAGAGAGGGGGTAACGGACAAAATTAACATAAGGAAATTCGTCAAATGGACAGAATGGAAGTGGTATTAACGTGATGCATCTATTTTCCATTATAGAACGTGATATTTGTTTAACGTTCGGAGTCTGTTTGTGTCTTTCCGTCTATCCTGGATGTGGGTTTGTCAGTTAAATAACAAGAGTTCACAAAGCTGTTAAAGTCATTCAGGTAAAGATAGTTTTTGTATTATACGAACCGAAGTCAGACTTATCTGATTCGCGTTCTAAAGAAAGAGGATCAGACTCGCTAATAAAAACTTCATGGGGGAAAATGGTGCAAAATACAAGTTTACTTTAAGGTTATTTATAATTTTACAAACAAAAGTATTTGAGGCAAATAAGGGTAGATCTAAGAGCGTCGAAAAAAGAGTAGAACTACTAGAAAGAAATGAACTTAGCTGCATACTTGTTTTTTCAGGTAAAAGTATACTATGAGGCACGACAAACTATTACATAATTGAATTTAACATTGTTAATTTGATAAAAAAAAAAAATTTGTTATACTCATCAAAACCATTTTTTTGGTTTTTTAGCATGTTTAGGATCAGTTTATCAATCACTAACAACCTGACAAGAAAAATTATTCACCATCGTGCACTATGGTAAACGACAATGTTTAATCTTTATTAGACTCGAAGTTAAACAAATGGTTTATTCGCGGAATCCAGTGTCTCGGCTACTTTTGCTGTAGTACATCGCATGCTCGATAAAAATGAAAGAAAGAATTAGTAAATAAACTCATCATATAAAAATATTTAATCGTATGAAGCCTCTGTCAAATTTTAATAAAAATCCAGGATAGTTAATGAATTTAATAAATGTTTTAAAAACTTTAACTGTAGACAGTTTGTTATGTAAATAGGAAGAAAAACGAAGTCCATATATAAGGAAAATACGGAAAAACAGGTACAAAATTTTAACAAAATTTCCTACTTCTGGCTTTTGATCATAAACAAGCTTTTGTTTAAGTTTGGTACACATCCAAGATACTAGTAGTTTTAATTAGAAACCTATTAAATTGTCCTAAACTTCAACAACAGATTGAATTTAATGTTACCTGGCAGAAGAACTAAGTCCATTTATAAGTAAAATACAGAAAAACAGGGTTTTTTTCACAAAATTTACTTTTGGATACTATCCTATGATCATCAACAATCTTTTGTCCAAAACTTGGATACATATCCATGGTAGTTTCAGAAAGTTTTTAAATTTCAAAAAACTCTTACCACGGAGTGAACATTTGTAGACGCCACAGACGACGACACCGACGATGAAATGTAGGATCGCTATGTCTCGTCCTTTCTACAAAAGACGAAGGCTCGACAAAAATGAATCGAAGTTTGCTTTATAAGGGAAATAATGATTAAGTGTGACTGTCGTTTTCTTTGCTAATGCTTAACCTATGTAAGTGTGAGATACCTCGGATTGAGATACCATGTCGTATGCATCTACATTTGAAAATCAAAATATGTCTTTTTTTCTTTTAGCTCATGTTATCTTTTATACCTTTCTGACAATAACTGTTTTTTTCCAATTTTCTCAATTTATTTTTTTAATTTAAAAACCAAACAAATGAATCTCTTTCTGTTGTCCTTGAATGTTAACATGAATGATGCAAATACCCTTTAGTTGAAACTGACCTGGTCGAGATTTCACCATGTCTACTTTCCATTGAGGAAATGTGTATTTTTGTACGCAGCCTTCCTCGTCTGCATAATAAGACACTGGGCAAGCCGTAAGAACACCTCCAGGAATTTTGGCAACCGTTATAACAATTATATTCCTCTCCTCCTATAAAAAAAAAACCCACAAACTTAATTAAGTAATATATCAAGAAAGTGAAAAATATATCACAAAATGTTTACTGTTACAGATTGTATAACTGCAGCAAAAACAACAAATGAATATGAGAGGCTCATTTGACCCTGTAAGACCAATGTTCTATGTAATTGGCCTAAAATATGAAGATGTGGCAGGATTCGTAAAATAACAATTGTCCATCAGAGACCAACTGACATACATTTGTAATACATCTTTCCATTGACACTTAAAGTTGTTCAATTTTCAATACTTAGAGAGATATCTATTGACAAAATAGTTGTGCGCTTTTTTAAAATATGAAAAGTGTCTAACAACACGAAAATTTAAAAGATTTCGAAATGCAATATATATAAATATATACAAGTCTAAATTAAAAACTACGTTCGAACCTATTATTGCGTTGGATAAACAATGTATTATATTACCATAAGAAATATAAAAGTCGGCCAGTTTACCATAAACTTTGGTATATGGTGCATCATGAGAATAGTTTAACCATGACTTATGAAAAGAAACAAAATCCGTCATCCCTTTCGTTTGGTTTAGTAAAATGAAATGATACACATTTTTTTTTGCTGTTGTAAACAGCAGTTTAAATTAGATTGCAATCCAAGTTAACCAGTAATATATATATATATATATATATATATATATACAACCAGTCTAAACATCAACCTAACAATGTTAGATCTGTAAATTTACTTTCGCAAATTTTTGGTTCTTCCCTCGCCGGGATTCGAACCCACGCTACTGCGTATTTACACATCCCTGCCAACTGTTATTAAAGCTAGTACAATTCAAAATTCCTGAAAAGTGTAGGAGTCCAGTACGGAAGCCGGAGTTACTGGACACAAGTGATGGCAGGAAATTAATAATGGTAGGGAAAATGAGTGACTCTTTTATGTTTTTTCATTAATGCCCTCTTGGGAAACTGTCCTGAGCTTTCTTATCCAAAAACTTTCCCGAGCAAGTCTGTCGGCCTTTGACCAATCCTCCTTATGATCTATGATAGTGATGGTAAGTATTTTAAGATCTTAAATGACGACATACGGGGAGGTCGGGCTTGCATTGCAGGTGAAGTCATTACGATGACCTTTTGAATGGCTGTTCTGTCTCGCCAACATACTGCAAGCCACGTCAACACTAAAGAATGTATACAACATTCTGGGTTTTGCAAGTTACATTACAAAATATTGTGTACACTGACTTATTGGAGTGGCAAGTAAATGTTTGAGTATTCAGTATTTGTTGGCAAGTCAGACATCGTTTGTTACCACACGACTTGCACTATTCTGTAGTTGAACAGCTTTTATTAGAGGAGACGGCAGCTTTCACAAATAAGTCTTTATATAACTGACGAGGAAAAGTAACACACGACCAATAAAAGCTTTATTTTTGTAGAGCCCAGGTGGTCGTGTGGTCTAGCGGGACGGCTGCAGTGCAGGCGATTTGGTGTCACGATATCACAGTAGCATGGGTTCGAATCCCGGCGAGGGAAGGACCAAAAATTTGCGAAAGCAAATTTACAGATCTAACATTGTTGGGTTGATGTTTAGACGAGTTATATTTATATATATATATATCCCTAACATCACTGAAGAGACATTTATTGTCGAAATCCGGATCTGGTGTACTTAAATATGTTGACACCGTATGTTTGTGGCATAACATCGCGGCCACAAGTTTAAAAAGTTTTTCTGTTAAGTATTAAATTTATTTTAAGATCCATTTTGTTACATCTTGTGATCAATTTTAGTTTGCAATCGCCAATGGCAGTCAGCAGGATTAAAGAACATCAGTTGGTCGACCTGTTAGTCAAATGCGTTTTGTTTAAATATACTTTTTCACTTTTTTGGTCTTTTGGAAAATGTTGTTTGTGCTGTTTTCAGTTGGAAGGCAAACGCCTGAATCTGACAGATAGAGGTCAATTTGTCGACAAAAAAAGAACCCGTATGTAAAATGTTTACGCCCACAAACAGCGCCACCTATAATTTTTTCTACGGCATCTTTGAGAACGATGTCGCATTCTGTAGTAAATTAAAACATTAAATTAACTAAAACATAGAAAAGTAAGTGTAAAACACAAATTGAAAGATATATTTGCAGATGACTGTTTATGCATGATACGCTGGCAATGTGCGCAATGTCCTTTAATCCAAGACTGAAAATTAGTTTGTTTCCTACGACAAGATGGCGGATTTCAATGTTTACATTTTTTCACCTATTTATAATCTGACAGAATCTCGTATCCAATCATTTATTAGCAATTTTATTATTGATCTTTGAAGATCATCCAATTGCATTTGCCGTTAGAAAGTGGCTACACGTTACCAGCCGTCGTTACAAAGTAGCCATGTGTTTTGTGGGGATACCTTGGGAATGTTGTGTATTCAAAAGTTACGGTAAAAATCAATGTTATCTTCCTTATATTTACATGCATACACAATTCATAACAGCAAATACATTCTTAACAGACCCCATAAGGTAAACGGACACAACTGTCTGCTTGAGCAAAAATTCGTGTAAATAAGCCTGATGGATCGTTTTGAATTCAAGCACAGCAGACAAACACGTGGTAGATTGTTTATGTTTGACAGTTTGTTTACTTGAATTGCACGTTGATGTTACTATATTCTTACCAATAACCTTTATGGTGTTATACTTTCAATAGTTATATAATAAATCTTACCCAAGAAATACGTCTAGGTAGGTGCAGGGACTTCTTTTACTTGGTCCTTAACTAATGAGGGTGTAATGATACATTACAGCATTTTTTGCATTTGATATATTTCATGGACATGTACATTATTTTTTGTGTACACAAAGAACAATAAAGTAAATGAACGTACATGGGTTTAATTCCTACCCTAGGTATACATTTTGACTCTCATGACAGGTTGGAACAAATAGAGCAGATAGCAATTGACAATAATGTAATGCTAAAATGCTGATTGATGGGGTCAAATCATCAACATATTTTTTTCTAGTATACAGCAGCTCCTCTAAGGGTTAGTAAGGGTACTTTACTAAAAGTCCAGTGGCTAAGTCCTGTCTTTTTTGCCTCTGATATTTACTAATTTATATTATAATTTCTAATATTCTCTTCTGCATGTAGTAAGGCAAAAGCTATTGTTACTCTTATTTTCCTCATTTGCCTTAAAACAATGGAATGTATTGATTGTTGATGTATGTCAGACTCAAGTGACTTGTAATTTAACTGTCACTGCTAACAGAGACTTGGACTCTGGTGATAAGTTTCCAGGCTGTTATGTCATTGGCAACTATACCATAAATGTCAGTTTCCCCTTTATAAGTTTTTAAGAAAAGAATTTAATGATAATATAATAATAAGTTGTAAAAAAAATTGTAAAGTTATTAATAAGCACAAGTGACAAATCTAATTGGCTTTTATTCAAGAAAACCTAGAGGCATTGAAAAGTGACTGTGTTGCAATTTAAAATAAATGTTTTGAACTCAGAAAGTTATCAATATATATAGAGAGTACAGATAATGTTTTAATTGGGCATTTGGGAATATTTGCCTGTTAATTGAAGATATAATTATTATATGCCTTTTCAAATATATATGTGTGGCTCTGAACTAGCTGTGGTTTAAAATCTAAGAATGGAGTTGGTTATCTCCATATTTATCTGATTTATATCAACATCATTGATCCATTATATATACACATATATAAATCATTGTAATACATGTACATTACTTTGCTCTTCCTATGCCCTTTAATTGGAATAAAATATCTTGTCTTATACCACATTTCTTTATTTTAGTACTGACAGGTTAACTTTTAAAAGCATTTGTAAAGTAAGTGAGTTGATGACAAGCTTAGTCAATGATTGTAAATCCAGATAATATCATGAGTTTTTTTTTATAAAAGTAAATAATGTGATTAAACTGGTTATCTCAATTAAAAGAACTGACATTCTGCTTTGATACTATGAGATTATTTCTGATATAAGAATAATAAATTTCTTTTTGAACTTTGTCCTTTTTCAAAAGAATTCTGAACATACTGTATTTAAGTGAAGTCAGTTTGGTTTTTGTTTAAGACTACTATAACATGGGAGGTGACCACAATCTCTATGTTATACATTGAAGTAGTCTCAGGTTTTTGTAGTCCAATTGACTATGCATTTTAGAGCAGGTAAATGTGAATTTGGATTAAATTTGAAGTTGATTCAGTATATCTAATGACATAATACCACTATTTTATTTCAACAAAGCATTTTCAAATTTTATTTACTGGTCAGCTGATGTTATTATCCAATCAATAATTGATTATCAAGGACTGAACAGTTGGTTGCAGGACTTTTGAATTCAAATATAAGAAAGAAGAAAAAATATGAAGCAAAACTTCAAATAATACATATAACAGGATTTATGATAACTGCAGGATATATCAGATTACAATACAGCGTTTGTTCAGTGATCTTTGTGTTGATTATTATGTTTTAAATCCATTTCTGGTTCTTTGAAGGTTCAGATTTTTTTCTCTTGATTAAGACAAGCAACAGAACTTGTACAACTTATGTAGTTTCATATCTCAGGGTGAATCCAGAAAATTTTAAACATAAGTGGTGGTATTCTCAACCAAGGATAAAAGGAGGGTTCCAACTATATGCATGATCCCATTCAAATGCATTAATCTTCCATAAAAAGAGGAGGTTTCAATCATCAGACTCCCTGAGATCTGCAACTGTATCTTAAAGCAGCTATAATAAAACACAAATTGTACATGTACTTCTGGCTACTTCAGATTGATTTTATTTTCAATCTATGGTAATGGTCACAATTTTGAAGACTATATATTTCCTTTTTTTTTCCATATTTTTGTTTAAATGTAATCTTATGCTTCTGCTTCTATTGTTACACAGGTTCTTCTGACAAATGACTGATAAACCCATCTTGTATCCTTCTATCTACTAAAAGGGTGTTTGAGAATATATACAATATATTCAAGTTTCAGAGAGTCAGTCTGATATAAAATGTTGGTAATTGTCTTCTTTGGAAGTGTTCAAAAACCTGTAAGAACTTGAAAAAAATGTCATATTCAACCTTTCAATGACTATTTTAATGTTACAACAGTAGAGGAACATGGAATATTGAAAGGTATTCAAGAACTCGTCGAAATAGATCTGCAATCATTGATTTTACTCATATTTACTGTTGTGAACTTGCAATTTCCTACGATGCGCGCACCGAGTTATCTCCCTTTGATCTCCGCTTCGCCAAGAATAATCTGACAGAATTGCGTATCCGGGGTTTTTGTGACTTGATATTGTAATTTTTAGACCCTTCTACAACGAAATTTGTTTAACATGCACACGTATAAAAATTGCGGTTTTTATCCAACGAAATCATAGGTTTGAACGTAGTTTTCAATTTAGACTCGTTTACATTTTTTTGTTTGGGCTTTGTATCATATTTTCCCTCCAGTTTATATGATCCGTTCATCCTATATTGACTCTTTAAATTCAAGAGTTTATCTAACAAGAGGCTCTCAAGAGCCTGAATCGCTCACCTTAATTCTTTTGGTTAAATCTCTCATCAATGATTATTTTGGCTTTTCAATTTATTTAAATGTTCTTTGGATCGTCCTATTTTCTTCAAAAGCCAAAAAAAATAATCATTTTCTCCTATGTTCTATTTTAGCCATAGGAGCTAAGTTTCTTGAAATACAAGGAAATAAAATATAAAATTTATACAGGATACTCTAAAACTCGTTTAGCCTAAGTTTGGCTGAAATTGATACAGAAGTTTCAAAGGAGAAGATTTTTTAAAGTAAGTCAACATGATGAACAAATTGTGAAAAAAAGTCTTTAAAGGGCAATAACTCCTTAAGGGGTCAATTGACAATTTTGGTCAAATTGACTTATTTGAAGATCTTACTTTGCTGAACATTATTGCTGCTTACAGTTTATCTCTATCTATAATAATATTCAAGATAATAAACAAAAACAGCAAAATTTCCGTAAAATTATCAATTCAGGGGCAGTAACCCAACAACAGGTTGTCTGATTCATCTGAAAATTTCAGGGCAGATAGATCATGACCTGATAAACAATATAACCCCCATGTCAGATTTGCTCTAAATGCTTTGGTTTTTGAGTTATAAGCCAAAAACTGCATTTAAACCCCTATGTTTTGTGTTTAGCAATGTCCACCATGTTTGTTGATAGATCAAAACTTCGGATACAATTTATAAACTAGATACCCTAAGGAACATTCAGTTCAAGTTTGGAAGTATTTGGCCCAGTAGTTTCAGAGAATATTTTTGTAAAAGATTACTAAGATTTACGAAAAATGGTTAAAAATTGACTATAAAGGGCAATAACTCCTAAAGGGGTCAACTGACCATTTCGGTCATGTGACTTATTTGTAAATCTTACTTTGCTGAACATTATTGCTGTTTACAGTTTATCTCTATCTATAATAATATTCAAGATAATAACCAAAAAACAGCAAAATTTCCTTAAAATTACCAATTCAGGGGCAGCAACCCAACAACGGGTTGTCTGATTCATCTGAAAATTTCAGGGCAGATAGATCTTGACCTGATAAACAATATAACCCCATGTCAGATTTGCTCTATATGCTTTGGTTTTTTTAGTTAAAGCCAAAAACTGCATTTGACCCTTATGTTCTATTTTTAGCAATGGCGACGATGTTTGTTGATAGATCATAACTTCGGATACAATTTAATTAGATACCCTAAGGAACATTCAGTTAAAGTTTGGAAGTATTTGGCCCAGCAGTTTCAGAGAAAAAGATTTTTGTAAAAGATTACTAAAATTTACGAAAAATGGTTAAAAATTGACTATAAAGGCTAATGACTCCTAAAGGGGTCAACTGACCATTTCGGTCATGTTGACTTATTTGTAAATCTTACTTTGCTGAACATTATTGCTGTTTACAGTTTATCGCTATCTATAATAATATTCAAGATAATAACCAAAAACAGCAAAATTTCCTTAAAATTACCAATTCAGGGGCAGCAACCAAACAACAGGTTATCTGATTCATCTGAAAATTACAGGGCAGATAGATCTTGACTTGATAAACAATATTATCCCTTGTCAGATTGCTCTAAATGCTTTGGTTTTTGAGTTATAAGCCTAAACCTGCATTCGACCCCTATGTTCTATTTTTAGCAATGGCGACCATGTTTGTTAATAGATCAAAACTTCGGATACAATTTATAAACTAGATACCCTAAGAAACATTCAGTTAAAGTTTGGAAGTATTTGGCCCAGTAGTTTCAGAGGAGAAGATTCTTGAAATAGTTTACGACGACAGACGACGACGGACGACGACGACAGACGACGACAAACGACGACAGACGACGACAGACGACGACAGACGACGGACGCCAAGTGATGGCATACGCTCACTTGGCCCTTCGGGCCAGGTGAGCTAAAAATGAGGGTACTTTTTCTAAAAATGAGGATACTCTTTATATGGCCTTCCAAATACCGTTTCGATCCCTAACATCACTGAAGAGACATTTATTGTCGAAATCCGGATCTGGTGTACTAAAATATATTGACACCGTATGTTTGTGGCATAACATCGCGGCCACAAATTTAAAAAGTTTTTCTGTTTAGTATTAAATTTATTTTAAGATCCATTTTGTTACATCTTGTGATCAATTTTATTTGGCAATCGCCAATGGCAGTCAACAGGGTTAAAGAACATCAGTTGGTCGTCCTGTTAGTCAAATGCGTTTTGTTTATATATACTTTTTCACTTTTTTGGTCTTTTGGAAAATGTTGTTTGTGCTGTTTTTAGACCCTTCTTCAACGAAATTTATTTAACATGCACACGTATAAAAATTGCGGTTTTTATCCAACGCAGTCTTAGGTTTGAACTTAGTTTTCAATTTAGACTCGTATATATAGCCATGTATCACCATCATTGATGGCGATCCAATGGATACATCTGTTGTAGGGTTGTCACTGACTCAGACGTACTTATATATATATATTATATATATATATATATATGTTAGTCAAATGCGTTTTGTTTAAATATACTTTTTCACGCCTTTGGTCTTTTGGAAAATGTTGTTTGTGCTGTTTTTAGACCCTTCTACAACGAAATTTGTTTGACATGCACACGTATAAAAATTGCGGTTTTTATCCAACGCAGTCATAGGTTTGAACGTAGTTTTCAATTTAGACTCGTTTATAATATATATATATATATATATATAAACGCCTAAAAAAGTGTACACAACAACTCCAAATACAAAAAAAGGTAACTATAAATGTAATTATTTATAAATATTTCGGATAACAGATATCCATCGTCAGTCAGATTCTGATGTGAAATGAATCATCTTTGAGTCTCGTTAGATTAAACTTTTACTAAATCTTGAATTTTATACAATAAAAAAAGTCAAACCGAATATCAGTAAAGACGCTTGCACCATTCTAAAAAAAATGTTAACATGACATAGGTTATATGGTGTATTACAACAGAGAGCTCATATATATGCTTTAAATACAAATAATAATGTGCGATGTGAACTAGCACAATTCTAAAACTGTATCGGGAACGACAATGATGATATAACATGTATACGCATTATAACGTCTGTAAAATTACCAAATTGTTATCCGAAATGTTTATAAATAATTACATTTATAGTTACCTTTTGTTGTATTTGGAGTTGTTGTGTACACTTTTTTAGGCGTTTATATAATTTATTTATTGTGTACATGTATCGTTACTCGTAACGATCCAGCGCCCTCGTGGGGAAAATCGTTGACTTCTATACAGACGTTTTATATATATATATATATATAACTCGTCTAAACGTCAACCCAACAATGTTAGATCTGTAAATTTGCTTTCGCAAATTTTTGGTTCTTCCCTCGCCGGGATTCGAACTCATGCTACTGTGATATCGTGGCACCAAATCGCCTGCACTGCAGCCGTCCCACTAGACCACACGACCACCTGGGCTCTCAAAAAAAGAGCTTTCGGTGGCCATATGTTACCTTTCCACGTCAGTTTTAATCTAGCGGCGTACTACAGTACATGATATATTAGGCATGAAGATGCTATTGTTACAGATCAGCTAAATTATCTATAGTAAAGGATCCTACAAATTAATGTAAGATACAGTCACAGAAAATAATTATATTCATAAGTACGTCTGAGTCAGTGACAACCCTACAACAGATGTATCCATCGGATCGCCATCAATGATGGTGATACATGGCTGTGTACATAATGTATATACAACTCGTCTAAACATCAACCCAACAATGTTAGATCTGTAAATTTGCTTTCGCAAATTTTTGATTCTTCCCTCGCCGGGATTCGAACCCATGCTACTGTGATATCGTGACACCAAATCGCCTGCACTGCAGCCGTCCCGCATATATATAGATTCTTACATTGATACCAGTGGATTATTGGATTTATCCAATCGAGATAGTTAAATTATCAATTTTAAAGTCCGAGCCGCCTCGGTGAGGACTTTAAAATTTATAATTTAACTATCGAGATTGGATAAATCCGATAATCCACGAGTAACTATGTAAGAATCTGTTTCTCTAATGATTAAAAAGACATTTCCTTTTTTTGTTAACCGAAAATACCCTAAGAGTGCCTTTCATATTGCACGAACTTGTCAATTTCATTAACACCTGTTATCAAATTTTGATTCATCCAGTTAGCTAAATAGGTCATGACCCTAACACTCATCCAATGATCTTTTGAGATCACCAGCAACCACACGTTGATTAAATATTTTTATACAATGGGTTCGGAAAGTGATAAATTTCCATAGAATTAGAGAAATATATATATACAACTCGTCTAAACATCAACCCAACAATGTTAGATCTGTAAACTATACAACTCGTCTAAACATCAACCCAACAATGTTAGATCTGTAAATATACTCATAAGGTTAGACCATACGCGAATGTTGGACCATACGCGTATGGTTGGACCATATGAGTATACTTATATGGTCATGACCATACGCGTATGGTCCAAATACTCGTATGGTCCGGAACATATAAAGTGCCTAGAAAATGAAACTATATTACCTTAAAATGTTGTTCACTTTACTCGTGGTCTATATTTACTTCTGGATGTATAATTTTAGTGAAATGCAAACTTTAATTGGTGAATAGAAATGTAATATAATTAACGAATAATAAAAGTTTCTTTTTTCCAATTTTTTAACGATTTGATGTTATTAATAAAATGTAAAATACCGTTTCCATATCCTGTATTGTTCCCTGTAAGCCTTTTCCAATGTGTAACTGAAATAAACAAGAAAATAGATGTTTGTCTTGCTGCTTAGTAGATGGAATTTGTATCATATATAATGGTATTAGCAAATGTGACTTTTCTAAATAGACTGAGACCTTAAACTATTATGACGTTCAAATACACGGGTTTATAAATAAAGTTAATTCAAGAGTGCAATCCACATCAACCCTTAACATCGAGTGAATCATATTCCATACCTACGTTAGGAGAGGGCATAATATGTTGGTCTGTATCAGGTTGAAAGTTTTGGTTGTAAGTAGGTTAAGTTATTATTCTGTGTGTTGTGGTCACGTCACAGTGTTTAATCCATTATTTTCTACATTTGAAAATGTCTGTACCAAGTCAGGAAAATGACAGTTCTTTTCCATTCGTTTTTTATGTGTTTTGTCATTTCATTTTGCGATGTGATTAGGGATTTTCCGATTTGATTTTCCTCTGAGTTCAGTTTATTTGTAATTTTACTTTTTACCTTGAAACATTTAGCGTAAACAAAAATAAACATGATTTTTTCCCTTGTCATTTGCTGCGCCATTACGATTTTGTCATTTTGTTTTGTTTTGTAATGTAAAAGTATATGTCATATTGGCACAGAGGTGTCTATATGTCTATATTAATGATAAAATAGAGAGAAAAAATAAGTTCTGTATACTTTAATAATAGAATATACTAGTTACAACAAAAACAAGCATCAATACACAATACTCAAGTTAAAAGCACAAAATTTCAAATCTTACAATAGTTTATTAATTAAGGAATACATTAATTCACAAAGCACGAATGTCTATAAATAAATGTTCAGTTTCCTCTTCTTTTTTTTTGGAAATGCTGATACACAGGCTTGAAAATTTTTGTAAAGGAGGTCCCTCTTTAGACATGGTCATCAGGCAGTTCAGTATGTATTGGCTGAGACTGTTTCTTAAAGGATGCTCTTTATTCTATTAAAGGTGCTGAAGGTTCGTTCACAATCTGCATGGGACACAAGTAATACCAAGGCAACCTATCAGTATTTACTAAGTACTTGGTAGAGGACAGGCATCTGTGCGTTCTTTTCTAATACCTTTTCAACTTCTAAAAATGCAAATACTTATTGAAGGCTGTTGAAGTATGTATTTATATAATAGTTCTTGAAAAAATGGTCATTATCGTGATATATGGACTGCCCACAGGACAGTGGTTTTGTCTAAGATAGTGATATGACTGAGCCGAATATGACCAGTTTTTCAGGAACTATTATGTTTATTTCATTGAGGAACCATGTTTTGGAAAATTCTCATAAATTCAAAATGCCTACAGCGAACTCGAGTAGTTTGTACGATTTCTAAGGCAAAGAGTGAAGACCAGTCGTAGTAATACTGCCATTCATTTTAGTGCAATTTTTCAGTATATAAATACTTATTCAAGTTATCTTTAGTTTCCTAATTAACAAAAACATATTAAACAATTCAACAACTGAAATATAATATCAAAAACAGGAACATGTTTTATAAAAGGTACATTTCTATCAACAGAAAAACTACGCCCCACCGGTCATTAGCAGAGAAATCACGCCCAACCGGTCATTATCAGACGGAAACCACGCACCACCAGTCATTATCATGTAAAAGTTCGTTAACGACCGGTTTTCTGGTCCGTTTTTTCTGTTTATGACCGATGGCATTTATTAATGAAGAATAATGAATGTCATGTGACCCCTTTTAATCCAATAAGAGAATCTTATTCTCAACCGACATGAAATATTTATGTTTAGTTTTTTTTGTTGGGTCCTACGTTATCATGAAAGTTGGTCAGTATCATCTGAGTTGAAGAGTGTGTCTACCATGCTGAAATTTATTGATGTTTTCTGGAACAATTTTGACAGGCGGTTCAGTTTCGGTATGGTATCTAGTAACATGACAATTGCACATAGAAGAATGGTGACTTTACAATCAGGGCTAGTCTAGGTACTGTTGTATTTGTGCGCTCAGAAGCTTCCCTCTAGCAACTGGCAATGCGTGTCGGATTCCAACGCTTGACTGTTTCTACTGCGAGAAGGTATGATCTGGTGTCACAAATGTCCTTGAGTTTTACAACTGGGTCACCAAGACTGTTCTGTAATGGAAAAAGAAAATTAATTTCATAAATATGATTGATACATTTTGTTACACACACAGTTTACTTTATTTGACAAAAAAATAGGAGGAGTATTAATAACTGTTAAACTTTATCTATTTATTTATAAATTAAAAAATATAAGAAATTTAAAAATATATTCATATACTATATCTTTTTCAGACCATGCGTTCGAACAGGTGAATTTTGGTAGAAGAAGAAAAGCTGTCTCATAATGTATTTTAACTTTTTCAGGTACTTGATGTTGTTACGGGCTTGAAAAAGGACAAGTGCTAGTATGCGTGTAATGTAGAGTACAATCACAACTCTGGTTAATGGCCGTCATCTGGGTAGCAACCTGAACTTCATAAATTATATTTAGAAAACATGTTAAATAAACAAAAGTTGGGTTTTTTTTAAATATATTCATAAGTAATGGAGAGTTTTCTCATTGACCATTGTTCAACATCTTATCTTCATATTTTCATATTAAAATTACAATATTTTATGTTTAATTTCGCAAATGACTACATGTATATATATACTTCTTTTACGATTTAATAGCTTCTTAATTTTTTTTTTCTTTTTGCATAAATATTCTTACTCTGTTGTTCTTCCAACCATAATTGATGCCGATAAGAATCAAAACCAATGAGCCTGCTTGTTTCTAGTTGGTAAGTTGGAAGGAAGTTCTATAAGGATTGCTGTAGGAAAGTTGTCTTGTCTATATTGGATGCGTGGTCATCATATTCAACATTGGGAAAAACCCTGCCAATTGGGCAGTGCTCTTTAGTTAAAAGGTTCCTTCGAGATGCTTTTAATAAGCGACCAATGTTTTCTAGATATCAGCAGACATTGGATATAAAAAAGAAGATGTAGTATGATTGCCAATGACACAACTACCCACAAAAGACAAAAATGACACAGACATTAACAATTATAGGTCACCGTACGGCCTTCAACAATGAGCAAAGCCCTTACCGCATAGTCAGCTATAAAAGGCCCCGATAAAACAATATAAAACAATTCAAACGAGAAAACTTATGACCTTATGTATGTAAAAAAGACATGAACGAAAAACAAATATGTAACACATAAACAAACGACAACCACTGAATTACAGGCTCCTGACTTCGGACAGGCACATACATAAGTAATGTGGCGGGGTTAAACATGTTAGCGGGACTCAAACCCTCCTCCTTACCTGGGACAGTGGTATAACAGTACAACATAAGAACAAACTATGAAAATCAGTTGAAAAAGGCTTAACTCATCAGATGGACAAAAATACAAGTGGACGTTGCCGGGTACTTATACATCCCGACACAAAAAGACACAATAAACATATCTGAGGGTAATTGCAGGTATCAGACAGCTAGTTCAAAGCCACTAACAACTAATAAAAAAATCATGCATTTAAAGACTAAACTATCAATCCGTACACATCCAACATCCAATGGATTTAGTATAACGGCGTCATAAACAGCCAGAGAAAAACATGACATTGTGCAATGCCAAGTTACAGGTATCAACAGATGTTAATGTTTTGGGGTTTTTTTTTCTACCTTATCGCCTGTAAAGGTTTTATCATTGAGATGTTTAACCTTAAACTAAGAAATTTTATAATCCACCGGGTTCAATCCATCATTTTCTACATTAGAAAATGCATGTACCAAGTCAGGAATATGACAGTTGTTATCCATTCGTTTGATGTGTTTGGACTTTTGTTTTTGCCTTTTGATTTTGGTCTTTCCTTTTTTAATTTTCCTCGGAGTTCAGTATTTTTATGTTTTTACTTTTTATAAGCGCTAGTTACTGGAAAGAGAATACAGATTTTTACTTTTTGTATGTTTAAATTACATGCAATTAAAGGCAACAGTAGTATGCCGCTGTTCGAAATTCATAAATCGATTGAGAACAAAACGAATCCAGGATACAAACTAAAACTGGGAGAAACACATCAAGTATAAGAGGAGAACTTTGACACGTCAGAAACACAACACTTAAATATAGCACACACAGAAACGAACTATAATGAGGAAATTTTAAGAAAAAAATGATGGGTTGCACCTAGTTTTGTAGCTAACCAAACCTCGCACTTGTTTGACAATGTTAAGTATAGGACTAAAATTACACTATTAGAAATAGTACAAATACAAGAACATTCAGGACAGAAATACGCAATACGCTAATAAGCAATACAATATTACTAAAGTACACTTCGACAATGAAACAACAGAAACACTGAAGTGAACAAATACAAACGACAATGGAACAGACACATAAAGAAACAGATAAAAATGTTGTAATTGATATTAATGAGATTTTGAAAACATCAAAACCAGATAAATATTTATCACCAAAGTGCTTGCCACCATTGGTTAAAGACTCATTGTGACTGTTTTAAAAGCGTATATCGAAAGATCTGCTCATACGTGCATCTCAACACCTTTTTATAACATTTGTAAAACCAAACCATCATCCTACAATGTCAACAGTTAGTAAATGGATTTAATTGGTTTTAAAGCTTACAGGTGTAAATATTTCTACAGTACTATGGTAGCTAGTACATAAGCAGCTTTTAGAGCTGGAGTGCTAGTAAATTCTATACTAAAATCAGCAGATGGATAAATGAGTCTACGTTTAGGCAATTTTACAATCAGTTCATGTTCAAGAGTACAATGATAACTACACATGTGTGTTCGAGTACTTCGCGGAAATTTGGTTTGTTCGTCTTATTTTTTAAGTTAATACAATATTTTTTGACCAATTGGATTATTATTACCAAAAAATATATCAGAATATGGGATTGTTGTCTACAATGTATAATGAGATCGAAATTTTATTGAAACAATTATGGATATAATATAAAAAAGAAGATGTGGTATGATTGCCAAGGAGACAACTATCCACAAAAGACCAAAATGACACAAACATTTACAACTATAGGTCACCGTACGGCCATCATCAACAATGAACAAAGCCCGTACCGCATAGTCAGCTATAAAAGGCCCCGATAAGACAATGAAAAACAATTCAAACGAGAAAACTAAATGTTACCACGAGTAAGATTCGAATACTCATGTACCATACTTTATATAATTATATAGCAATTTCGGAATCCATTACATTACATGCATTTTAATCTTATAAAACATGTATAAAATCCCTTGAATAATAAGTGATTTTGAATCATTTTAGGGATTTTCAAAATCACTGAAAATATTGCCAGGGATTTTGTTTAATCCTTAATTATAAGATAACTCAATATTAGAAAATGTGATTTTGTGATATTAGGACTACAATTTGCATTTTTTTACTTTTTTGGTTGACATCAACTAGTACACATTTGCTCTGCTTTTTTACAAACACGCCTATTTAGTTCACATAGAATTTGTCAATAACGTCCACATCTTAAAACAGCCTTGTCAATTTCAAATGAAAGGCAGTTAGATTGTCAATTATTACAGCTGATGGACTCAAAAACTATGAATCAGTAAGTTTCCAGCTGATGTCCAAAACAAATAATTTTTAACTATAAAAAAGAAGATGTGGTATGATTGCCAATGAGACAACTATCCACAAAAGACCAAAATTACACAGACATTAACAACTATAGGTCATCGTACGGCCTTCAATACCTATTTATTGTCTTTTTTGTTACAATTATTATTTTGTGCATATAAATGTCTTTTAAAGGCTGCAAATTATTATTACAACACTCATATGCTTTTTTATGCCAATTTTCATGTCACAATAAAATATGGATATAACATTTGCCATTCGATCATAGAGCCTGAACAACTCAATTTCTTACTATTTTCATTTGTGTTTTTTATCTCTAATGAATGCAGTCACTACAATGCACTGTCTTTATTTAATACTGTTCATTAATTACTCTAGAATATCACCATCACTATAGCTGTATAATAAACCTTAACTAGGTTTCAAACAAGTTTAAAATAAGAGCTGACATTGTGTTCTTTCTGGCCTGTTAGAGTTTAACTTTTACGCTTCTTCTTATTTTCTCAATGTTCAATATGTTAAATTTTAATTTTCTCTCAACTATAAGAATCAACTTTTGTGAGTAAGTTTGCTCTTAATTTAAGGGCATATGTGTCTGATTCATTTTTCTACAGTACGGCATTTGTTTGATAACGATTGCTCATTTAGTATTAACATTGAAGACTAACTTCGCCTTACTCTTGTGTTTAACAACTGTAGAATTGTTTATGAGTAATTTTTAAAAAAAAAGAATTACTTTTTTTACAAATTCACTGAATTTAATCAGGGAATCTGTAGAAATGCTCTGAATTATTTCAGTGATTTTGTAAAATCCCTTGTCAAATTCAAGGATTTATGAAATCACTAATCAGTTTAGTGATTTTATTAAATCCCAGAAATGTCAGGGACTTAACAAAGTCACTGTAACATATGCATTCAATTTATTCCAAGCAAATTTCATGGTAACGCATAATATTGGTTTATAAAAACTGTAAAATTAAATGAGGCTTTGTTACAAGACGATTAGAATTAGAATTATTACAAAACAATAATCATGCCCATCCTTTTTCATCATAACCCACTGCACTGCCGCGCGCTAAAGCGACATTAGGAGATCAACTTGACATTTTGAACCCATGCTCACTATAGTTATCAAAGGTACCAGGATTATAATTTAGTACGCCAGACGCACGTTTCGTCTACATAAGACTCATCAGTGACGATCATATCAAAATATTTATAAAGCCGAACAAGTACAATGTTGACGAGCATTTAGGATCCAAAATTCCAAAAAAGTTTTGCCAAATACGGCTGAGGTATTCTATGCCTGAGATAAGAAAATCCTTAGTTTTTTGTTTATTCAAAGTTTCGGATAACAGGAAATTTATAAAAAAAAAATACCACATTATTGATATATTAGCGATGTGTTGACTACTGGGCTGATGATACCCTCGGGGACGAAACTATGAATTGAATTGTTTAATATATTACACCAGATTTAAACATGTAAATGTGGGAGATTGATGTTATGTTTTAAGTGATTTAATGTGTAGGTTTCGAGTAATGTGTTATTAATGAGAAGTTTATTACCGGTGATAAGGTTGTGACATAGGTTTCACGGATAACTGAACATGATGATATATTTTTTACAAAGTTATAACTATGTGATAGATTTTTTGCAATCATTGTTGGTGCTTAGACAAACGCATTCACATCAGAAGCATAAAATATAAACAAGAAGATGGGGTCTGAGTGCTAATGAGACAACTCTCCATCTAAGTCACAATGCATAAAAAGATTACAGTTCAAGGTTAAAGTAAAACACGTCTCACACCGACCAGCAAGCTTTAAAGGGGTCCAAAAATAACTGTTGTATAACAATTTAAACCAAAAAAAAGCAACGGTCCAATCAATATAGAAAACGAGAAATCAAAAACATTTATGAACCACACCAACAAACAGGGCAACCACTGAACAAAAGGCTCCTGCATAAAAGGACGCGGGTTGAAACGTTTAAACAGTCGCCAACCCTAACACTTACATGAATCAGTAGTGTAACGTTCAAACATAAAAAGACACACTCTAAAATATCAATTGAATTGGCTCAACTCGATCAAAAATACTTTAAATAAGGTAAACATATAAGGTAAACATACACTAAACGAATGACAAACTATACTGACAATACTAAAACATAGGTGCAGATAGTGATAAAAACGTTTTAGGAACAGTGTCAAAAAAAGACAACTCTAACCTCGGACAAAATGTTCTTAAATAAAACAACGTCCACAGGTAAATTATAATACAATAATTTTGTTGTTAGGAGTACGGAAGTAGTTTCGAGAAATCGCCTAGACAAAAAAGGTGGAAGAAAAATAAAAATATGAAAAAAAGAAACGTAGAATAACTATATGTCACCCCAACTCCATTGAGGGTGACATAATTAAATGATGTTTTAATTTGCTGATGATGAAATCGATGTGTAAGTTTCAATGTAAACAATATTCAAAGATCGAATTACAGCATTGACAATATAACCTTTTCTAATATTTTTGTTTAAAGATTTGATGAGTTTGAACTGGATTGTAATACGGTTATATATCTAGCTATTTGGAGGTAATGTACTTACATAATATCAAAACCTGAACGCATTAGAAAGGAATATCCCACTTTAGTGTGGTGGGTAAAATAGGATACTAAATTTTGCAAATCTTTATAAAAATTAATATCTTTTTGACGGTAAAAAGGATTCAATACAAAATCAATTTAATGCAAATGCATATTAGAATATTAATTTAAATTATTTTCACTTTTATACACTTAAAAAATAAATATTTTGAAAATTATATTTTGCATCTTTACTTCCATTTACTGAACTTTCAAGTGCAATGGAGTATAAAAAGTTCACAATATTTGTTTACATTCTTGGTGAGACAGGTATTGTAACAGCAACTTTATAATATGAAAGAAACAGATTCCTAAAAGCATCATAACCATAGATTTATGAAGTCAACCATATAAAATTGTACCAAAAGTATTGAAGTATTTACTCCATTTTAACTTAAATTTAGATTTACAAGAATGCATAATAAAAGGTATGTGCTAATTAATTATGAGGCTTAAATAATTGCCTTTTTTCAGTGACATTACTTAGCGCGTAAAATTGCTCTTTTCCTGACTAGCAGCCTGCTCTTTTCAAATCCTGGCTAGAACACTGATAAGTCAGATAATACATATTTTAAGGTTTTACTTGTAGTATAACACACCTCGGGGTGTCAGCATTGCTCCCTACGGTCGGTCTTTCATTTCATCAATCCTGACACTCCTTGGTGTGTTCTACGACAAGAAAACCTTGAAATATGCATTATCAATAACTTATTTCGTAGCTCTGTTTTATCTTTAAAGTTATATCAGTTCTCAACCAGAATGTGTACGCTTTTGGAATAACCAATATTATGGCGTCGAGCATAACTGTATTATTTGTCTTAACCACTCTTTTGATTAAACGATATGATCCAGATGTCATTCTAGAAAAATTATTAAATGAATATGACATACATATTGCGTCCTATATACTCTAAAAATCTGTCTATCATCAATGCTTATTATACAATGAAAGTAACAAATATTATTTTCATTCAAGAATGATTGTATTGCAAAAATGAAATCTGAATACAGGCAATATCACCCTTACACACATGAAACAATAAAATTCAATACGTCTAATCTATTGTATAGATTGCCCTAAAATACAAGTGTTAATATGATTTTTGGAATTCTTACGTTAACATCTGTGTAGATAAGTATATTTACATGTACACAAATGATGCCGCTGCCTGCAGACATACACATATGTTAGAACTAAATAGCATAGTAACTGTATTTAAACCTACCTTTTTTAAATGTGAACGAGGCATGCTGAATTCCTTCTTGTTAATTAGTTTTTTCATCTTCCACCATTTGTTATCACTTGAATCTCGTTTGACAAATTCTAGCACATCATCCTTTCCGTAGGACATATCAAACTTATTTTTATTTGTAGCATGTTTTCCAGAAGTATATATGTACCATTCCCCGTCACTCTACAATTTAAATTGTAAATTCAGAACTAAGAGATAAAATTGGGACGCTAAACAGCGAGTATCAAACTAAAGAACTGAATACGTCAATGTCCCGTGTTTCAGAACGCTAATGAGGAGTCGCCCGCAAAAGTATGTAATTGTATTATGACATCAATTTGTGGCTGCTTCAATGGCCCCTTCAAAGGACAAAACATATACAAGCTTTAGGAGGCTGGCTTGTCATGTTGTGGATTTTTTGTTAGACTTTCGGAATCCTCTGTTTTTTTCCATTCTTTTTTCCATTTGAATGCCTTGAAAAATTTTGCCCGGTGACCACCATTTTTCTTTTTGTAAATCTTTTACATGTATAATGATAAGCCATCTGTAAAAGTCTTATAAAATTTTAATTACTTTTCAACAGTTTTTGACTAATTCTAAAAGGTTACCTATCCAGCACTGTAATTAGATCATTGAATATTGTTTTTTATTGGTATAAATATTGATTTTGTTATCAGTAGATTAAAAGCAAACTAAATATTACTAGTATGTTATATACATATACATATTCATGGATCTACAATCTGTCGATACCTGTAATTTGGCATTGCACTAGGTCATGTTTTTCTCTGGCTGTTTATGACGTCTTTACACTAAATCCATTGGATGTTGGATGTGTACGGATTGATCGTTTAGTCTTAGATGCATGATTTCTTTATTAGTTGTTAGTGGCTTTGAACTAGCTGTCAGATAATTGCGAGTACTCTCAGATCTGTTCATTTTGTCTTTTTGTGTCGGGATGTAAAAGTACCCGGCCACGTCAACTAGTATTTTTGTCCATCTGATGAGTTAAGCCTTTTTCAACTTATTTATATAGTTCGTTCTTATGATGTAATGTTATACCACTGTCCCAGGTTATGGGAGGGTTGGGATCCCGCTAACATGTTTAACCCCGTCACATTATTTATGTATGTGCCTGTCCCAAGTCAGGAGCCTGTAATTAAGTGGTTTGTTTATGTGTTACACATTTGTTTTTCGTTCATTTTTTTTTACATAAATAAGGCCGTTAGTTTTCTCGTTTGAATTGTTTTACATTGTCTTATCGGGGCCTTTTGTAGCTGACTATGCGGTATGGGCATTGCTCATTGTTGAAGTCCGTACGGTTACCTATAGTTGTTAATGTTTGTGTCATTTTGGTCTTTTGTTGATAGTTGTCTCATTGGCAATCATACCACATCTTCTTTTTTTATATTTGAGAACTTTAACTTGTCAATGATAAAGCTATGAAAAGTCAAGAGAGAATATTTTCCCGCCAATATTTCAATTGCTACTTTGAAACCAAGCACGGTAACCTACATATTCTTGTTTTTCGCTCTTTGGAATCCTTTACTTATCTATATAAAGTAGTGTTTTGAAAAGTTAATAACTCTGAAACTAATTATAAGAAGCGAACTCCCTTAAGGTAGATGAAGGTTTAGATTAAAATGCATAGAATTTTTCAATAATATGCCAAAATAAAGTATTTGTCATACTTTTTTTCAATATAATAAAGTATATGAGTCACGGAGCTTCTAATAAAGCTACAAATTAAATTACTTAATTCAAGTTGATTCAAATCTTTATTGCCATAAAACTACAAATTTATAGTATATGACACAACATCATGAACATAACAAAAAGAAAATAACAACTAACAACAAGATCATTAATATACCAATAAAAGAAAATATCTTAAGTGTCCCCTGTTCTCAATTCAAAAGACTGTTCTAAAAAGGATCCTACCTTATTTAACTGAATGTGTGAAATTGGGTTGAGTATATATGTTGTTTTATCTATGTCATTTAAATTTATAAAGTGGATATTCTCATTTATTAAAAAATTTAAATAAACTTTTCTATTACAATGTAAAAAGAAATAAATTTCATCAATTTGTTTACAGTTTTTGCATAATCTTTCTTCTCTCTGTATTTTAAAGTATCCCTTTTCTATTAATAAATTATGGTCGCTTAATCTAAAAAAATATATCAGGTTTCTGAATTCAAGTTTTAAGCAAGTTAAATATTTTTCTTCTGTATTATTTATTTTTACATGTTTATAAATAGTGAGTTTGCTGTTATCCTTTATATCTGATAGTTTATCATTTACTAGTTTTTCATAAAAATGCTTTAGTTTTAATTTTATTTGTTCCCTTATACTTTAAGTTATCTTTTGTGAGGAATATATTTTCAAAGTGTCCACATCCATATCAGTTTATTCTACTATATGTTTTAGATATGAGAACCAAGGGTAAATTTCTGCCGAGTATAGGTTTTGAGACAAGATAAAGGATTCTTTAAGAGAGGATTAATTTCTTCAGGATATGAACTAATATGATGCAACATATTTGAAATTTCAAATTAAGTTCCAAAGGAAGTCTCCCCAGACGACTATTGCACCTAAATTTGAAGACGTTTTTCTTATACCAAGTGTATATTAACTAAACTATAGGTTTAACTTTTCTAAAGGAGTTTTTATCAATGCAAAAAAAAGGTCCAATTGTTTTCCAGAGTTATTTGGTCTTTTTTTGGCTCTTAAATATGTTATATAGGAGTCTAAACATGTAACTTCAGAATTATATAAAGCTTTAGGTTTTTTCAAATGAAACAAAGAAGTTATTTGTAACTTTAACTGGTATATCATTCAATGGACTAGTATATGACTTCATCGCAAAGAGAATTTGTTTAGCTTTTTTGTTAGATCTATAGTACTGTGCGAAAGATTATTTTTAAAAGACATTCCTAAACATGTATACACATTTGTTTCTGATATTGGATATCTTTGTATGTTGCAAATGAATTAGCTGTTTTGGAACAGTTTTGTGTTTGCTTTAAAATCATAGTTTTATTTACATTTATACTTAATGGCCAATTATCATAAAAAGCACTTAAATGGTTTAAACTACTTGTAATCCATCTTTAGTTTCAGATATAAAAAGAAGATTATCTGCAAAAAGAAGAGAGTTAATATGTGAAGAAACTAATGAAACTAGATCTGAATTGCTTTTATCTAACTATTTGATTACATTATTGATAAAACGGTTAAATAATGTTGGACTAAATTAATTACGTTGTTTTACGCCTCTTGAAATATCAAAATATTTTTAAAAAAAAATAAAGATTCCTTTTTATTATATTGCTCTTTTATAACACTGAAAAATTGTTTTCCCACATCTGTTTTCACTAATTTATACAATAGACCTTTTCTCAACACATAATCGAAAGCTTTATGGAGGTCAACAAAACAAATATATAACCTGTTTTGTATGAATGTATTTACTAAATAAAGTCCAAAGAAACTTTAAAAAAAATTAATGCTTATGTTTTTTTTATAAATCAATGGATAGTTTTCATTATAAAACTTATGTATATATACTTTTTTTCTATAATTTCTTTAATTTGTTCATATTTAGCAGAAGTTTACTTTATTTTAATTGCCTTCCATGAAGCAATTCCCCGACTTTTTTTCTGTATGCAAAGTGACCTCAATGTGACCCTTCTCGTAAGAATCCGATGGTCGCAATACGCATGGATGTCCTTGAAATAAACTATAATCTGACAGTTCATGTTAAACACGTGCTAAAAATCCATGTTTTTTTTTGATTGTTGACAAACAAGTGGCAATCGTTTAACTTCGGCTTCAAAACACGAACTTTAATTACCTGCCATATTCTCACAACAACAATGACCGATTGAAAAAAAATTAAGATTATACGAAATTTGTGCGAAAAAAAATATAAATTCGTGCACAGAAAACTAATTTTATGATGTTTGTATGCATTGGTGAAAGAATTGGAAAATAACATTATTTTTCACTGGTCACTCGTTTTCTATGACTTAAAAAGATTTTAATATAAAAATGCTGTCAGAAGTCCGATGGATTTCTCGAAAACAAAACTGATTTTCACTGAGTTGCCAATCTATTACTTTATTCAATCTGTTATTTAAAATTGCATTAAAAAAATTTGGAAGACAATCAATTAATGATATGCCTCTGTAATTGTTTAGATCATTAAGATCTCCTGATTTATGAAGAGCTATCAAAAAAGATTTTTCCATGTATTTGGATATTTACCTGATTTTAAAATAAGATTAAAAAGTTTACGAAATAAATTTCCTATCACTGGATATATATATTTAATAATTTCATTTAAAATTTTGTCTGGTCCTGCTGATTTTCCAGTCTTTAATTGGATAATTAATTGTTTAATTTCTGAAAAGGTAATACGTTGATCAGTTTCTTTTTTAAATTCCAGTTTTTTTCTAGGTTGCTTAAAATAGTTTCAATGTTCTTTTGGAACTCAATATCTACGGTTGGAGGATTTTCCTGATTTTGGATATGTTTAATTATAATTTCTTCTTCCTAATGAATTTCATGTATTTCTTCTTCATCATCTTTTAATTTCAATATTTTCCAATATTCTTTTGGGTCTTTTCTATGTTATTTGTTGATAAGTCAAATATCTTTTGTTTATTATCCCTATTCTTCTTTTTAACTGCTCTTTTTTAGTTGTTTACCGAGTAGAAAATATCTTTTTTTTAATAAATTTTGGTCTGGTCTATGTTTTATTTTATATCATAATGCATTTATTCATTTTTTAGTTACATAAATAACTTCATCTGACCATGCTTGTTTATCATTATTTTTTCCTAAGTTTATAAGGTTTAGTAAGAGTTTTACAAGCAGCAGTTGAAATTTCCTCCAAGATATTAGTTAATCTATATGTATACTCATCAACCCCAAATTAGTTCTCTTTGCATGTTTTTAACTCTAAATATATACCTCCCTTTTAACATTTTCTCCTATTAATGCGTCAACTAATAATTTTTAAGAATT
This sequence comes from Mytilus trossulus, assembly GCF_036588685.1. Lineage (NCBI taxonomy): Eukaryota > Metazoa > Mollusca > Bivalvia > Mytilida > Mytilidae > Mytilus > Mytilus trossulus. Next base: position 574,813 of record NC_086382.1, on the reverse strand, counting down.
TTCGAACCATTTGTAAGATTTCATTTGTTGCTATTTTTTCCCATCTAACACTTTCTTTTATCAAAATTTAATCTGCAGTCTATATATAGTTCTAATTGTACATGCTGTACATGATCCGACAAATATGCAAAATTATTTGTCTTCAAGTATTTCACTGAGGAAAGGAGACTATCACTGACAACTGCGTAATCAACAGTTCTATAACCATTGTTAAACATACAAGTAAAATAACCAAGGGAATCTCCTACCATTTAATACGCGTAGTCTCGAAGTTAGGCACAGCTCTAAATGTTAACCCTGTGTATTAAGAGTTAAATCTTGATTTCTTCTATCATGTTTATTATCAGATATGCATCCATCAGGTAGAACAATTTTACCATCAAATTAGTTTATATGAGGAGAATCTTCTTTAATATAGTCTGGTTTATTGCTGTCCTTGCATTAAAATCTCCTATAAGAAGTATTTTACCTTTACAAGAAAAAGAGCATATTTCTTCTTCCAGAGATATTATTTCATAACCATAGTAGCTTGGTGATAAAGGTGGCATATACATGTACACCGCACACATAAATACATCTTGGGAGAACCCGAAGAATGATTTTTCTAGTGTAAGCCAAATGCAATTTTTCATATTTTGTATAGACTATATGAGAGTTTTATTTATATGATAACTAATTATGTATTTTTTTTATTAAAAATGGACTAAAATAATGAGTTATTGAATAAAAGAAGAAACTATTTGTTTACATAAATATGGCCGTTAGTTTTCTCGTTTGAATTGTTTTATAGTGTTTTATCGGGGCCTTTTATAGTTGACTGTGCGGTATGGGCTTTGCTCATTATTTTTGGAATTTTACTTTTTAGGATCCTAAAGCATTTTCATTAAGTTTTTTACTTTCGCTTTCATTTCATAAAAAATAGCATTCAATTCTGTACATGAATATACTATTAACAATGTTTTGAAACTCTGGTTGACTTGACATTTTTTCAGATGACAGATCATATTGATAAACAATAAAGCAGGGATTGTTTTTTTTTAATTCATGCTTCTTTATTTATATACCTATATGGAGTTATTTTCTTTCAGAACGTCAGGTCATTCTTTTTCAGAATCAACCCGGACGATACCATATTTCAATGGTATATGCTCCAAGGCATAAAATAATGACCTGTGTAAGGTCATTATTTTCCTTGATAAACATGCAATCTAATATTTACTTCAAAATTTTATTCGTCTAATAGTTTTTTGTTGCCGATTTGGAAATTTATTTTCTAAAGTTCAACCGATGATAGATGTAAAAGAAACCGTCATTGTAGACCCGCAATTTAATTTTAGAAACAAATAACGTGAAGTTTTGTTGATTTATCGCTTTAATAAAGAAACATTATCATATAGGTCAGATGAATTTTAATGTAGACTTTCATAAAATAAATCCAGATTTAACATATTCGTGTGTAAGATTTTGAAAATTGAGTCAAACTGAAAAGGTTGATTGCTTAACGTCCAGTGGCAAATATTTCATGCATCTTCAGAACGATACACACTGAATAGGAATCATACTGTGACCTACATGTATTTATATTCGTCTTTGTGTCAGTTCGTAACTTTTTAAAATTTATGTATACCTTTTACTCTATCAAATGATCAACTAATAAAATAATCTTATATTCTATTGAATAACATTAACGTAACTCACGATAGGATCGATGCGGAGGGTATATAATTTTATCCTGATTATCTTTTAATAAAATGTATTGCTATTCGAAAGACAATCTTTCTGAATTTTTTATTCGATTCAAGTAAAATGGTTAAATAAATAACAACTTTTTCGCGATAGAAATAACATAACAAAACGAAAACCTACATATTCTTTTAATCACACCCCTCCCCCTTTTCAATAAGCTAAGTGATACAATAAATAACTTACAATTTGTCTTGTATTTGTTATACACCATAATCGGATGGTAACAATACATGTGTGTCTTACTTCATGCAGTTACAGTAATATTTTTTTTGTGTATGGTTAACAATTTTTAAAAGGTTTATATCTAAATTATTTAGTGAGTTTTATTTCACATTTTAAATGAGCCGCAGGGCGTATAAAAACCTGAACGCATTAGAAAGGAATATCCCACTTCAGTTATCGGTAAAATAGGATACTAAATTTTACAAATCTATATAAAATTAATATTTTTTGACGGTATATAAGTCAGATAATGCATATTTTAAGGTTTTTCTTGTCGTAGAACACACCCCTCAGTGTGTTCTACGACAAGAAAACCCTTAAAATATGCATTATCTATAACAGATCACCCTTTAAAATATGAAAATGATGTAATGAACTTTAAAAACAAATTATTTGCATTTCTCATTAACAGTGACCGCTGGGATAACTTTTTCTAGTGCAAAACAAAATAATCTCCGAAAGTTAACCAATCAATATATTTATTGTATTCGATTTACGATACAAAAATACCATACGAATTAGGCTTTTCTCAATCTGCAAGATTTATGGCATAACATCTATTTATATTAAGCAGACAATCGGTATTTCAATGGATTCAAAATTGTACCACTACTGTTTTTTTTACATTTACAAACGTAATTTGATAGATAAGTATTAGTTTGTGTTATTAAAAATCTTTTTTTCGATTAGTCCAACTTTATGTGTATGCCGGGTTATTAAAGAGACGATAAATAATGATACACAGAACTAAATCCTGTATTGTTTTTGTGAGAATTTGTGTCGGTACGATAAAGTTTAAACGTTTACTGAACCAACGAAAAAAATATAAAGAACTCTGTAATTTCATTTGATATACTGAATGATTTCAATTTTTCAATTTTCCACCTCACTTTTCTCATTAGTTTTATATACCTTTGTATTATTAATATACAGACTTCATAATCAATGGTGTGCTCCTTACTTTTTTTTATTTTTCTGTCCTCACTTGATTTACAAGATTTGAAGATCGGAAAACAACTGTACGGTAATATTTTATTGCATTGTACCTCAAGTAATAAAGTAAACGACACATGTATGGTAATTAGTTCAAATTATTTGATTAAAAACTAAAATAGTCACAGATTTCACAACGTTTTGTGTTGATCTCTAATATTTCTTATAAAGAAAATTCAACCGTATATCAGAAACGTATCTAAATTATTTACCTTAGATAACATTTTAAAGGGCATTTTTTACTTGTCGCCGTTTGTTTTTGTACAGTTGATACGTCCATCTGTAGCTCCTGCATTTTCAGAAGACGTTAATATATCTCCTTCCTTTACAGATTCATCTTTATATTCACTACTTGCTTCATATCGGAAACACTTTTAGCAAAAGAAACAAAAACATATTATGACTGCTATGCATATATTATAAAACTATAATTAATTGTGAGCGAGAGGTTAGGCATGCCACAAAACCAGGTTCAACCCACATTTTCTCTACAAATGTTCTGTAGTAAGGCAGGAAAATCAATTGTTATATTATAGTTCGTTTCTGTGTGTATAACATTTTAATGTTGTGTTTCTGTTGTGTCGTAGTTCTCCTCTTATATTAGTTGTGCTTCCATCAGTTTTAGTTTGTAATCCGGATTTGGTTTTTTTCTCAATCGATTGATGAATTTCGAACAGCAGTATACTACTGTTACCTTATTTACGAAATTAAATAAAAAAGAGTGCACACGCTGGAATGTCTCGCCTGCTTTACTGACCATTGATTTTAAGTTGATACTCTCTACTATAAAGCTTTACTACAAGTATTACACAAAATTAAAAGGATAAAAAAAAAGAGTTCAAGGTCAAATAAACCAAACCGGAATTACATGTACACCTTACAATTATTCCATACATCGATTACAGTTGGCCTATTACCTATAGACTTCATGCAGGGACTTCTTAGGAAGAAAGATAAGAAGTTAGCAATATCCTTTAACTCTACTTTCCGCTATATAGATGACGTTCTTTCACTAAACAATTAAAAATTTGGTGACTATGTGGAACGCATCTATCCCATCTAATTGAAGATAAAGGATACTACAGATACAGTTAAGTCGGCTTCATATCTTGACTTACATCTAGAAATTGACAATGAGGGTCGGTTGAAAACAAAACTTTACGACAAAAGAGATAATTTCCGCTTTCCAATTGTGAACTTTCCATTTCTAAGTAGCAACATTCCAGCAGCACCTGCATACGGGGTAAATATCATCCAATTGATACGATATTCCCGTGCTTGCATTTCCTATAATGATTTTCTTGATAGAGGGTTACTGCTCACAAGGAAGCTATTAAACCAAGAGTTCCAAATGGTGAAGTTGAAATCATTCCTTCATAAATTTTACGGACGCCATCACGAGTTGGTTGACCGTTATGGAATAACCGTTTCACAAATGATATCGGATATGTTCCTTACGTCGTAACTACAATCCCCTTCGCTTTCATAAATGTGAGCTACCGAATTAGACTATTTACCGAATTTGTAATCAAATAAGCAACACGACGGGTGCCACATGTGGAGCAGGATCTGCTTACCCTTCCCGATAACCTGAGATCACCCCTAGTTTTTGGTGGGGTTCGTGTTGTTTATTCTTTAGTTTCTATGTTGTGTCATGTGTACTATTGTTTTTCTGTTAGTTTTTTTTTTCATTTTTAGCCATGGCGTTGTCAGTTTGTTTTAGATTTATGAGTTTGACTGTCCCTTTGGTATCTTTCGTCCCTCTTTTTCTAAGAATAAACTTAACAAGGAAAACTAACATTAACCATTGAACCATGAAAATGTCAAGGTCAGATGAACCATTCCAGTCAGATATGTACACCTACCAATTTATACTTAGATGCATTTAATATAAAAGACTTATTGCTTATCATCCTTAAAGTATCTAAAAAACAAAGTTAACCTTAAAAATACACATTGACCATAGTAAAATTATACACCAAGTAAGAACAATAGTTATCAAAAGTACCAGGATTATAATTTTATACGCCAGACGCGCGTTTCGTCTACATAAGACTCATCAATGACGCTCAGATCGAAATAGTTAAAAAGCCAAATAAATACAAAGTTGAAGAGCAGTGAGGATCCAAAATTCCAAAAAATTGTGCCAAATACGGCTAAGGTAATCTACCTCTGGGGTAAGAAAATCCTTAGTTTTGAAAAATTAGAATTAAACAAGACTTATTCAAAATCCTTATAAATGTATAGTGAATTCCTTGCATTCCATCGAAGCATAAATGATACTATGTAAATAGGGTTTCTTTTCTAAATTCAAGTTTAAGTTCCCGAAATTTAAGACACCAGCTTCAACTTTGAATTTTCATATTAATATTTGAATATATGCTTACGATATTTATATTGAGCGTCACTAAATCGTCTTTTGTAGACGAAACAAGCTTCTAGCGAACAACATTAAGGCCTTGTGTCTATGATAAGAAGATCTTTGATCCAGGTTCTATTGATTTTCCCTCTTCTAAATTGCCTTGAAGTTCTTTATATTGCTTTACTTTTTTCATAGCTTATCGGTCAACCAAATCGTGACAATGATCGTAAAAATTAATTTTTTTTGTGGATTTTAGTGGGTTTTTTTTCACAATACTGTTTGAACAGTTTTGCACATTTAGGATCGTAAAAAGTAGGCAGTAAAATACCAAGAGAAATTTCAAAATTGATCAGCCAAGCAAAATATATTGACGAAAAAGCAAACAAGTCCGAGAAACACTACATGTTTCTACTCAATATCTGCCACCACTGCGATACCAATACAACTACATATTCAGTGAAAAGTCGGAATCGGAAAGAGGACAGGAATGTGGTTACGACAACTGGAGCATATCCATTTTCACCTGTGACATAGATATTCCTTAACCATCAAACAACTCATTAGGGAGAACTTTAACTTAACTATTCGGTACCTTCACAATAAAATTTAGGATACATTCTACCCTTATAAATATTGAATCTTTGAATACGTTTTTTTATTGATTAGATATAAATAAAAAAATGTGGCATGAGTATTGTGAGTGCAAATGAGACAACTCTCCATCCAAGTCACAACGTATAAAAAGTTAACAATTATAGGTTACGGTAGGAAATCGTTTGCTGTTGCACATCCTCTGCATAACATGTATGGACGACCTTCAACATGGATCCTTGGCTCACATCAAAAAGCAAGCTATAAAGGGCTCCAACATGACTAGTGTAAAACCATTTAAACAGGAAAACTAGTAGTCTGGTCTTTATAAAAAAAATATTAAAACAAACGATTAACACTAATGAACCACACCAATAAACGATAACTACTTTTTAAAACAACAGTCTCTTAACTTTAAGATGTCGGAAATCTAATAACTGAATAAAACTATTCGATTTGTGTGGAGAATGGATAATAACTGACCTTTTAAGCTTACTGAAATGTTACTCGGGCTATCTGCAATAAAAGTTTTATTATTTCATCAGCAACAAAAAAGAATAGGAATAAAAAACTTACTTTTATAACAGATGACATCCATACAAATCCAATATTTTCTTCTTCGTGTTCATCATCTCTTCGCTTTTTCCTTTGCTTGAACGTCCCCAAGTCTCGGCCATCATTTGAAATACGTTCTAATAACTCTTTAGATTTACAATTCAAATGAATTGAATTGCACTTAGATACAAACAAGTCACCTAGAGTGTTGTCAGCCTAAAATATCAAAAATATACAACTTAGACCCAACTGTGATGAAAATAAATAATTCAAAATTTGGTGCGATGTTGAACGCATCGATTCCAGGATATAACTAGAGATAAAGGATATAACATATACAGTTAAGTCTGTCTCATATATTGACTTACTTCTTGAAATTGACAATAAAGGTCGGTTGAAAACAAGATTTTGCGACAAACAAGATGATTTCAGCTTCCAAATTGTGAACCTTTTCTTATGTAGCAACATTTCAGCAGCGCCTGCATATGGAGTATATATCTCCCAATTGATACAATATTCCTGCGCGTGTATTTCGTATCATGATTTCCTTCATAGAGAGTTGCTGCTCACAAGGATACCGGATATGCTTCCTACGTCGTAACATCAATTCCCTTCCCTTTACATGAATGTGACCAACCGAATTAGACTATTTACTGGATTTGTAATTACATAAGCAACACGACGGGTCTGTTGTCAGTTTATTTTTAGATTTATGAGTAAGGAGGTTCCTCTGGTATCTTTCGTCCCTCTTTAATTGACTCAATCGAATCATCCAATGCCTAATGTTTGAAATGCCCGTTGATGTTGATGTTAACCGTATTTCCGAATTTTGAAAATATTAATGGATGCAGCTTTGAAATGCAGTATTGACAAAACAAATAATATGTTTATTAGTATAACACTTCTGTGTTGACATGAATATGAATAATGTGGTCATTTTTATAAATTTTCTGTTTACAAAATTTTGATTTTTTCAAAAAACTAAGGATTTTCTTATCCCAGGCATAGATTACCTTAGCCGTATTTGGCATAACTTTTTGGAATTTTGAATCCTCAATGCTCTTCAACTTTTTACTCGTTTGGCTTTATAAGTATTTTGATATGAGCGTCACTGATGAGTCTTATGTAGACGAAACGCGCGTCTGGCGTACTAAATTATAATCCTGGTACCTTTGATAACTTTTTACACCACTGGGTCGATGCCACTGCTGGTGGACGTTTCGTCCCCGAGGTTATCACCAGCCCAGTAGTCAACACTTCTGTGTTGACATGAATATCAATAATGTGGTCATTTTTATAAATTTTCTGATTACAAAATTTTGAATTTTTAAAAAAAACTAAGGATTTTCTTATCCCAGGCATAGATTACCTTAGCCGTATTTGGCATAACTTTTTGGAATTTTGAATCCTCAATGCTCTTCAACTTTGTACTCGTTTGGCTTTATAAGTATTTTGATATGAGCGTCACTGATGAGTCTTATGTAGACGAAACGCGCGTCTGGCGTACTAAATTATAATCCTGGTACATTTGATAGCTTTTTACACCACTGGGTCGATGCCACTGCTGGTGAACGTTTCGTCCCCGAGGGTATCACCAGCCCAGTAGTCAACACTTCTGTGTTGACATGAATATCAATAATGTGGTCATTTTTATAAATTTTCTGTTTACAAAATTTTGAATTTTTCAAAAAACTAAGGATTTTCTTATCCTTGGCATAGATAACCTTAGCCGTATTTGGCATAACTTTTTGGAATTTTGAATCCTCAATGCTCTTCAACTTTGTACTCGTTTGGCTTTATAAGTATTTTGATATGAGCGTCACTGATGAGTCTTATGTAGACGAAACGCGCGTCTGGCGTACTAAATTATAATCCTGGTACCTTTGATAACTTTATACTCTAATAACTGCTTGAGCACAGGTTTCCAAAACACTTAGTATCCTGAATTTTGACAAATGTAAAAGTTGAATAGAAACTGATTACCAGATGAGCGGTAACTAAAATTTCGTAATATTTTTAAAGTTAAAATACATTGCATCAATCGGATAGAGATATTATGCAAAGATTGGAGTCTATCGGGGAAATGTCCTTATTGGTAACAGTTAACTATGTCATGTAATCATGTTCGCACATGAAGTGATGAAGGCAGAGCAGGAGACTCTTATGATAAGTAGTTATCAAAGTTGCCAGCATCATAATTTAGTACGCCAGACGCGCGTTTCGTCTTCATAGAGCTTTCTTACAAATCGACGAAAGGTACGAACGAACGTAAACGGAGCATATATTACATTTCCACAATTACAGTTAAAAGAGTCTGTGTTATTTCCGGTAAAACAGCATTTGTGGGAGGGCGTCATGGTTGTGGATTTCATAATGACGTTTAAACACACAACATGCTTGGGAGATAGACGTATTGACGTCCAGTGGGTATTATTTCATGAATGTTCAGTACCAAAACACAATCATACGCTATAAAAACGATCCCATAAAAGAGACTAACTCTGGTGTATGAACACACCACATAGTGCAATGAATATTATCCAGGGAGAGGCGGTGATTTACCAATTATTAAATGATCACCTGTATAAATCAAATATATTTTATTATAGGATTAAACACATTTCTTCCAGAGGTTATTGATGTGTAAACCGGGGCGATTAACTCACAGACTGAATTAAAGTCCGAAAGAAAAGTTTGTTAGTAAGAGCCCCGGTTTACACATCAATAACCTTTATATGTTTAATCCTTTTAATTTGTAAGCCAAATATTCGCAATTTCTTATTAACATTTGTTTGTGAGAAGGCTTCTACAATTACCATCACATGCACAACTGACCTTAGCCGCCTTATTGACTTTTTAAAATAAATAAATGTTCTACAAAACCCAACAGAAATTAAAATAAAATAACACCTACCTCCAAAAGTTCATTTTAATGAGGTATTGTCAAATTTGAAGCGTACACGTAACGAAATAATCTTTCCCTTTAAAGTTTTCATTCGTACCACGTCGTGTCTGCTATGACGTAAATTCGCTAAATCGTTCATGAAATTTCGCGGAATTTTCTTTAAATCTTATTGTTATACATTTTTCGATGCTTTAGTGCATTTATTTTATTTATTTATTGTTGTTTTTACATTAGAATAGAACCAACTGTTATACATTTGTTTTTTAGTCTCAATTTGCTGAGAATTCCAGTTTCCCTGCAAGAATGTGTATCGCGCATGAACAGATTATGAAAGTAGTTTCGGAAACATGGTTTATCGAAGTGTAAACCAAGAGAAAATTACGTATTGACCAATCCAATTTAAGTATTTAAAGATATGCAAATCATAAAAGAATTATTGTCAATTAAAGACGCTCATTACAGGCAAAATAATCACAAGTTAAATTTGCTACAAAATGTATATGACATAGCATGAAGGTCATCTTTTTTTTCATTTTATTATTGTGGGCGGTGCAAATAATGGAATATTTTATTTTTTTTTATTTTTTCTCAGGGAAAGGATATAACTGTACAAAATATACTAAGTATATGGAAGACAGAAGAAAACATACTCATTATAACAAAACAAAAAAAAGACGTCCAATCCACCTCCCACAACAATTTTCCAAAAAAATTACAATGTAGTTGCAGTTGTATTACTTTGGTTAAGTCATGCAATATTGTAATTTTTTTGGAAAATTGTTGTGGGAGGTGGATTGGACGTCTTTTTTTGTTTTGTTATAATGAGTATGTTTTCTTCTGTCTTCCATATACTTAGTATATTTTGTACAGTTATATCCTTTCACCTGGTGGTATTATATGTTTACCTAGTTTACGTCCCAAATCCTATATAGCACGAAAAATATAATTTAATAAGTGTCGTTGTATGTAGTGTAATGGTCCTCAGTAGGCTAACATTAAGGGTGAAATGCCATCGAAGGATCATGATGATTATGTCAAAATAAAAGATCCCTAAAACTTACGTATGATTCATCAAGCATATACGTACTTTTCGTCAATTTGTAAGAAAGCTCTCATAAGACTTATATGTGACGACCATATTAAAACAGCTGTAAAGCCAAAAGCACAAAGTTGAAGAGCGATCCAAAATTCCAAAAGGTTGTACCAAATACGAATAAGTTAATATGTGCCTGGGATAAGAAAATTCTTTGTTTTTCGAAAAACTCAAAGTCTTTTAAATAGGAAATTTTAAAATTGATATTCTTGTCAACACCGCAGTTTTGACTACTGGGCTGGTGATACCATCGTGGATGAAACGTCCACCAGCAATGGTGTTGACCCAGTAATGATTATAGTTATCAAAAGTACCAGGATTATAATTTTGTACGCCAGACGCGCGTTTCGTCTACATAAGACTTATCAAGAAAAAGTCATCCATCTTAGGTCACAGTACGGATTTTAACACGGAGTGTTGACTCACATTAAACGCAAGCTATAAAGGTCCCAAAATGACTGGTGTATAACCATTCAAACAGAAACCAACCGTCTAATCTATAAAAACACGAAAAACCTTTTTACCTATTACGTCTGTATGTTTTGTTCAATATAAGGAATTTTCTGATACTGTCATATAAATGAAAGGTTTCGCTAGCTTTAAAACCAGGTTTGATCCTTTGTTTTCTAAATAATAAAATGCCTGTGCAAAGTCAGGAATATAAATTAGTTATCAAAGTTACCAGGATTATATTTTAGTACGCCAGCCGCGCGTTTCGTCTAGATAAGACACATTAATGACGCTTATATCAAAATATTTATAAGTCAAACAAGTGCAACAGTCGTTATCCATTCGTTTGTTTTGTTTAACCTTTTGATTTTGCCCTTTGCTTAGATACTTTTCTTCGGAGCACAGTATTTTTTGTTATTTACTTTCTATCACGTGAAGATAAACGACTTGTTGCAGAACAGAAATGTTTACCACTACCATACTCCAATTAAATGGACGAATGTATTTGATAGTTTAACAAGCAAGATACCACCTACAGTCCTTGGATGGTGTAAACTTCCCACTTTAACTTACACCATACACCATTACACGATACACCATACATCATTACAGCATACACATTGTATCTTTACACCATACACATTACACCTTTGCACCATATACCTTATACATTACACCATACACCATTCCCCACTCTATCTACACGAGCCGAAATTACCCGTAATGTAATTAAAGGAGTAGGTCCGGTAAGGACTCATTTTGGCCTCAAATTTCAGTTTCGTCTGACGAAAGATTTTGACCACTTTTTAAACACTTAAGTGTCTATTTCACTTGATTCAATTAGTATAAGTGAAAGATCTTAACTTAGTCATTAAAAACGATCCGATTCAAGCTCAAATATGGAAAATCTCTCAAATATGCCAAAAAAAGTCACTTTTCAGATGGTTTTTGTCAAAAATGAAAGTGGCCGCATCCGTGTTCATCCACAACCTTTTTATATGTTATGTATTATCATAAAATACAACTTCCATTTCAATATTAAGGATGAACACGAATGTGGCCACTTTCGTTTTACAGGGAAACCGTCTAAAATTTAACTAAAATGATAGAATTTTGAAGATTTCAGTAATTTAGCATGACTTAATGGTGCTACAACCCGATATATGTGCATTGTATTGTCAAAAACAGCTCATATTTATGTAGCAGAAGCATTCAACTGTCCAATAAATATATAATAGTTTACATTTTAACAATTTTTTAAAACTGTTATATTTTAAGGGCCAAAAAGGGGTCTTACCGGACCTACTCCTTTCAAATATTAAGGTTATTATTATTGTTTATGTTTACACTTCGAAAAAATAAAATAAAACGAACTTCGTTTTCAACCAGTAAAATGTTACTTAACACAATCACACCATTCCTCAAACACCATTACACCAATCTCCTTACACCATAGCACCATACACTTTACAACATTGCACCATATGCCATACACCATTACATCATAAACGTTTATTTTGGAAGTTTACAACATTAAAGGTCTGTATTAGTTATTTAATAACAGCATAATTTAATTAGTAAAACTATGATCGAAAGAGTTAACTATTAAATTTCCTCTTACATATTGCATTTGAGGAAAGTTTAATTAAATAAACTTCATTTTCAATAAAAAAAGTCAAGCAAACACATACTTTAAACTTGATATTGAAAGAACGTACCTCTATGTGGAAGTATTCAATATTCCAATGAACACCACGTTCCAATTTTCTTCCTTCTTCATAGCCAGAAGCCAATATCATAGAATTAATTCTGTTTGTCAAAACTTTATCTAAAAAAATCCTCTCGTATTAAAATCCATTATTTTTTAAATGATATTCTGAAAGATTTGTTAACAGCATCAGTTTCATAAACATAATGTCGGATATAATTATATATAACTGGATTCATATTTTATATTTGTGTCTTTTTTTGTGTTTCAATTGTAAGATCTATCTGAGAGTTGAAGTGTGAAGAAAGTGCTGTACATCTTGCTATTTCATTTAAATTCAAGTAATTTTTTAGTAAGAACATTAAAATAAGAAAAAATAAATAATTAAAAACCAACTGTTGTAAAATGTAAACTTTGGAATCAGATATTAGCTTAATTTATGCTGATTCCGAAAAAAGTATGGTCTTTGCCCCTGTTTATTTACTTTATTGGTAAAAAGTATCATGATTTTTGTAATTGATTTTAAAAATTAGTTGATAAGCTTTCAATCAAAACAGGTTGAATGATTAAAATAATTTTTAAAAAAATATATTAAATACATGTTTTGAGGGGAGACAACACTGCAAACATCCTGGTTTTTGTTTTGGCAGTGAAAATTTAAAACTTATTTGATGCCACTGTAGCTCTTTTCGGACACAAGATATTTTTGAAAGGCTAAAAACCTATAAATTTCATACAGTTTTGATTATGTAAAATGTGCATGTATTATATCTTCATGGGTTTGCACATGACCTGATTTCAGGCTTTTTATATGCAAATTAGGCATTTTTTACTCCAAGTTTTCTGGAAGGAATTAATTGAATATATTAAAAGTACACTTTATTTTTATTGCGTTATAAACTAGAGAACATTCTGATCCCAGTGTTATCTAGTTTTATACAAGTATCTTTATCAGTCCACCACTAAGGGTCACTTATGCATAGTCGCTGAAATATGACGTCATAGAAAACAAACTGTTGATTGTACCTTTGTAACTTCACAATGATTGCAAAATTATAAAAGTCTAGTAAATTGTTACATGAAAATAATGCAAAAGTAGCTACTTCTGGTTTACAAAAGGTCAATTCCGATTGATCTCCTTCCAGGTCGTATATCTAAAACCGAATGTTAATGTTTCTTTGACTTCATCTTGAACCAATAAAAATTAAATAATTCGAAGTTCAAAATCTAAAACGTCAAATCAAACTTTACCCTTGACCTTGACCTCAATTTAAAGGATATGAAACAAGGACATTCAATCAAAAGAGCTTAGGTATTCATTATCATGATTATGTACATGTATTGTTAATGAATTATATCACCATACAGCTAATTTTAGATACAAGAGGGGAGACAATTGCAATTAAATATCTACATACATGTTCCCTTTCATCCAAAATGTTGTGTTACTAAATGTCACAACTAACAATTCTGTAAAAGTATTATGTCGATATTTTATACAATATCTTAAAATGATAACAAGCCCAAATTTAGAATATGATTTGACTTTTGACTTTAACCAAATTTACTTTCTAATGGACCAAGGACTTCAAACCAAAAATTGCTTTCCTCTCCGGAACACATTTGATTGATTATTTGTCTGTTTGGTTTGAGAGTTGTTTTGGTTTGTTCGTTGGTTGTTAAGTTGACTGATAAAACTCAGACCAGACTATAGGAACAAATAAAAGGAATTGAGAGCCTAGATTCTATTCGTACATGAGGCAGAAACATGATTCATTGATAGATGTGTTGGTTGGTTGGTTAAATTGATAATAAAATACATGGGACCGAAACTCTAGGAATAACCAAAAAGGGACTTGAGACCCTAGTTCCCTTATCACACACATAGGACAAAAAATGATTTATTGATGTATAAATTGATTGATTGGTTGGTTGTTTAATTAATTGATTGATTGGTTGATTTGTGGGTTGCTTGATTTTAGTTGGTTGGTTGGTTAAATGACTGATTAAACCCATGGGAGTATGCATATAAGAATAAGGGAAAATGAAGTTGATAGCATATATAACCTATTATACACATAGGGATGACACATGATAGGTTGATAGGGTTATAGATTGCTAGGTTAAATGGTTACTTGATTGATTTTTGTTTGGTTGATTGGTGGATTGATAGATGGATTACTGGATTGAACGTCCCCAGGCTGACCGAACGTGACAGTGTCTTTTTACATCCCGCACACCCAAACTGACGTCCTGGATGCATTATTAACAAAAACTAACATCTTTCTGATAAGAATTTTCTCTATTTTTCTACGGAAAATCGGACTTCATGTTTCACTGTTTATTGTGTGTGCATTTTGTTTTAAAATGGAAGAATAATTTTCTTTATTTGGATGAGGAACGTTTTTATTCTAAATTGGTGGGTGCGAGGTGGTTTTTGTGAAGTCACGTGATGCTCGTATATATATGTCTGGGAAAATATATACTATTCCTTTTTAGGGGAGACCGTTGAACAGACAACAAATGTTTTGATAAGAGTAACATAATAACTATTGATTTTATTTTTTACAGGTCATTTGTGTCTGATCATGAATGCTTTTCTCGTACACATATTGACTGGAGCACAGATTTGTTTTTACAAATTTAAATGTAGAAATTCACTAATAATTAAGAACTTGAGTGCGATTACTATGTCAAAGATTTTAATTTCTCACTCAAGATCAGGACGTAAAGCGGCTAGCACATGTATGTATAGTGCTACGGTAATAAATTTTCTAGATTCATTTTACAGGTAAGCTATTGTCTAATCGCTGATCACTGGTCTACATTCATTACATGCACACCAAATTAATGCGGTTGTTATAGTTTTTTTTACAAAAGATGTATCAATTAATTTCAGAAAATACATGAATTGGAACATATTTTGGCAGGGATTGACTTTTATTTCGGAAGTTTTTGCGCATAAAAAGTTTTGCAATTTTATAGTTGGATTAACAGCACAGGTGGCGTTTTTTCATTTCTATAGATTTTCGGTCCCTGTAGAACCAAATTGGGGAAGTGTGTTGTGGGTAAAAAAAAAAGGAGGAGAGGTGAATTGTGATAAGATACAAGTTGAACATAATAGCTGCAAAGTTTGAAGTTTTAATTTATCAGAGCAAGTTTTTTATGTAATAAAAGTGCTCAACCAAGTTCATTTAGAGCAAATCAAATACCTGATCATTCTGTATTATGTTGGGAATTTGAAACCAATTTTGATAACATAAACGAAATTTGTTCTATTGATTTGTCACATAGTGCTCACAATAGCTTGAACAAACGAAATAAAACATATGTTTCATATGATGTAAAATAACATCCCAAGTGATTGGATGACAAATAATGATGTATTGGATAAAATTGATATGTGAATAAATAATATACAATGTTATAAAGGGAGACAATTTGAAGTTGATAAATTATATAATAAATTTGTTGAAATTCTTCACTCTGAAATGAATGATAAACTAGAAACTAAGGTCAAAGTTCTGAGCAGTACAAACAATCGAAAAAGACGAATAAAGAAACCATGGTGCAATGACAATCTAACAAATGAATGGAACATTGTTTGCACGGCAGAAAGAGACTATGTAACTTGTAAACAGGGTAGCTTACAACAACAATTACGTTAAGACTTTGACAAGCTTACATAAAAATATAAACGTCAGTATTGGTTCCACTGCCAGAAACAGCTGGTTAGTTTTAGTGACAAGGATGCAAATCAGTTTTTGGCGTAGAATTAGTCAAATTGGTATCGGTAACGAGAGACAGATGCGTATTCCGAATGAAGTTACTTTAGATGATGGAACTATATCTAACAATTTAGAAACTAGTTTAAGTAAACGGAAAAGCAGTTTTCACAGTCTATTGAACCCAAATGTAAATGCAGTCTATAATTAGGTTGTAAAATGTATTCTTAAAGAAAATATTATTTGTACTGATTTAGATAAGGTAATAACTATGGATGAGGTTCATAAAGTTGTAATGAATGCAAAAAAAAATGTAAAAGTGCAGGAATTGACCTAATTCAAGCTGAGTTTTGTAAAAATATTTCTATTATTTCTATTTTACATAAATTATTTAACTTATGTTTTAGTTCTGGTAATGTACCAAATATGTGGAATAAGGGAATTATAACATCAATACCAAAATTCTACGTCAGATCCAAGATACCCTTTATCTTATAGGGGCATAACTCTAGCTCCATTCACATACAAGCTGTATTGTAGTATTATAAATGAAACATTAGTTAAATGGTTAGATGAAAGGGAGATAATACACGACGAGCAAATCGGTTTTATGAAAGGCAAAAGTATAATTGATCATATAAGCACTATAACATCAATAATAGAAACCGGGAAAAAGTATGAATTATCATCATATGTAGCTTTTATAGACTTAAAGAAAGCGTAGGACTCAATTAATAGAGTTTTTTTGTTTAACAAACTCAAAAATGTAGGTATAAGTTCAAAGTTTATGTATTTTTTTTAAACTTTATACTCTAATGCAGAATGTAGCGTACGTGTAAAATGGTAACATGACTGAATGGTTTAATATTGATTCATGATTGAAACAAGGTTGTGTTTATCATCTATAATGTTTGATATATAATTTGATTGATATTTATTCGTTGAATATTGGTATTAACATAGATGAAGAAAAAATAGCTATTTTGTTATATGCTGATGATGTTATTTTAATGGCAGAGAATGAAGAAAATTTAATATGTGTTTTTTTCAGCGAGCAAGGACATGTGTTTGAAATTGGAATTATATGTCTTTGCTGATAAAAGTAGGAGCACAAATTATTTGCATAGCAGATATATTGTAGTACAGAGAATAAATCTAAAAATGAAATATTAGGAAAGGTTAATTCATTAAAAAAAACTGTCTGTGTATATACTAATATTATAAAATAGTTAATATCAATCATATTGAAACATGATCAATTGCAGTAAACGTTTGTTTGATTAATTTTTTTATGCCTGCTTGTAAATCAAAAGCAAATCCATCAAATAAATTGGTAGTCGGCAAGTTAAAAATTTAAAGTATTATAAACGATATCAGGATGGAGCCTGTTTTTTTATTTGCTTATTAATTGATTACATTACTGTCCTTCTGGTATCTTTCGCCCCACTTTTACGATTAGTTTTAATGTGAAAATACTTGATTACTGATTACAAAATGTAATTGGTTAATCCGTAAACGATTACTAATTACGATAATCCTATGCTTGTACAGTATTACGTGTAATGAAACTTAGTTTAGAGAATATAATTTATATAATAAATACAAAAAGTTTCATTATAATTGTCTTCATATAAATCAATTGATAAAACGGGCAAAACGGGAAATGTGCATCAAATAATTATTACAGAATTTATTGAGTAATATGTTCACATTTGACAATAAACGGTATATAATATTTTGATTTAATCATTTATAGTAAACCGTCCGAATGTTTAATAAACGTTAATATCAGTTAAGAAATGTCTGTGTCACAGCTTACACTCAGAGAGAGGCAAGTCAAAAATAAACTGACAACACCATGGCCAAAAACGAAAAAGACAAACAGACAAACAGACAATTAACTATAAACAAAACACAAAATAGAAAATTAAAGACTGGATAACTGGAACCCTACAAAACAATGGGTTGATCTCTGGTGCTCCGGCAGGGTAAGCAGATCTTGCTCTACATGTGGCACCGGTAGTGGTGCTCATGTTAGTAAACACCCAGTAATAAGTCTAATTCAGTAGGTCACATTCGGGTAACGAGGGACGGGGTTATAAGTGAATATAATTCTGTTTTTATAACCCACATACCCGTACTCTCTTCTGACAAAAATACTGACAAAAATACAGTCTTCAAGAGAAGCGATTTCTATCAAGATTACTTTGAAAGGGGGTAGCTAGATTTTTATTCTACAGTTAACCACATATATTGTCGTTACCACAAGCCGTCCTTTTTTTCGAATGATACTTTTCAGCGCATTTGTAATTATATGAGCAAAATGATTGTGGTCACATAAGGATCCGTTTATCTCCTTTGATACCACTTTGGTTTGATGGGTCCATGTTGCTTATTGTTTAGTTTCATGTGTAGTTGTTTGTGAACCTGTCGCTTTCTGTTTTATTCCAGAGCATTATCAGTTTGTCTTCGACAAGTGCCTTTTTATATTGAAGGAATTTATATTTTCATGGTCAACACGACTGATACCACATGTAGAACAGGACCTCCATGGTGTTTAAACCAACCATCTAAATGGGTTCCTGCAAATTGAGATATTTATGCATGCATTCGATCATTATCTTGATTGTTGAACAATGAACCTTAATGCCAGTTTGTATTTGTTCATTATCTTGGCGTATCTTTTGCAATAAAAAACTTCATTGCTAAATGTTCAGGTAAAAATTCAGTCAACTTCTGTCTATTGATATATGATTCATAAACATATACCCACCTATTGTATCTCTCTGTTCTGAATTAACACCTACTACCCTGCCATCTTTGTCCTCTATACCAAAATAAAGACAACCACCATCTTTATTAGCAAACGCTGAAATGTATTTGAAATGATCTGCCATATTTTTTGCAATATTCTTTTCTGTATTTAAGGTCTTGAACTGTACATCAACATTTTCTTGCCGCAAATTAGTGACGATTTCACATATTTTATAACTACCTTTTTCAACTGGTTTTGGTAATTTCTCTGAATCTCCTGTCTGTTTAAGGATACAAACTGTCTTTTCATATTGTGATTCATATACACTTGATGCAGTTGGTATATATAAATAGTTTTTAAGGCTATATAGCTCTGGGGACTTCTTCACAATGATTATCAACCGGTTTGAGTCACAATCACCTTTCCTTTCTATAAAATCACAAAAGTTTTTACGGAAGGTTTCCAGTAGTTTGGTCTCAATCTTTTTATAAAAGTCATCAAACTCTTTCGATGTTATCCGTTCAGAATATTTAACAATATTGAATTGAAGTTCAAATTCGTGAAGGCTTCTTTGTTTTGAATTTAGGCATGCGCAAATCAGCTGCAAGATAATATCTGTCTTTCCATTTCTTATATCTACATCATGCACATCAAAAATGTTGTAACTCTTTTCTTTTTTCACTGTAAGTAAATATATTAAGTAAATGTGTTAAAATTTTAAGTGATGTGAGTATACTATTGAGGATATGACTGTCTCAATATGAAGTATGCAGAGAAAATGACAATCCCGATTTATTATGAAATGATGTTTTACAAAACAAATAAAGGACAAAAAAACGGGGAGGTGTTTATCAATGTATGTTATTATTTTGGGAAATTACTAGACTTCAATTTAACAAGATCTTCCCTTTTCAATACTCAAATGACAGGGCTAAAATAGTCGTATTCCTTTCTCGGCCTGTACTAGACTTTTATTTCAACTATATCAAAATCGACCTATTTTATTAATCTTAAATTTTTAACTTTCTACATTTTCAAATAATTTAAATTCCCATTGTAAATTTTGTTCTAAGATAAATACATGCATATGAAATAACCATTATGGTGACCATTTTAACAACTGCATAAGTTAATACAGCACAAATAATTTAAATTTTCCCTTAGACTGAATTTGAATACATCAATGCACATGTTTACCAGTACCTTATTTTCGTTAAAGAAAAATGTAGTTTAGTATGGCGTTCATTATCACTGAAATAGTATATATTTGTTTAGGGGCCAGCGGTAGGACGCCTCCGGTTGCGGGAATTTCTCGTTGCATTGGAGACCTATCGGTGACCTTCTGCTGTTGTTTGATCTATGGTCGGGTTGTTGTCTCTTTGGTACATTCCCGATTTTCATTCTTAATTTATGTGCACGACTACGCAAACCATTTTTCATCACACATGCTTTGTCCTTGTCATTTATCGTATACTATGTTTTCTTTGTTTTCGTCACAAATCAAATAACTTGATTTATATGACAATAAGGTTTAAACCAAATCAAACTATACAAATATTTTCTATACTTCTAGGCAAATATTTTTTTCAGAATGGTTGTTCCTCGTATTAAATAAGTACCATGTAATCTATTTAAACCATGCACTGAAATATGTTTTAATGACAATTTATATGTGATGCATATATATGTGGTAACAAAAGGAGATCTTAAGTGAGAGTGTTTATTAAAAATATTAAAATATGTTGAATTATTTGATAATTTTAGGAAGAATTAATCCACAAAGCTGGAGTATTTTGATACAAATATATTACGAAAGCTTATCACATTTAAATGTTCTACTAACACGATTTATACATCTTCTTAATGGGGTGCACCTTTTTATAATCTAATAAGGCAAGATGATACTTGGAACAAAAAATATTGCTTAACCCAATTTTGATATAACTTTTGATAGGCTATTTAAGCTATTGGGGAGCTGTTTGATTGAATAGTTTTTGGTTGTGTAAGACTTAATTCTTAAATCAACTAAAAAAATCAATACGATGGCGTTTAGACTGGCGTGCACCAAATGTACAGAGAAAAATTGACGAAGTCGGTATATGTTAGTTGCACGCCAGAGGAACGCTAAAAAACGTTAAACGCGCGTTTCATAAGTTTAAAGTACGTCAAAATACAAAGGTATACGCTTGGTGAACGCTACAACTCGAGGGAATTTTAATGCTGCATAAAAATTTTCATTGAGCTCAAGCGTGTGTCTAGCGTATAGCTGTACGCTACACGCATGTAATACATATGCTACATGGGCGTTTAACGAGCTACAGATAAGTTTGAGACACGTTTAGGGTACGTAGTATACGGTTCAAGATCGTTCGACTTTAACTAAAACGTTTGCGGGTGCACACCCCAAAATAGAAAGTTCAAGACACGACTAGGACGCGTCTCAAATACGTCCGAGAAGCTTTTTTCCATCGTAGCGTGCATTCCTTCTACGTTAAACAAACGCCAGATATACGCCAACATACATTTTGTGAACGCCCGATAAACGCTTAGGTACTCTGCTTGTGCGCCCAACGTACGCTTTAAGCTCGTTGTGCACACGTTACAGATATGATTGACCGGTTTGAATGCATCCAAAATTACTAGCGTATTTGCAGCGTACATGATTTTTTAATTCGTCCGGCGTACGTCGGAGCTATACGCTGATGTGTGACGCCGGTATAACATTTCTTTGTTGCAACGCGTTTTTTCATATTCTTTAAACTCAATCATATGATTAAAAGAGTGAACACAAAAGAATATACAATTTCGAAAATTCAGTTTCAAATTGGCAACTCTTTTCAAAATATCAAAACTTTAAAAGACGAGTTTTCATTCCTTATTGTGAATTTTCTTCTTTTTTTTTGAACGTTGATGCACTTATGGCAAAAACGTCGGTGTACATATTTCACAAATCAATCTTTGTGTTTAGTATAAAAAGAAGGTGCGGTATGATTGCCAATGAGGCAACTGTCCACAAGAGACCAAAATGACACAGACATTAACAACTATAGGTCACCGTACGGCCTTCAACAATGAGCAAAGCCCATACCGCATAGTCAGCTATAAAAGGCCCCAATAAGACAATGTTAAACAACCCAAACAAGAAAACTAACGGCCTTGTTTATATAAAAAATGAACGAAAAATGTTTAGCTCTATCGTGACGTATTAGATATGTTTGAATAATTTAAGTCAGGGATTTCGTAATAACACATCATTTGTAACCAATACTTCATTTTTCCGACGTAGTCGGTATAGTTTCGGTTTGTGCCCTTTGAACTAAAGGACGCTTAACAATGGCAACAGAATACGCATGCTCGAAAATCTTTCCTGTGATTTGACAAAATGCTGTCATGGTGGGTGATTTAGTTGTGTTTGCAAAAACGTCTCGAAAATTATATCGTGATTGAAAGCAAGTGAAAAACTATAAATATTTGATCTAGATGTTACAAAGATTTATATTTTTATTAAAATAATTGTTTCTCCAATAGCTCTTTGCATCCATGACAGCTGTTTACTCGGGACAATTATATAATTTTTAATGTTAATTTGTTGTACGAACGTACATGACTTTTAGAACGCACCTAAGCATGTGAGATTTTCGCGGGGTTTATGTGAATGTAAACAGAAAGATACGACTTATACTACCAATAGTTTCTAGCTTTGTTAACCACGAATTAAGTTTAATGTAAACAGTAGTAAATGTATATTTGTTTCTTGTTATTTGCACTGCATTTCTTTAGACAAACATTTTTTTTAGGTGCCATCACAATATTCTTATATAATATTGCCTTAATATAAACAGACTTAGTAAAGACTTTCTTGCAGTTACATTCAGATGGAGATTTTATCAAAGAGGTCCTGCATCAGTAAGTCATTGTGCTTGTGAAGGTTATCGAAATGATAGTTTTAAACAGATACTCAAATTTAAATACGTCGGATTTCTTTTTTAAAGATAGTTCTTGTTTCATATATACATTTGTACAGATTGGGGTTTAAAGTTCTGTCGTACCTGCAGAAAAAGAAGTACATTGTATTTCATATTCAAGTGTTATATCTGATATCGTTCATAAACATGATTCCGTAAACTTAATTCGTAAGGGTTATACATTTGACACTGTAATAAGATCATTCAATTTGGTCCTTGACGGCGCTAGGTCATTGTGATTATTTTCAATGTTAATTATAATGTACAGCTATGAACAATCATGGTCTGACATTCCGTCGATATTTATATTTTGGAATTTGACAAGGTAATGCTTTTATTTACAGCTTATAACTTGTTTACACCAAGTAAATTAAATAGATAAGATGATTAACTTCAAAAGGACAAGGACAAGTGTAAGCTGTTATTATCACTAGGCATCCGTTATCTGGCATGCGTTGTTGACGTCAAAAGTAAAAGCACTAACATACTGAACGCCGAGGAAAATTCAAAACGGAAAATCCCTAATCAATTGGAAAAATCAAATGATGAAATGCATCAAACAAATGGAAAACAACTGTCATATTTATGACTTGGTATGGGCATTTTCAAATGTAGAAAATGGTGGATTTAACCTGGTTATATAGCGCTGAACCTCTTACTTGTATGACAGTTGCATCAAATTCCATTATATGATCAACGATGCGTGAACAAAAACAGACATACAACTTGAAGGTAAAATACTCAAAATAAGGTACAGCAGTCATCACTGTGCCAAAATCTCAAAACAAACAAATATGTAACAAAAACGCACAAAAAGCATCTATCAAATTTTAAAACAATATTCTTTGCTTTGCGTGTTTAACGACAAAAAATGTAAACGTCACACAGGAAGACTTTAACATCACATATATCCTATAAAAATAATGTAAAAGAAACCGTAAATACAAGGTTAAAATGTAGAACGTCGTTTTCATTATCATTCCACATAAACATTACTGACGTTACAAAATTAAGTAATGTTATGCCAGTTGATGAAATAATCTTGTCTAAATAAATTTAAACTTAAAGGATTTCTATTTGTATTCAAACATATACTATAGATACTGGGTTTTTTTTCAAACACATGTTAGTAATGTTCATTGTTTTTTTATCCCAAAAAATTACGTATAACATCAAGAAGAAATGATTAATGAAGTTATTTTTATTTTATTGCCAAAAAGATGGAGATTTTCATTTCAGACGGTAAACCAATTTGTACATCTTTTTTCCATAAACATTTTTCATTTGATTAATGTTAAACTAATAAGGAAAAAATATTTTTTTAATTAAAGTGTAGGATATTTGAATTTGAGTTTCAATTGCTTATATCCTTACACATGTTACGTAGGCAATGAAAATGTACATTTGCAATAAAAACAAAATATAAAGTAACTTATTTTTATTCAAAATGGTGTTCATTGTTCTTTGGGGAAAAAATCTTTAAAAAAACACCTTCCACTTTGGGAATTAGTTTTGCATAAAGTAGTTTTAGAAATATCTAATCGTCCGTAGTCTTTTTCAGAAACTCAGTAAATTTATCTGCAAAACTATAATACGAAGCAAGTTATACCCCTGGTTTGCAGTAGAACTGTTTTGCTGGAATGTAGCTAAATGAGGATTTAACGATTTGCGTTTTTTCATATTGTTTTAAGGATTTTGATTCTATGAAAACCTCTGCATTTTCCACCCTGTACACTACCATACCATATGAAAAATTAAAAACCCGTCTCAAAGAAATAATCTACAATGCTTTCCTTCATAAAATTATTACTATACGCTACAAATTTCTTGTGTCTGGATATAATTTTTCATATTTTGTTTAGTAAGTCTTATAATAAAACATGCTACACCGAAGAACAAGAGATCAGTATATGAGAGTTTATCATTGACAACATATAATTGCTGAATTTGGAGGTAGATTTTTCATCAGCATTTTTGCTTTCCTATTGGAATCAAATGGCCATCTCTTCGGGTCGACCTGTACATACATGTATTACTAAGAGTTTTTTCTTGCACAAGAAAAAATACAAAGGGATAAAAGAAGCTAAATATTGAATTATATACACTCAGGTATAATTATTATGTTTTTCTTTTAAAAATTCACACTTTTCCCGTACTTATTCTGCTGATGAACATAAAATCAAGGAAATTACAAATACAGCTTCCTCTGGATTATTTCTAGACCTTTACCAGCGATCGTCTCGGTGCAAAAATTTTTGACAAAGGAGATGGTTTCAATTTCGATTTTTTTTTTCCTCACCTCGGAGGCGGATTTAGGGGGCAGGGGGCGGCCCCCTCCCTTTTGGGGAAAAAATTGTTTTGCGTATATAGGTAATCACTGAAGCATGACTGGAGCATGCCCCTTCTTAGACAGTCAGTGAGCCCTCACTTATGAAAATGTCTGGATTCGAATGTGCACCGTGCTAGTAACATACCATATGCACCTGATTACCGGTGTCTTAGAAAAAAATCTTCGAGTCTGTGTTTTTACAAAGAAATGTCTCGTCCTTCTTCAAAACAGGTCTATCGAAAAGTTCCAAGACTAAATAGACATAAATATTCAGTGTCTACTTCCCAAATAATACAATATGGTCTCCAGTTTTAACTATATATAAATTATAGGTGCTGAAATTGTGCATCTTTTTAACTTTCTTTAGTTTTCCTGTTATTTGTCTTCAGTGTTTCTTTTGGTCGTATGACTTTTAAATTGACTTTGACGTATTTATGTATCCCGTCTCTTTGACGTGACTTTGACGTATTTATGTATCCCGCCTCTGGGTTTTTACATATGTGCGATTCGAACACAGACGGTTTCCGTGTGTGTTATTTTTTTTTTTGGGGGGGGGATACTCTTGTGTTTAAAGTCATATAAAAAGAGTGACCGCTGAAAAATAATGTTATTCCAATTATTGAACCAATGTATAAATAAATCACTAACTCAGACTTCACGATTTTATAATTTTTTTCGCGTAATTTTCGTCTAATCATCATTTTTTTTCAATCGGTCAGTGTTGTGAAAATATAACAGGTAATTAAAGTTCTGGTTTTGAGGCCGAAGTTTAACGATTGTCACCTGTTTTTCAACAATCAACAAAAAAGCATGGATATTGAGCACGTGTTGAACATGTACAATCAGATAATAGTTTATTTTACGGACATCCATGCGTATTGCGATTAACGGAATTTTACGAGATGAAAATATGTCTGAAAATTGCTTCCTGGTAGGAAGCAATTAAAAAATAAAGTAAATCTCTTCTTAATATGAAAAAATTTAAGAATGTTCTGCAGAAAAAAGTATATGTACATAAGTTTTATGATGAAAACTGTCCATTTAGTTATAAAATAACATATGCATTATTTTTTTTAATTTCAGGTTTCTTATGACTTTAAAAATGCTTAATATTTTTCAAATAAGATATATAATTAATATTGTTTTATAGAAGATATTTATCAAGATATCTTATAAATAGTTTTTATATACGATATCTAAAACATATTTTAAATAGTCTTGTAATAAATATTAGATATCCTGCTAATATTTATTTCTATAAGATATCTTATTAAAACATTTTTTATTAGATATCCTTTTAAATATTTTATATATAAGATATACTTATAAATATTTTATATATAAGATACTTATAAATATTTTATATCTAAGATACATATAAATATTTTTTAAATAGAACATCTTCTGAATATTGTTTTAAGATATCTATAAAAATTAGATTTATAAACTCGTACCAATAATTTTTTATCGAAGATATCTAAAAAATACTTTTATTTATATCATACTTATAAATATTTTTATAAAAGATATCTTATGAAGATTTTTTTTATATTTTGTATTATATATCGCTTAAAAACTTTTTGTATATGATATTGTAGATACTTCATATGATAAATCATAGAGTTTATAAGATACTTTATATCGTCTTCATATCTTGACTTACATCTAGAAATTGACAATAACGGTCGGTTGAAAACAAAACTTTACGACAAAAGAGATGATTTCAGCTTTCCAATTGTGAACTTTCCATTTCTAAGTAGCAACATTCCAGCAGCACCTGCATGCGTGGTATATATCTCCCAATTGATACGATTTTCCTGTGCTTGCATTTTCTATCATGATTTTCTTGAAAGAGGGTTGCTGCTCACAAGGAAGCTATAAAACCAAGAGTTCCAAATGGTGAAGTTAAAATCATCCCTCCGTAAATTTTACGGACGTCATCACGAGTTGGTTGACCGTACTGGAATAACCGTTTCACAAATGATATCGGATATGTTCCTTACGTCGTAACTACAATCACATTCCCTTTCATGAATGTAACCTACCGAATAAGACTATTTGGTCCGAGACCACCATTGTCTCCCTTGATTCTCGTTGTTCACAAATATAAACCCAAGTGTTGACAGTGGGTTACTTGCCATTAATTTGTTTACCCCTTCCAAATTTATTTCTCCATGTTTAATGCCTCAAATTGCATGTAGGGGGGTGAACTTACACTGTAAAAAATGTGGGTCCAGAATTTTATAAGGAAAGTAGTGATTTGGTCCGGCTGAAAAAAGTTTAAAATTAGCACTTCGGAAGCTGTCAAAAGATTTCAAGACGCCCGAAACATACAATTGTCCATATTTTGAGTTAGAGCCGATGAAGTTTTCTATACTTTTGATATAATTTGTCCCAAAAGTAGTACAACACACTGTAAAAGTTTCTTTGAGAAAGCGCAGGTGGGACTTTTTTTATTTACATTTATGTTCTAAAAGAAATGCACTACGAAATAATTGTGTTCTCGGACCATTTACCGGATTTGTAATCACAACAAATCGGATATCTTACCTTGTTTGTATTGGATACCTTAACTTCACAAAATTCCGTACAAACAGCGATACATTGCCGGCTCAACTGTTTGTTCTACTAAAGAATTGTCCATTAGATTGACTAAAATTCTGTCCGCAATTAAAGAGGGTCTTCAGATATGCTGTGAAACTGTTTACTCGCGTAGTGGTATTAACAGTTTGTGGATTCTTAAAAACTCTAAAGAACTTCTGGATAATTTTAAATCTCGGTCTTTTTCTGAAATTAGTTCTATTAAAACTTTTGATTCTTCAAACTTGAATACTACCATTCCCCATGTAAAATTGAAAAACCGTCTAACAGAAATAATCCACAATGCTTTTCATCATAAAAATGGTATAATACGCTATAAATTTATCACTTTGGGATACCATAAGGCATATTTTGTTAATAAGGAACAAAAGGGTAAAACATACTACACAGAGGAGCAAGTAATCAGTATGCTGGGGTTTCTGATTGACAACATATTAGTTGAATTTGGAGGTAGACTTTTTCAACAAATTGTCGACATTCCTATGGGAACGAACTGTCCGCCTCTTCTTATTTTCATATGAATCGGAGTTCCTTCAGACACTTGTCAAAAACAAGAAGATCAAAGAAGCCAGGTTATTTAATTTTACTTTCAGATATATTGATGATGTTCTTTCCATCAACAATCCGAACTTTTCTGATTGGGTTCCATTAATATACCCACCAGAACTAGAAATCAAAGAGACCACAGACACGGCTTCCTCCGCCTCATTTTTAGACTTATAATTCGAATTTGACATACACAGTCATGTCAGTACCAGAATCTATGACAAACAAGACGATTTTAATTTTGAAATTATCACCACCTTAGAAGTAATATACCAACTTCACCTGTATATGGAATATACATTTCCCAACTTATTGGGTATTAAAGAGCTTGCAGCGCCTACTCAGACTTTGTAAAACGTCACCAGTGTCTGAGCAGAAAGTTGATGAATCAGGGGTATGTCATAGAACGTCTCGTCCTTTTTCTAAAAAAGTTCATCGGAAGATACCCAGAACTTATTGATAAATATTCCGTACCAACTTCACAAATAATACAAGATGGTCTTGAATTTATAGATTTTGCGTACTGACGTTGGTTATCATCTTAATAACGTGTTATAGTATTCTTTTATTTGTCTTTATTAATATTACTTGTACTGTTAAGTCAGTTTTTTGAGATATTCTTTTAAAGTGACTCTGTGGTTATGTAAATCATCATACTTTGAACGACAAAATTATTTCATTAATTAATATTACTTTTACTTATTGACCTTGACATACTATGAATGACAAAACTATTTTATTCAATTATACTACTTTTTCTGTTCAGTCTGTTTTTATGATATACATTTGACGTGAAACTGTACTTATGTATTCCGTCATACTTTGAACCACGCTATTATTTTATTTATTATCATTACTTTATGTTTAGTCTGTTTTTGTTATATCTACTTTACGTGAATCTGCATTTATGTATGCCGTCATACGTTGAACGACAAAATTATTTTTTATGTCTACCTGTGCGAATTTCAAACGCGCAATTTCACACCAGTACTGAAAACCTTCTGTCCTTTACGGGTAGACTTTACTTTATAAGAAAAACAAAATGAGTATGTTAAATTTGATGTATGCCTTTTTGGTTTCTTCGTTACATTTGTTGTTTTTGTAGTGATATTAAGACGATAACATAATATTGACTGCTGTACCCTATTTTTGACATTTTGTACGCAACTGTCATACAAGTGAGAGGTTAAGCTAGCTATAAAACCTGGTTTAATCCACCATTTTCTACATTAGAAAATGCCTGTACCAAGTCAGGAATATGACATTTGTTATCCATTCGTTTGATGTGTTTGGACATTCGATTTTGACTTTTGATTTTTGATTTTCCTTTATGAAATTTCCCCGGAGTTCAGTATTTTTGTGTTTTTTACTTTTGATAAGCAACACGACGGGTTCCACA
This sequence comes from Mytilus trossulus, assembly GCF_036588685.1. Lineage (NCBI taxonomy): Eukaryota > Metazoa > Mollusca > Bivalvia > Mytilida > Mytilidae > Mytilus > Mytilus trossulus. Next base: position 544,868 of record NC_086382.1, on the reverse strand, counting down.
TGTTGAGCAGGATCTGCTTACCCTTCCGAATCACCTGAGATCACCCCTAGTTTTTGGTGGGGTTCGTGTTGTTTATTCTTTAGTTTTCTATGTTGTGTCCTGTGTACTATTGTTTTTCTGTTTGTTTTTTTGTTATTTTAGGCTTGGCGTTGTCAGTTTGTTTTAGATTTATTAGTTTGACTGTCCCTTTGGTATCTTTCGTCCCTCTCTTTTTATAAAATATATCATACAGATTACAAGCTATCTCAAACAGTTTATAAGATATCTCATATGGTTTAACAAAGATCTCGTATAGCAAATAAGATATCTTAAATAGTGTATTAAATATATCGTTTACAGAAATGAGATGTCTTATAAACTAAATATAAGATATAGTATGAGGTTTATTCGATATCTTAGATATAATTTGAATGAATAGTAAAACGGCTTGCCATATCATGATTCATACCCAAAGCGTTTTTACAGTGGTTTTTTTTTTCTTATTTGTATTTGTATTTGCTTAATATTAACCTTATCTCTAAAGTATATAGTATATGAGACCAACAACAAATACTTTGTGTTGATGTCATTGTTTAATTCAAATAAACTATGTTTTACACATTTTCTGTATGCGTCTTTGTTAGATATATTGATATGATTGTTTGGTATTTTTAAACAGTTGTGTTGTATGTTGTTGATGCATGTTTACATCGAGAGGGAGGGGGACTTCATACAAAGTGATAGGACGTGCCGCTTGAAAATGTCACCTTTATAGTTTGATAATATGTGAGTAGGTTGGGAAAACTATCGGTTATATATGAGAAGTGGAACAAAGTTCCATTTTTTTTATATATATATATGGAAAACCCTCTATTTTTCAATGGGTTCCCGAATGTTGTTTTTTTTTTTATCGACATATTTCCTTTTTTACAATTTGGTATTTCATTTTATTATACCACATTGTGACTCGACTAATTTGTAAAAAAGTTACATTTTTACTAATGTTATATTTAAAAAGGACTGCCCTTTGTTTTTTTAAAATAACCTTGGACTTCGATATTTTTGTTATACTTTTTCGATTATTTGAATATAACAATTATTAACGATATTTTGTCTACCAACATACTTGTTACTCATCCCACATATTTTTCTATCAATAATAGAGTTTTTAAAAAATACTTTCAAATTAAGTCATATCATTCTAAGTAGCATTTTTTTCTAGTTATTTCTTATCTTTGCTCTGCACTGTGAATAAACATTTACACCAGTGTACTTAAAAGTTGTTATTTCATAATCAGGTACAACTGTCTTTCGTGAAAGTCTTACATTACTTGAGAAACATGTTGATCTAGGTTAGCATTACATGCTCTTTAGGTATAATACCACTAATTTATAGCCCATTGCTTTCTGTATTTTAAAAAATCTACAATTTCAAACATTAATAGCTACTTTGTCTTAAGTTGAAATAAAGTGGCAGTTATTTCATGTCAATAGTTATCAAAGGTAACAGGATAATCATTATAATTTAAACGCCAAACGCGCGTTTCGTCTACATAAGATTCACCAGTGACGCTCAGATCAAAATAGTTATAATGCGAAACTAGTACAAGTTTAAAAGCATTGAAGACCCAATATCTTAAAAAAAGTTCTGCCAAATAGACTACAGAAATATATTCTTTAGATAAGAAACTCTTTAGTTCTGTGAAAAAATCTAAGTTTTGTAACAGGAAATTTATAAAAATATAATTGGTATGCATGTCAATATCGAAGTACTGACTACAAGAAATTTACAACAAGGGTTTTATGGTGATCACAAGTCCACAGGATTTCATTTGATACTTGAACTTCCAAAACAAATCATCTACTGGTAAAAAAAGAGCAATGAGAAGGAACTGTTTATGTTTTTAATATGTACTACTTTCGCGTATTTCGTCTACAAAAGACTCATCAGTGACGCTCGAATCCAAAAAAGTTAAAATGCCAAACAAAGTACGAAGTTGAAGAGCATTGAGGACCTAAATTCCTAAAAGTTTTGCCAAATACAGCTAAGGTAAAAAGTAAAATCACAAAAATACTGAACTGCGAGCAAAATTCAATCGGAAAGTCCATAATCACATGGCAACATCAAATGATAAAGCACATGAAACGAATGGACAACAACTGTCATATTTCTGACTTGGTATATGTATTATCAAATGTGGAAAATGGTGGATAGAACATGGTTTTATAGCGCGTAACCTCTCACTTGTTCGACAGTCTCATCAAATTCCGTTATATTTACAACGATGCGTGATCAAAACAGAAATAATAGATAACATAGTCTTAATATGGGTATAGCAGTTTTCACTGTGTTACAATCTTAAAACAAACAATTTTACAAAAAGCACAAAAGCGTCTATCAAATTAAAAACGCATTCATTGCTTCGCATGTCTGACGTCAGAGAATGTATATGTCACATAGGAAGAAATTTTGTCGTTTAATGTTTATTCAAATCATTTTTTTAATTTCACATTGAAAAAGTTGGCATACAGGGATAAAAAACAAAAATATGTAAGAATTAATATCAGAAATAGACCGCGATTTAAAATTGTTTAGAAGTTCTTTGGAACTTTTAAGAATCCACAAATGGTTAATACCATTGTGCTATTTAAATCATTTTGTCGTTCAAAGTATTTTCTAATTTTCAATAGAACTATCACATAATGACATATAATAGAACAATAACATTATGACGGGATCTTTTTAAGTACAGAGTCACGTTATAAGATCGAAAAAAACACAAAAAGTCGCATATACAAAACACACCAGATAAAACAAAAGACAATACAAACACACTGACGGGATGTATCAGCATATATTTCGGAGTTAGAAAAGCCTTAGTATTTCAAAAATTAGCGGTTCTATCCTCCGAGGTTCTCATGTTTAATTAAATTGTTCGGAATGACTAAAGACAAGGTCAAGAAATTGGTAGAATCGCAATTATCTATACAAACCTGTTTTTTCGTCAACAGGCTGAACTCCATTCTGCCTTATTTCAATTGGATCAGTCATGGCTAAATCCTAGACTCTGTAACAAACATAATAACTTTAAAACCACATTAGAATGATATATCATGTGCAAAATCTAATCTACTGATTTAGTTCTGCCCCTGTTCCAAGTGAAAAATGTAACTGTTCATTTTATATACATGTATATATATTAATATTTGTTCGATTTTTTTAAGAATTTTGTCGACGAATCATGATGACAGATTTTTGTAGTTTTGTTTTAATTTATGACTTTTATATGAACATGATGATTAAGTTATTTTCATACTGAGCAGGACTTTTTTACTCCTTAACAATTTAGTTCATAATAAAATTACAACATTCATTTATATGTAACATATTCGTTATTTGGTTGGTTTATTTAATAAAAGTGAATCGTCTAGATTAAAGGCGATTACTAGTATGACATTCAAGATAAATAGATGACCTGAAAATACACAATTAACAAAATATTTTACATAGACAATACAACGTACAAAGGGATATTACTCTTATCTTGAAAACGGATAAAGAGCAGTGAAATACGATAAAAATGGGTCAGTTAAATTCGAATACAACCAATTACAGTTTATGTATTTTAAATTTATAATTCAATGACACTACAAAAATATATAAAGTCGGCATTAAATGATACATTCTGTTCAATTAAAGTACACAACCCATTCAATCAAACCATTCATTGATTCATGAATAATCAATTTATTACTTTGATTTTTAAAATTGAGAATGGAAATGAAGAATAGGTCAAAAAGACAACAACCCGACTATAGAAAAAAAAAACAGGCGTCCTTCAGTTGGCCCCTAAACAAATATATACTAGTTCAGTGATAATGAACGCGATACTAATTTCCAAAGAAACTAAAATTAAAATAATACAAGACTTACAAAGGCCAGAGGCTCCTGACTTGGGTCAGGCGCAAAAATGCGGCGGGGTTAACATGTTTGTGAGATCTCAACCCTCCCCTATACCTCTAGCCAATGTAGAAAAGAAAACGCATAACACTACGCACATTTAAATTCAGTTCAAGGGAAATCCGAGTCCGATATCAGAAGATGTAACCAAAGAAAATAAACAAAATGACAATAATACATAAATAACAACAGACTACCAGCTCCAGACTTCAATTAAACTGACTGAAAGATTTCATTCTATGAACATAAGGCACAATCCTTCCCGTTACGGGTTCAGTATCATACCATCATAACATATATGAGAAGAACATAACCCGTGTCATGCCAACAACTTGTTTTTTTTAATAAATGTGTTTAGTTTCGATGCAACGACCCTATAAGTGAATCAATATTAACGCCAAAATATGCAATCTTTAATGACCTGACAACAGAATCGTAACTAAATCCCTTCTTAATAAGTCTATTCAAAGGTTTTGATAGTTTCTGACACCTTTGTGCTTAATAAAGAATATTTCCATAAAAAAATTAGATGTGAAATACCTGAACGTATGAGAAGTCTGCATGTTAAGCTATATTTACGAATGATGTCCTTATACCGATGATAAAATTTAGTAAATGTTTTGACTTGTTTGTGATATCGAAAACCCTGGTGTCATCATTATTCAGTAACTTACCTGAATAATATGGATTTGGTGTTTAGAATATATAACACTTTAAATATTATAAGTATGGCTGTTGTATTCTATGACATAAAAACTTTCTCTCTCAAGCTTAAGTTATACAAAACGTGTGGTAAACTTTGAACGCAATGAATTTGCAGACAAGGTACCTTGACATATTACTGACTGACTAATGAATCAGAAAATAGAGTTAAACTACAGTACTTAGAAGTGGTATCATAGCAAGAAACTAAGATTACATAAGATAATAGAAGAATTGATGAACGGTTCATAGATATAGAATAAAACAACTATTCTAGAATAAATATTATGAACAAAGTATCTTTTGATTTTATCTCTACGGTACCCTGGCATCTAAAATGACGTCCATGTCATTTCGAACTTTTTAACATAATACATATAAGAAAAACGATTGAAATATATTAATATATGATGCTGCGATGCACTGATACTGCAACCATTAGTTATCTAATGAAAAAAACTCATCATAGATACCAGGACTAAATTTAGTATATACGCCAGACGCGCGTTTCGTCTACAAAAGACTCAGTATAATCCACTAAAGCATTATCAAATATAATATTGACACAAATATCAAACATCAATAGTCTGAAGTAGTCAACATAATTAATACATTTTTTTCTGCTTCCGAGTTGACACAGCTGATGTCAACTTACCTTTCGGTAGCCTTCGGCTGTAATCTTCTCTTTGGTCGAATTGTTGTCTCTTTGACATATACCCCATTTGTATCTCAATTTCATTGTTTGTACTAATTCTGGATATACCTGGTCTTGTATATTCAAGGACATATGCGATTATATAAATGTCAGAGCAAGATTCGTTGAATGTCATAATACGTTTGCATACGTCACGGGTGCTGTTTTGTTTTGTTTTATTTTCGGGAGCGCTGAAACTACGACAGGCGTATGTTACAAACACGGCCCGCATACGTCCAAGTAAAAGTCCTGGTAAAATTCGGACGGTCTTGAGGCGTATACAACGTGATCTAAACGTGTCTCAAACTTATCTATAGCGTTTTTCAACGCGCTTTTAACGAATGTTTTACCTGCGTGTAGCGAACAGGTATATGCTTGACAAACGCTAGACCTAGGTGAAATTGAAAAAAATTCACCACGCGTATACCTATGTATGTCGACGTACTTCAAACTTATGTGTGCACCTAACGTTTACGGACTTGGTCAATTTGTCCATGTACGTCTAGTGCACTTCGGTCTATACGCCAATGTGTGACGCCAGCATTAAGACTCACCAGTGACACTCAGATCAAGATAATAACAATCAAAACCAAGGAGTATTGAAAGACTCACAAAACCAAAGAACATTTACATCAACAGTTATAAATAAAAATAAAGAAACAACACGAACTCCACTAAAAAACTGGGAGTGAAATCAGGTGGTCCGGAAGGGTAAGCGTTCCCTGTATCAAAATAGTTAGAAAACCAAACAAGTATAAAGTTGAGAAGCATTGAAGGGTTAGGGTTGAATTCCAAAAAGTTATGCCAAATACGGCTAAGGTAATCTATGCCTAGACTTATGAGTGACGCTCAGATTCAAAACATATAGAAAGCTAAACAAGTATAAAATTAAAGAGGAAGATAAAACTGTATCACTTTTACTTTTAAGTTTCGTAAAAATAATCCTAGCAAGGAAAGCTTATAAACGCTTCTATTTGTCAAATGTCAAATATTGTGCTGTTCAGCATAAATTACTCATTTATATGCCCTGACGTTCTTAGCGTTCAAAGTTATACTAAAATTCTGTACTTTCACTTTGGGTCGTCCTCAAAATTCAATTTCACCGCTACTTATGTCTATTTAGACGGGTAACATCACAAAGGTATGTGTCTACGAGATAAACATAGAGATAATATCTGGGAACCCGTATGTCAACATAACAGAATAACTATGAATAGTATAAATCTCCCCAAAAGAGGCGCGATTTGCGAAACAGTTGTATATACAAATTAGATAATAATCAATAGATCTGAAAAATCAAATTAGAGCATTAAATCTGGTATAATGTAACTAAACTAACTGAAAAAGAAATTTTAAGTATTAATAAATAAAAGTATTAGAAGATAAAAATAAAAATAAATTCAGTCAGCTTTCTTTTACAATCTCATAAGTTGAATTAAATTTTGGATTAATAAAAGACAACTGAAAATAATAATTAAACCAATAATAAGTCTATATCTCCAATGCAAAATACTAATGCAAATGACTGATGAAATTATAAAGTACAATCAGTTTCTGAAATAACTTAATCAATTTATCTAAGTATAATATACACAATGTGCAAAGAAAGATAACTCAATTATAGTAATGATTGTTTCCTGGTGAAAAGAATGCATAAGTATACTAAGCATATATTTGTTCCGGACCATATGAGTATTTGGACCATACGCGTATTATCATGACCATATACGTATACTCATATGGTCCGACCGTACGCGTATGGGTATATATATACTGGTTTGGTTATTAACGGGCCGGACCACATGAGTATTTGGACCATATAGGTTTTTTTCAAAAATTAATAAACTTTATCTAAAACAAAACAATGATGTTAACATGAAAATGTATAAATTGTATAATCAAAGGCTATATAAAAATCCAATATTGATGCCACAGTTAGTTTTCATTGCGAATTGTATTCTTAAATTTACGCTAAGGATGGCATTTACTTCCACACGGTACCATAACTTTTTCTGCATTTGCACGTCTTGATTGTGCACGATCCTTTGCAGTTACACCATTTGCATTCGAGCGGAAAGTAAGCCTTTTTATCAGCTGCGTGCAGTGATACCGAGGTCTCGGGAAATTCCATAACAGACATTAAGAAATTATGGAAACATCTACCTTAGCACATACTTACAACTTCTCGTCCAATCAAATTGCTTGAATTTGCCTTCTAATTTTCATAGTACATACTTTTTCCGTGAACTAAGTAATTACGCATGAATAACAATAAGCGGTTTTATCTTGTTCTAGCCATAAATATTCTAGGGATGAATGAATATTTTTCGTCGCAAACAATTACTCTTTGCACGCTTAATAAATCTGTGAGGAGCTTCTTGATGATGTTGCAGGATACATATTTTAACAGTTGTTGCACCTGTTTAAAGTTTGCTCTTGCAAAATTCAACTATTTTGGCAGTGATATATGATTTGGCATATCTTTAAAATTGAAGAAAAGTAGATTGTTGAGTATTGGAACATTTTTGTCCTTATTTGATGGTTCTACAGCTAGATTATTAATTTCTTCAGTATTGTATTCAAAGACTTTTACATTTCATGATTTGTTCGTGGTTGATTTATAACAGTCAGGTTTGATGACTGATAAGGAAAGAACAAATTTTTAATTGAACTAAAGTTTTTGAAATCCATTGTCATTTTTTTTCGCTTTTTGCGGTTTCTCTTCTAAATTGACATGTTCTGGTTTAATATTTGTTATCGCATGGCATATACTTCTATGAATTTTTCATAGCTTTAAATTGGTTAATTAATACTTTGTGATCTATACCATTTGTACAGAGGTTACTTCTGATCAAATAGTTACCCAGGGATAATGTTGTCTTGTCCAACAAAGTTTCTGAAATATTCTTGTTCTAACACTGTAGTGGTATTCTTCTCTCCAGAATTTTTTTTCCAGAGGCTTGATTTGGTCACGGTCAAGATTGTGTCAAGGCTTATGTTAATTAATTTGATAGTCTTGTATATTTCCTAAATACATTTTAACGTTACAGTCTGTCTGCTGTTTAAAAGTGAATTGTCTATCTTGGGAATTGTATGGGCCTTGAGCTAAATTCTAAATTTCAGTGATACTTTTTATAAATTCTACACTGAACAAGGTTTAAAATCTCTGTCATACTTTTTGTAAAATGTTGTTGGTATCTCGCTTATCTGCAATGCTCTAGAAATCTTTATCCCCCTTTCTTCGTTTTTATGTCTATGCAATTGCAAAAACGATCTCCATCACAGCTATTTGAGTGCAGCAAAATGTTAGATATGCATTGATAATTCCTTCAACAGTTAATGGTAGTGTACATAGCTGATATGGTATCCTTTATCCACGATGTGAGTCAACGTTCATTGTGAGTTGAACCAGGCTGTTCATTAGTAATTTAACATTGCATTATAGAAACTTCTTGACGGAATTCAAAGAAAATACCTGTACCAAGTCAGAAATATGATAGTTGTTGTCCATTCGTTCGATGTGTTTGAGCATTATATTTTGCCATTTTCTTACGGACAATAAGGTTATTATTTTCCTCGGAGTTCGATATATTTGCTATTTATTTTTTTTAAACCGATAGTCCAAAGCTGCCACATTTGACCTGATTTGTTCAATTCTAACAGTATTGTTATCATATTTAATTTACTGATGTACTTATGCTCAAGTTGTATCTAAACCAGTAGTTGTTCATGCAGCAGCCATTATCTGAACACATTAAAATGGTTGATGTATGTTTATTCACCAAAGCGGGATGAAAATAAGTTTGGTTGTATCAATTCATCAGGTTCAATTGCTTCGTCATTGTGTGTTCTTGATGCATGATATATGTGTTCACTCATAGCGCCCATTTTCAGCTGGTGACGTGCTGTAAATCTTGATGGAATAGAATCCTCAGATGAACGAAATATGTAATTAGTGCGAAATACAATTCCTGGTGTATTTTTAAAATGTGTGTTGCAGCAATGGTCCTAGGATAACACAAACATTATCCTGGGAAAATTTTTACTGTCAGATCAACTAGGACATGGATTACTTTCAAATAGTAACATGTGTTCGAACAGTCATCACCTTATACAGAGGCTATGTTTTCTGATATATATGGTTTCATACATGTCATAATATCCCATTTTAGGTGTTCTGGTATAAACGTGTGTCCCTCCTCCTCCAGATGTATTCCGTCGAGTGCTTATGTAGAAACATTTCTAGATATATTGAGCTCAACCATCGCACTCGCACACGTCTGTCTTTTAATGTTCTACCTAAGTGAAAAACTCATCGTGTTCGACTTCATAGGTCGATATTACTTATGTTGATATCAGTTCTAACTTAATCAAGATATTGCTAAAGTTCTATGTCATTATGAAGCGAACGATTATGCCGAAGAATTTTTATGATTTGTTTTCCTAGTGCTGATGCCAAAACGAGCAGAACATAATTTTTCCAAACTTGAAGCCATTCTTATGCTGATACATGTATGTAAAGTCTGATCCAAATGACAACTGTTAGGCCCTACATTTATGCATATGTCATCTTTATATTTTGAAACCTGCCGTAGGATAGTGCATATTAAATTGTTTTCAAGTTCGCGTAAGTATTTGGTGATCTTCCCAAGTTCTATTAATGCCAAGTGGTTATTAGACTAAAATCTTTAACTACTTGCAGATGATTGGTGTTTTGCTGAAAAGTAAAATCAACTTTAGAGGGTTTGTCTTAAATGATGTTAACTTCAATTTGAGATGGTTTTTATGTGAATGATTTTGAAAAAAAAATGTGAAATATTGGAAGTATTATTTTTTTTTATTAATAATCTATATTTGACAAGCTCAATAATGATTGGTCTCCCTTAACATATAATTAAACCTCCCATCCCCCACCCCAACCCTAAATTGTCAACATGTATTCATATATCCTCTTTCAAATTGTTACTCTGGAAAATTTACTGCCAGAAGAATTCATTTTTTTAAAATCACACTTTTTTTAACTTTTTTATGTAGATTAATTATACATTGTACTGATACTGTTTGTCTGTTCACCTTGGATTGCCTTAAAGTAATCTCCTAATACGGAGTTAGTTTTCCTTACTCTTCTTATACCCTTTTTAATACAACTTATGTTAATGGTATAAATAAAAACATAGGTAAATTTTGGTAAGGCAAGCCTCTCATAAATACATATCTGGCATAGTTTGTGGAAAAGCATGTACATGTAATTGTTGATCAATCTCCCCTCTTCCCCCTCTTATACACACAAGCAATCATGTATGTGGTCATTCGAAACTGGTTTCTATGAAATCATTCATTTTCTGAGTTAAATGTTAAAGTAAATTCATCTAAAGTTACTTAATGGTAGTGTATAAAACTATACAAAAACAGGTTAAATATCAAAACGTAAAAGCTTACCTGTTCTTATTCTTTGTTTACGGTTGATCTGTTTCCATTTCACAGGATTAATAAATAAATATCATTTAATACAAGTATCAACTTATTATTATATCTTTGTTTTTCATTCAACCTCTATATATATCCATCTACATGTATAACTATATATAATATAAAAGTATAAAATGATGCACACAAATGTAGTTTATTTTATAATTACATGTGCATAAATTAAAAACACAAGCAAACCACATTTTTTTTTTTAATTTTTATTTACTTCCATTACAGATGACGCATATTTCTATGCCTGTAATAATAATTAACATATACTAGGTTCTGCAACCCATTAATTTATCAGGAGGTAATGACAAATCAGTGATTTTATCTAATTTGTATAAACAACAGTCAAAAGAGCGTTACGCTCACTGCTTTGCAAAGGACAGTGTGTCGCTTGAGTAAATAATAGCTTTCTTATACAAAATATTTGTAATATATTTATATAAAGTGTAACCTAATTGTATATTCTCACCATTTCTTTACATGAACAACGTATAGAACAGTAAAAAGCCTGTACAGTAAACAACTTTCACACACTTGTTTTATTTTTTTGTCTTCCGGTTGATGTGACCATGGTGACGTCGTAGATCAATCTCTTTAGTGAGGCTCTATATCGAAAGATGTCGTTGAAACGTCTAACGAACACACAGGAGCCAAATGTTGTAGGGCTCATTGATTGGAACAAAAGTAATTCGTCTAGATTAAAAATTTCTTTCATTCGAAATCAATAATTAACACTGAAAATGCACAAATAACAAACATATATGCATACATGCAAGTTACTTTATACAAAGGGATATAACTCTAATCTTTTAAATAGAAAATACATTATATAAAATACTATAAACTGGCTGTGTGCTATCAGAATACAACCAATAGTATAAAGTGCATGTTTTTGAAATGTATAAATTCAAATTAAACTCAATAATATACTATAAGTCAGGATTAATTGATACATTCTGTCTAATAATATTACACTTATCTTTCATTCATTGATTTGCGAATGCACAATGTTTTTTTATATGTTTACATATAATTATTGGTCTACAGATAACTAACCATATTCACAAGACACAAACAGTTCATTCACTGAGCGAAATTAAATAGACCTTATTTGTAACATCACAAGATCATTAAGACATCAAACTAGTATGGTCCTGTACCAAATATAAATGTAACCTTCATAAGTCTAATGATACACAATAAGTATAATGTTTACAAGACATTACTTTGCACATTTTATAATATAACTGTACAAATACATGTATCTCTAAATATATTTATGATATATTATTTCTCTGATTTCATGAAAATACGTCTTTAAAGGGGCACTATCTGTCAAAACAATAATGGGGCGCTAGCTGTCAAAATAATAATTGGGCACTAGCTGTCAAACTAATAATGGGGTACTAGCTGTCAAAATAATAATGGAGCACTAGCTGTCAAAATAATAATGGGGCACTAGCTGTCAAAATAATAAAGGGACACTAGCTGTCAAAATGATATTCACCGATTTGACTCAAATTCCCCTATCTGATTTATAATATATTTAAACAGATATCCAAATTATAATAAGTCTTGAATAAACATACTAGATTATACATATGTATCATAATTTCGTGTGTATTTTTAGTCTAGACGCCATCTTTTGTAGACGAAACGCGCGTCTAGCGTATATACAAATTTTAGTCCTGGTATCTATGATGAGTTTATTTAACTATCGATATTACCCCTAAAGCTTCCAACGGTCAAATAACACGATATAAACAGAAACAGAAAAATAAATAGATAACAACCTCGTGCAAATGTATTTTTCTATGTCTGTTTGATGTCGTCTTATAAGTTAAGAATTTTTATTTTATTTGGCCTGTTTAAGAATGATTTTTTTGTGAATCAAATCAGTCAATCAAAATGTTCACCTTTGTTTCAATTTCAATATTTTATTCTTTTATTTTCTTAAACAAACACGCACAAATCATGTGTGATACATCTCTATTTAATGGGTTAAACTGAAGTTCACATGTATACGGATTCAATGAGGTCGAATTATTCACTTGCAAGTGAATTATTCACCATCAATGTTTTAGCTTATTTTGACAAAATTGAACAATACTAGCTGCTAAAGGCGAATTATGATTTTACTTTTTCACATTCATTAATGAATGAACAAAAAAAAATCATAATTCAAATCTGTTATGCATCTCGTAGCTAATGTCCCTTATTATAAAATAATATCCTTTCATTCATGCACAATCTTTCTAACTAATTCAAAATACATTTTCTTTCAGATTCAATCTAAAGGGGAAATGTGCAAATATCAAAGGTTTAGAAATATTCGTTCCCGACCTGATTTATATGGAACTGGTATCCATAATATAAACAATATAAAGATATAGGAAGATATATATATTCATTTTGAATGTGGATACTGTATTGTATATTCACAAAGTTTAATACAAGTTTGAACACAATAAAATATGACCAATAATAAACCAAAAAAAAGAGCACTACAGTACTAGGAAGATATAACAAAATACGATTGCACAAGATAATAGACGAACTGATGAACTCAAAAGTATATATAATAAAACTATTGATTAATAATAATTATTTCGAAAATTTCTTTACATAAGCACACTACCACATCTTTCATGAATAGAGCTGAATCAGTTTGCCGTTGTGTTGCATCTTAATTCACCAATTTTTTGTCTTTTTCGTTTTGTTCAATCATTACTTTTCTGTGTTCCACTTTCTGATTTTTGTTTTTCGTTCTTTTTCTTTTTGCTGTGACGTTTTTACTGAGTATTGGACAAATAAACTAGTTACTGTAATGCTGGATATCCCATTTCCATTTGATTTTCCCTATTGAATGGTTTTACACTAGTAATGTTGGGTGTCTTTATAGCTTGTTGTTCGGTGTGAGCAGGGCACCGTGTTGAAGGCCATAACTTTACCTATAATGGTTTACTTTTATGAATTGTTATTTGGATGGAGAGTTGTCTCATTGGAAACGATACCACATCTTGATATATCTATTAAATTACATTTGTGAACGTCTCGGTGTGTTCTTTGAGCAACATTGTCGTGCAGCTGTTCCCGTCGTACAACTAAACGATATACTAAGTACTTGCATACATAACAGCAGTATACTACTGTTGCCTTTATTTACAAAAGATAAGTAAACTGTTTCAATTGTCCATAATCGTAGTAGCTATTGCATAATCAGATATATAACATGTTTTAAGTAATAACAAATATACTATCAATACCAAGGAAAAATTCCAAAGGGGAGAAAGTCCTTTTCAAAATAGCAAATTTAAACGTTCAAACACATCAAACAGTTGTCTGGTGATGATTTGTTATAGGTATATCCTTAAAACGAAAATGGTGGCCTAAACTTGATTTTATGATAGTCATATTTAGTTATAGTGTATACTGACATCAGACTCAGACTTCTCTTGAACTGAATTTTAATGTGCGTATTGTTATGCGTTTACTTTTCAACATTGGCTAGAGGTATATGGGGAGGGTTGAGTTCTCACAAACATGTTTAACCCCGCCGCATTTTTGCGCCTGTCCAAAGTAAGGAGCCTCTGGCCTTTGTTAGTCTTGCATTATTTTAATTTTGGTTTCTTGTGTACTATTTGGAAGTAGTATGGCGTTCATTATCACTGAACTAGTATATATGTTTAGGGGCCAGCTGTAGGACGCCTCCGGGTGCGGGAATTTCTTACTACATTGAAACCTGTTGGTGACCTTCTGTTGTTGTTTTTTTCTTTGGTCGGGTTGTTGTCTCTTTGACACATTCCTCATTTATATTGACAACAATATGTGAGCAAACAAAAATCAATAAATCAATAAATCAACAGGTGTGGCGTGTGTAAAGGTCATATCGGTGCTGCAAAACATTTAAAGACTTGCCAAGGGGAAAGTTGATAAAAGGGAGATCACTAAATTAATGTGACTTACCTTTTGCTTCACCTATTCCACACTCGTTACCATCTTTTTTGTTTTGTTTATGGTCCGAATTGACAGATCTATCTCTGCAGCCAAAATTTACAAATAAAGATATCAATTGAACGTTATCACTTTACATTGTTATCTGTTATATTATATTTATCAAGTTTTACCTTTCGGAGATTGATTTGACAAACACATGTTGACAATGACAGGAATGTTCATATCATATGTATTTCCCGTTCAAAAGATAAGTTACGATAAGTGTGTTTCCGAAAATGTCGAATTCATTTCAAAGATTCATCAATGATGCACAGGAAGTGTATTTCTTTGGCATATGTTATGTTCCACTAGAGTAAAGATCGTTTGGTTTTTTTTTATTTTTATTTTCTTTGGACACTCAAGGACAGATCCAGAATATTTGAAAAAGGAAGGTTTTTCCATAAAGTGTTCATATATCTTATCTATATAAAATATAAAATGTAGAACGGATGGAAGCGTACATATGTTTTGACAAATAACTGCCGAAATAAGATATTTTCCGATCAAATGTATGACGTCCTCTGGGCACCCCTCTGTGAATCCGCCGCTGCGATAAGGAGATAAATCTTTGAAACCACATAAAAAGGTATCAATTTTACTGCATTTGATACACGTTTTACAATTTATGTCCTTATGGCGATGTTTCAGGCCAAAATCTTGTACACCGAAACCTTATAAAACGAATTGAATTTGTAATTCATTCTTGGTGGCTATTTTTCAAAGTATTGAACATTATTGCTAACTGAAGATATGTGTCCAGCAAATTAATTAGGCCTTAAGACGCTGTTATCGCTCCTTTTGTTGTGAGATATATTTTCCAAATAGTTATCAAAGGTACCAGGATTATAAAACCAGTAGCTGATGGAGTGTTTTAATACAAAAAAGAGGGTTTACAAAATAAAAATTGAGGTCATCTCTCATGTCTTATTGTTCATCTTTTAACTGGTCAAACGTAAAATAACTGCATAAAAGAGAAGATGAGAACCCAAGGCGATATCAAAACCATTAAGTCAAAGAGATACAGTAAACATGATGATTACAGAAAAAACTTGACCCCAAAAAAAACTACACTTAAACAAAATCATTGAAATAACAGAACTAGTCAATAAGCAAAGGACAACGTTTGTTCCTATTGGGAACAAAACCAAGAACTTTGTTATTCTCAAAACACTGATCATTCTCCTGATCTGATCCAGACATTAATCTGATACTTTGACTGTTAGTTTTCCTTTTGAATATTTTTATGCTTGATTAGCCTTAGTCATTTTATATGCTCTCTATAAATGATGTTTGTCTCCATTTTTCTATGTCGTTACGTATGTGTATTTATTAGCTCTTGCTTAGATGATAAAGTTGTCTTTAGATGATATATATCATTTGTTCTCCGTTCAGGTGAAAGAAATCCAATAAATATACATATGTATCTGTATGAACCAAATGAAACAAATTCTTAAACATTAGTTAATGTTCAGCAGATAAAAAGGACGCGGTTTTAGGATTCAAAAAGCTAGATTAATCTTGTCACGTACCAATTCCTGACCAAATGGCAACAGTGTCAACAGTCTGGGCGTTCAGGTTTCTCATATTCAACAGCAAAGGTGCCCAATGAACCAATACCATTCTAGTCAGATAGGTTCACCACTGCTTTGTATATACATGTCTGTAATTGTTCTTTGTATAGGATATGATGGTCTCCTTTCCATTTACGACTTACTACTGTCATCCAGTTAGTTATACCGGATGCTGGTTCTAGACAGAACAAGTTTCAGGTGCTAGTATTTACACTCATACGGTTCTGACAAATGGTAAAAAACTGAAAAATAAAAATGAAATTGCATTTTAAACTTAAAGTACTGAATAAATGTTACGATGCATTAACATTTACATATAAAATGAGAGCACAGCCAGTATAATTAAGAAATAATTGGTCCATGCTATACTTTTTTGTAGTTTTAACATGAGTAGGCATCATATTCGTGATTACTTTTGCCCGAGCGAGTGTGTACCTGATTACATCTGTCAAAAATACTCATGGGTTTCAAAATGACCTTGACGTTCTGTACAAAATACAGGTACACTTAAGATGTATATCCCTCCTTAGTTCAGGAATACATCAACGGTCTGTGAATATCAAACAACCCAAGCTAACCCTATCCCTCCTTTTCTCCCATTCCTTTTGATATGTGTTAGATATCACTTTTCAATACACAAACAAAACACTTGAATGCACAGGCACTCGTTTCTATCCATTGGAAGACCCACTATCAACGTATATTTACGAAAAGGTACCCAACTAATTTTTTCACCTCTCCGCTTAAAACCCTTATTTCTCTGTCAATTCAGTCTCAAATCCTTTGTTCCATACACCATTCGATTGATGAAAAGTTTATCTTTCAGATGATATGTTGTAGTGGCACTGTCGTGCAAACAATTGAGACTGAATTGACAGAGAAATAAGTGTTTTAAGCGGATAGGTGAAAAAATAGTTTTGTACCTTTTTGTAAATATACGTTGATAGTGGGTCTTCGAATGGATAGAAAAAAGTGCCTGTGCTTGAACGTATGCTAGCATATATTATAAAAAAAAGTTGATGAAGTATGATTGCCAATGAGACAACTCTTCACAATAGACTAAATGACACACAAATTATAAACTATAGGTCACCGTACGGTCTTCAATAATGAACAAAGCCGCAAAGTCAGCTTTAAAAAGCCCGGAATTGTAAATGTATAAAACAATTCAAACGAGAAAACTAACGGCCTAATTTATGTACAAAACATGAATGAAAAACAAACATGTAACACATCAAAAAACG
The DNA here is from genome assembly GCF_036588685.1 of Mytilus trossulus. Classification (NCBI taxonomy): domain Eukaryota; kingdom Metazoa; phylum Mollusca; class Bivalvia; order Mytilida; family Mytilidae; genus Mytilus; species Mytilus trossulus. The sequence continues at coordinate 527,243 of NC_086382.1, read as the reverse complement.
ACAACAACTGTATTACATGCTCCTGGCTTTAGATAGGCACATACATACAGTATAAGGCGAGGTAAACATATTACCGGTATCCCAACACTCTCCCTAACATGGGACAACGGTGTAACAAGTACAACATAAGAACGAACTTTACAAAATCAGTTGAAAAAGGCTGATAATTTAGTCTTAGCAGCAATTTTGTATTAGTTGTTTGTAGATGTCAGTAACTGTGAGTATTCTCAGATCTGTACTTAGTCTTACTGTCTTTTTGTTGTTTGGACGTACAAGTACCCGTCTAAATCCACTTTTATTTTTAGTATTTGTATTTGTATCCACCTAATAGGTGAAGCCTTTTTCAACTGATTTTTTATAATTCGTTCTTATGTTGTTTAGTTACATCACTGTTTCAGGCTCGAGGGAGGGTTGGGATCCCGCCAACATGTTTAACCCCGCCACATTCTCTATGTATGTGCCTGTCCCAAATCATGAGCCTGTAAATCAGTGGTTGTCGTTTGTTTCTATGGTACATATTTGTTTTTCGTTTATTTTTGGTACATAAATTATGCCGCTAGTTTTTTCGTTTGAATTTTTTTACATTGTCATTTCGCGGCCTTATATATCTGACTATGCACTTTGGGCTTTGATTATTGTTGAAGGCTGTACAGTGACCTATTGTAGTAGTTAATTTCTGTGTCATTTTGGTCTCTTGTGGAGGATTGTCTCATTGGCAATCATATTATATTTTCTTTTTTATATTAACCCATCAGAGGGATACAATCAGAAATATATCTAACAAAAACACAGTAAGCGAGTCACAAGCAGCTTCCTTTGTGCAGTATGGACCAACTGTATACAGCAGTAATATCGATTCAATGATACAACAACCGACACGTTTTTGATTCGCGATGACAGCCGTCGTTTCGTCGGCAGGCCCGTCACAAAAGCAAAATGAGCATATTGCATGATAGGTCTAGTTCACACCACAAAAAGCAACAGGAAGGAAGCCACAGATATTACTCGGATTCATATTGAAAGGGAGTATCCAAGATGGCAGGAAAATTTCAAGGTAAGGGACTGGAGCAGAAGTCCTCAGTTTCCTAAAACTCAAGTATTTCAGGAAGAAGATTCCTTACTTGAAAAGCCTTCATCTATCAAATTGAAAGAACGACAGGCAGCTATAACAGACAGTGGAAAAAAAGGAAGAAAGTTTGCCGACTATAGTATTGGACTGTCTAGCAGATGTGGATTTAGAATATGCAAGAAAAGTCAACATGAACGATGATTGCAATGATTTTAAGAAAAGCACTGAGGCAGCGTTTCAGTAGGAAAGACGTGAGTTGCAGTATGTGCGGCAGCAAGATGGTGAAATAATTGAAGAGTTTGCGAACGCATCCATTTTAACGACTTGAAGGGTATGATAAAATTAAAAATTATGTCATTGATCAGATTGGTACTGAGGCAATCCTAAGAAGTGTCTAGATAGCCTTTCGAAATACTAGGCATACATGTATTTGTCTTGTCCTGTCATATCTTTAAATTGTTCCATAAAGCTTTTGTGTCTGCAATATTATTCAACCAATTTCATGCAAAAAGTAAAATCAGAAAATTCAAAACGGAAAGTACATACTAGTTGTAAAATTAAAAGATCTAACACATCAAACAAATTATTAACAACTCCTGACTTAGTGCATGCATTTCTTATGTAGAAGACATAATACGTCAAAAAATGTCAAATTAGAGGTACAACAGTCAACATTCTGTTATAATTTTAATCACTATAAAAACAAAAAATTATGTAACAAAAAATCTCAAAAAGACAAAAATACAAAAACTAACCATGATAGCACAATAAAAAAATAATGGGATATACAAGTACCGAGCCACGTCAAACGGATTTCACAAATAATACACTAGACATTAGAAGTAATATTCAAAATGACAATAAAAGAATGCTATAAAACTTTATTGAATTGATAAACAACTCAGAACTTCAAGACCATCGTGTATTATTTGTGAAGTTGATACGGAATGTTTATCAACAGGGTCTTGGTATCTTCCAATGAATATTTTTACGAAATGCAATTAAATATTTATTTCTATAAATACATACAGTTGGTAACAGCATATCTAGAAGAGTTAGAAGTAGATATCGTTATGGAAAATTATTAATGCGTTATATACATTTTTAACCTGAAGTAGTTATATCCATGTAATGATTGTGTTCTCGATTCATTACTTTCAGTTTCTGCTTTCATAGGTTCCCACCAACCAATGCACATACACTCATCAAATCTTCTCTGACTGAAACCAAATTCTAGTATATCTTTACAAAATGTATGCTCATAATTTTGTATAAAAAAAGGATAAGTCTGTGTTTCCATTTTAACCCCTCTTAACTTTGATATTCATTGAGAAATAGTATTCGAAATAAAACAATCAATCTCTTTTGTAAATGCATTGCAACTTGACTTGGAGCAAACAACAACAAAAAACACACAATAAAAACGGGTGAATGCAGGGAAAAAGTCATAACTTTGCTTAAACTATAACAACCAGTTATGTCATGGAATTATTACAGTTTAAAAGCTCTATATTTCCCTTTCGTTCAAAGAGGGTCTGTGGGTGGGGGAGAGGGGGGGGGGGTACCGAAAAGAAAAATCGGATTAAGACTATAGAATAAAGAGCCAAACAAAGAAAGACTATAGAAAAGCGCAAATTTTGTTACTATAGTATTAAAAAAATAGGAAATAATGGGCAAAATAATTAAAGATATAAGAAAAAAATAGGCCTAAAATACAAAATACAAAAATGAAAATCCGCCATCCAGATCATCAATAATTTTACTACTTCTGGGAACTGTCACCGGGGAAATAAGGGTGACTTGTGAGGTCGTGCAACAAGAGCCTGACTGAATGGCCTCTTGTTACGGAAATTGTGTGATGCACCTGATCATACAACGAATGATTGCTGTGAATAGCAATGAGAACTCTGACACTGAAACTCTGGTGAAAACTAACTACTGAGACTCTGGAACTAGCGATGAATAAACCAATAATTCAGCATGGAATACTAATACTTTTATTACGGATGGACTGTGTTCAGGGTAAAGTCCTGAGTCCGAATCTTGCTTATAAAAATTATAAGCAAGTATTTATACACAATTGAATTGACAAGTATAGACATAACAAAATAACAATTAATTTGAGTGATATTGTTCACTGACAAAGATTAAACTATTTTTAGAACTTGAAGAATAGATATTAAATGATAATCTGATTATGACAATTAAGAATATACATTATGAATAAGGTAAAATGTCACTAATTAGCTAACCGATTGAAACATGTCACTTAATGTCCAAACTGAGAATTAAATGCATATTAAAGAATGTTGATTTTAAGTCCTGGATACAAAATGTAAATAGAAATGATATTATAAAATATAATGGATAATAAAACACAGATAATTAATGACTAAAATATCAAAATTGAGAATTAAATATTAAAGTCCTAAATATTAAACGAAGCTGCTTTTTCCACTGTCACATATGCCTCTCCTCCCAATTAAGTCCGTCCTCGGACTTAGCACTATCTGAATCGGCCTCCTCTGCGGTTGTTATAGTGTCTGTTGTTGTTATTGGGACGCTGTTGGTTTTGGCGGGATACAAGATGGAGTTCATGGTTAAGGTCCTGAAGTTAAAAAGTTAATTGAGAAATAGAATCCGCTTGAAAATTTACCTTTGAACATAGGTCTGCCTTTTCTTTTTCCAAAGCTTGTTTTTCATTTTTCAATGATTGGATTTCATCTGTAAACTCGGTCGAACGCATATAGTAAAGATCTTGCACCATTTTAACAGTCCCGTCTTTTTCGATTACTTGGTCCTTTAATTCTTGAATTTGATCCACATATTCTTGTACGTTTATGCGCGAAGCACTTTCTTCTTTCTGTTGACGCAGGTTTTCAAGTTCTTGCTTGAACTGGTCTCTTTCTGATACGATGATTTGCTTATTCTTTAATTGAATTTTGAGTGCCTCGATGCACTTTTGCTGTTGTAGATTTGTATTCTTTTCCTTGGTAATTTTCTGTTTCACACTTTTTAATTCTGCTTTGAGCACATTTGAAATATCCAAATATTGAATAAACGGTGAATTACGCATACCAGAGAATGGTAAAGCACGGATAATATTTTTACACTGAATATAGCTGTTTATCCTAGCTGTATCGCGCTCTTTCTGTTTTCTGGATTTCACACTAACTGATTTACTTTTGCTGTCCTTTGTAACTTTAGAAAAACACTTTCTAGAATAATGTCCGAATTTTCCGCACGAATAACATCTCTGATTGATAGAGTTACAAATATAATGTTTGTGAAATTTGCCACACCTCCCACATGCTGGACTGTAACCTGACTGAATGTTCCATGGTCTCCATTGTGGTCGGAAGCTGTACTCCATCACTGAATATTGTTTACGCTACTTGTCTGGGAACTCGCTTGGCTGCCTGAGGTCTCTGGATCGTGTGCTGAGCATAGAAGTCAGCACGCCGTCGTCGTCCACCAATCTGTCACCGGGGAAATAAGGGTGACTTGTGAGGTCGTGCAACAAGAGCCTGACTGAATGGCCTCTTGTTACGGAAATTGTGTGATGCACCTGATCATACAACGAATGATTGCTGTGAATAGCAATGAGAACTCTGACACTGAAACTCTGGTGAAAACTAACTACTGAGACTCTGGAACTAGCGATGAATAAACCAATAATTCAGCATGGAATACTAATACTTTTATTACGGATGGACTGTGTTCAGGGTAAAGTCCTGAGTCCGAATCTTGCTTATAAAAATTATAAGCAAGTATTTATACACAATTGAATTGACAAGTATAGACATAACAAAATAACAATTAATTTGAGTGATATTGTTCACTGACAAAGATTAAACTATTTTTAGAACTTGAAGAATAGATATTAAATGATAATCTGATTATGAGGTCGTGCAACAAGAGCCTGACTGAATGACAATTAAGAATATACATTATGAATAAGGTAAAATGTCACTAATTAGCTAACCGATTGAAACATGTCACTTAATGTCCAAACTGAGAATTAAATGCATATTAAAGAATGTTGATTTTAAGTCCTGGATACAAAATGTAAATAGAAATGATATTATAAAATATAATGGATAATAAAACACAGATAATTAATGACTAAAATATCAAAATTGAGAATTAAATATTAAAGTCCTAAATATTAAACGAAGCTGCTTTTTCCACTGTCACAGAACTGTCAAATCGTATAAGATGTTAAAAGTAAAATAGGATAATATATCGATACAAAAAACTGTAAATGCCCATTACAGATCATCGATCAATCCAAGATATAGTTCCGTGGACTGAGATAGCAATGCCCCAAAGATTTAATTCAATGAACGTAGTTCAAATTGTTTGTTAGTTTATTGAGAGAGAGAAAACAAATATGAGATGAAGTATTTCAAATTGTTCATTTTGCTAAAACGTAGGTTTTGCTACCCTGGAAGAGGTTAAAATTAAGAGTTATGTCTTAATTTTAGCGTAGATAAGATACATTGTCAGCATTAGATACAAGAGAACCAGCAGATGTCAAAGAAACAACCAGAACTGACCAATGATAATGAGGCTGACAAACCCCTGGCAAAAAACGAAAAACAGAAAAGACAAAACAATTATACTGTATGCAAAACACCTAATAATATACCTTAAACCTACATCATTGCCATTTATCGCTAAAGATGATGCAATATTCGAATACGTGAAGAAAATAAAATTGACAGATGTAAAAAGGAAAGAATATACAAATGTTGAGCTTTTAAAAATGTAGCTGCTATCATTTTACGGCATCTAAATACTAGTAGCTAAAAGCTACCATTATGTTCTTTTTATTTGGTACCTTGGAAAAGACTTCCAAAATGTATCTGTGTTTACTTTTTTTCTGCATACACAATACAAATGACGACAATTTCATTGTCTATTTGGGGGAAGGGGAGAAATATGATTTTTTGCAGGCTTAATATCAATTTCCTTTTGATGCCCGGCCGGCTTATGTGTTTTGCGATGCATATTATAAATTTCTATCCAGAGGGGAATCCAGCCATTTAAAAAGAGGGGTCCCAACCCAGGACAAAAGGGGGGGTCCAATTATATGTCCCCATTCAAATGCATTGATTGGCCAAAAAAGGGGGTTCCAACCCCCGGAACCCACCCCTGGCTCCGCCAATGCTATCCTATCTTGGGTCGTATCATGTTCATTTCTAAAACATAGTCATTCTTTTCCCCAATCCTCACTGAAATTATTCAAAGTAGATATTGTCAAACACATCAAACCTTAGCGTAAATAATCAAAGAAGAAATTATCACAGAAACTCAGTTTCTGCTATTACTTTTTTATGTTTCAAAGTTCCAGTAACCTTGATAACACACTACTAACTTATTTTTAGCACAACATTTTGTTGATAGTATTACATCCCATCGTATTTCTCAACATAATTATGAAAAGACTGTGAACGGTTGGGGAAAGTGTGCAAACATTAATTTAACTTAAAGCCTGTACTGACAATTATTTCTGGAACTGTATGCATAAACTAATTAATTGTATAACTACATAAGCCCTGGAATTAACGAGATATATAATATTTTTTAGTTTAATATATCTATGTTGTATGGATATGTCTAACATGTGCGTAGATGTCAAGATATTCCCAGAGGAATGTGTACGAGAACAGTGAACTATAACGTGACAACCATGCCAAATTTTGCTGGACAGGATAACATTCAGGATGCTAAATTAAACCTGCTAACATATGCTCCTTTAATTCAGTACGGGTGCTCAAGTAAATTGATTCTATTTCTGTGTTCCGCATATTATCCGAAGTGTGACGAATCAATCCATGACAACATCGGCCCATGCAGATCGCTTTGTCTTGATGTTCAGAAAGGTTGCCGGCCTATTTTGAATACATTCGGATTCCCGTGGCCTGAAGTTTTGGAATGCACGAAATTTCCTCTCAGTGATGATCAGGAGAGTAACTGTGTGAAAGGACCTGTTGATCAAGAGGAATATCCTGTTGACCTAGATCAAGGAATAATTCATCGTTTTCCGAAGTTCAATCTTACCACGCCTAGAATGAAGTCCAATCTTACCACGCCTAGAATGAAGTCCAATCTTACCACGCATAGAATGAAGTCCAATCTTACCACGCCTAGAATGAAGTCCAATCTTACCACGCCTATAACAACAGCATCTACTCAGCTAGCACAGCCAAGTCCAGATAATGTAGGAAATATCTTTAATCTTCTGTTGAACGTGTTTTTCAGGACAGAAAAGGGAATTATTCGGGATATGAAAACAAAAGGTGTTTAGATTGGTGTCAGTTAAAATAGAACCCGACTATTTCCTTAAATTTTAAAAAGAAAACTTAGTTTTCATTTTCATGTTATATAATTTTTAGTTTGTTTTTAATTTTTCTACATATTTTGCTTTCTTGATTGTTTGCTTACTTGCTTGCTTATAAAAAAAAGATGTGGTATGATTGCCACTGAGACAACTCTCCACAAGAGATCAAATATCACAGAAATTAAAAACTATTATAGGTCAACGTACGGCCTTCAACAATGAACAAACCCATTTTGCATAGTTAGCTATAATAGGCCCGAAATGACAAATTTAAAACGATTCAAACGAGAAATCTAACAGCCTAATTTGTGTACATTAAATGAACAAATAACAAATATGTTACACATCAACAAACGACAACCACTGAATAACAGGCTTGCTTGCTTTTTTGTCTTGTTTACTTGCTTTCTGATTGCTTGATTGGCGTCGTGTTTGCTTTCTGTTTGAATGATTGATTGATTGATTGATACATCACCACTTTATTATGTGATTTACGCTTATATGTTCATTGGATGTGATCAATTATATCTGATTCCTAACTCGTTGTGCGACATGCTTTAATTTCCAATGTATACTAGCATGATATTGAATTTGGTAATGCAAAATTCAAATTAGATTTCAAATAATTTTCACAAGAATGTGAAACTGGTAAAACAATCAAAAACATAATATAATTAATTCATGGTTTATTTTACTTATGACTCATATTTGTCTCAAATATTCTAAAAATAAATAACACTGTATTATATAATAATAAGAAGATTATTGCAATGAAACAACTCAACAGGAGACTAAATGACACAGAAAGTGACACCTATAGGTCACCGTATGGCCTTCAACAACGAGCAAAGTCCATTTTACATTTAAAAGTACTATCATATTTTTTAAAATTGGTAAAAATTTGGAAAAAAGGAAGCTGTTAAAACTTCTTGTTTCGAATCTATTGTGTCAATAGTGGATCAGGAATGTACGGTTGCACTTTGATTAACGACAGTTATTTTAATGAGTTATATAAATGCGTTCTGTACAGTATAAATATGTTGTATAATATACTTCCGATAGTTTTTATTTTGTAGGATTTGTAGGAGGCTAAAAATCACACCAAATGTCTCTCTTCGGGATTTATTCTGTCGATTGATGTGCATGGTTAATGTTAATTCAACGAATTGTATTACATTAGTTTAAACATATTTATTTATAGTGGATTGGGAAGCAAGTTTTGCAACTTATATTAATCCCTTTCCACTTTGCGGGTGCGAGTGCTGCCTTGTAGCGGCATTAGCCTGCTCTTTTTCGAAATCTACAAGGGTGTCTTTAACATGCAAGAGACATGGCTCTTTCTTAACACGGAACGGCCATTTATCGTCCCCTTCCGACGGACTATCATTGTTTCCTGGAGAACATACTCGCAAATGGTGTTAGGGGAGAGCCGAAGATTGAGTTCCTGAAATTTCCAACCCAGGCGGGAATCGAACGAGGAACCTTTGTGTTAGTAGTCCGATGCACTTACCACTAAACCACGACTCTCTTACATTCTAATCCATGGTGTTTAGAATGTTTTATTATATATTTGAAATTACAACTTTTTTGGTGAGTTGTTTTTTTTTATATATTTAGTCTTTCTAATGAGCAGTGCACATTATGGTATATTGTTGATTTACAGTGTTTGAAGGTTTTTAGTCTAATTCCATTTTTCATTGATGTACGTTGGTGCAGTTTTATTAAATTTACTTTTTCATCAGTTTTATTAGATGTTTGTCAATTTGATGTACATTGCGATGACTTGCTCGTCTTTTGTATAATGATTCATATTTTACATGTCGGTACATTGTGGTGATTTGTTGTTATTACTCCGTTTTGGTGTTAAGTCATATCTTCAATTAGCAGACGACGGAAACACCAACAATCTAACCCCGGCAGGTTTGTCAGATCTGTGAAAGTGCGCCCTAATGCGAATTGACATGTGAAATAAGTTTATTTTTTCCAAATATTTTTTAAGTTACCAAAATTTAACATTTTCACATATTAAAGTATGAAAACAACACACTTCAATGTACACATGTGGGACAGAGAAGACACCCCCACCTTTTTCCCCTTTCAGAGAACCATAGAAATTTATTAAGACTGGGCATTCGGAGAAAAGATTAAACAAACATGTATCGAAAGGATAATAAGAAACGACAAAACACAATGCTCAAATATGAAGGTTCTAAAATGAGTCTTGCAAAAATTGAGAAATCATGCGCGAACATGATTATTTGACTGAACGATTTTTTTTGTTTTCAGTTGCTTTATAATATTTATTTTTCTAAAATGAGGCAGGTGATACCATATGCGACCTTATTTGCTCATAACAAGTGGATGTTGCACCAATCTTGATGTTACACGTTTCCTGAACTTTTCATCAATGTTTTTGGGGTAGTAGTTACACAATTTTCCGAGAACTGATTATCGTATGCTCTTTCAACATACATAAAATTGAGAATGGAAATGGGATTTGTGTCATCAACACGACCAAAGAGCAGACAACGACCAAAGACCACCAACAGGTTTTCAACACAGCGAGAAAATCCCGCACCCGGAGGCATGCACTCTTGTGTAGAGTTGTCTCATTGACAATCATACCCGCACATTTTTTTTATATTCAGCAGGCCCCTTAACAAAAATGTGTACTAGTTCAGTTTTAATGGACGTCATATTAAACTCGAAAAATATAAATGAACTAAAATTAAAAATCATACAAAACTAACAAAGGTTAGAGGCTCCTGACAGAACAGCGGCGGGCTTAAACATGTTTTGTGAGATCTCAACCCTCCTCCTATACCTCAATCTAATATCTTACCATATCACTAGTGTCCCGATACAGATTTTAAAATGCACACACCATGCCATATAGCAGTCCCTTGGTACCTCCTGCAGTTCAGCTATATATATTTAGCCTACTCACAGTATTATTTGTGTTACTTTCTAGAGGTGTGCCTGAGACGAAAGTTTTATGTATACTCCTATATATATAAAATGACTGAATAAATAGTCAACGATCAATCTTACGGGGCGATGGATCATATTAACATGATGCAGTACACTACATAATATATAACAAGTCTAAAAGAATACAACATCACCAAAAACACAATAAAACGAACAATATGTTAGATATTTCGGATAACAGATATCCTTCTTCGGTAATTGCACGATGAAAAATGAATCATGTCAATTCAAATTAAGACTCTATCAAAATCTTGAATTATACAATTTAAGCGAACGCTGGAACAATTTTAAAATTTTCAAACACAGCGCAAAGACTACAAAAATATGCCAAAAATAAAAAAAGTTATTTACGATGTGAACAGGCACAACTCTAAATTCCCAAAGGTGTTGACAGTTGAGATGTTAAACAACTGCGTGGAAATATAGTCCCAATAAACAGTCCTGACCGATCTAAACTGGTATGATATTAAAAATATGACAACGGTAGGGCAGTTGCATCAGAGACTGCGTATTTAAACATCTAAAAAATATAGTAATTTGATGATAAGAAATTTGAGTAATAAATGTTTACTAAGGTTAAGTAATAGAACGTGGCTGCGTACTTACACATCCTTGCCAACTGTAATCAAAACTAATATAATTCAAAAATTCCTGAAAAGTGTAAGGGTCCAGTACGGAAGCCGTAGTAACTGGCCACAAGTGATGACAGGAAATTAGTGATGGTAGGAAAAATGAGTGACTCTTCTATGTTTTTTCATTAATGCCCTCTGGGGAAACTGTCCTCAGCTTTCTTATCCAAAAACTTTCCCGGGCAAGTCTGTCGGCCTTTGACCAATCCTCGTTGTGATCTATGATAGTGATGGTAAGTTTTTTAAGATCAGCTTGGGCGTGCCCATGTGATCTTAAATGACGATTTACGGGTGGGTCGGGCTTGCATGTGTAGTCGCTACGATGACCATTCATGCGTTTGTTGAATGGCTGTTCTGTCTCGCCAACATACTGCATGCCACATCGACACTGAAGAATGTATACAACATTCTGGGTTTTGCAAGTTACATTACAAAATATTGTGTACACAGACCCAGTGGAGTGGCAAGTAAATGTTTGAGTATTCACTATTTGTTGGCAAGTCAGACATCGTTTGTTACCACACGACTTGCACCATCCTGTAGCTGAGCAGCTTTTATTCGAGGATACGGCAGCTTTTACAAATAAGTCTTTTAGACTTGCTGGTCTCCGAAAAGCTAAGACAGGAGGATCGGGAAAAATTTTGGATAATTTTGGGTGATTGGCAATACTTTGCCAATTGGCACGGATCAAACGTGAAAGGTTTGAAAAAGCGGGATTGTATGTTAACACAAATGGAACAATTTTGCTGCGCCTCTTCTTTCTGTACTGTAACAGGTCTTTGCGGCTGTTATTGTTAGCACGCGCAAACCCCTTATATATGTCCCATTTCTTATAACCTCGTTTGATTAGAAATTCGCGAAGTTCCTGTAACCGCTGAGTGACAGCCTCATCAGAGGAGCAAATCCGAATCCGCTTTATTCTGAGAGCTTGACTGTACGGGATACTTTTTGTACAGTGCTTGGGGTGACAGCTTTGGGGAGAAAGGTACTGATGTTTATCTGTAGGTTTACAGTACAGCTCATATATATATATATATATATATATATATATATAACTCGTCTAAACATCAACCCAACAATGTTAGATCTGTAAATTTGCTTTCGCAAATTTTTTGTTCTTCCCTCGCCGGGATTCGAACCCATGCTACTGTGATATCGTGACACCAAATCGCCTGCACTGTAGCCGTCCCGCTAGATATATATATAATATATATATACGAATATATGAAAACTGTTGTTTCTTATTTGTGTTTGTTACTATGTATAGTACTGTATTATTTATTATATTTGTAAAAGAATAATATTATAATGATATTATATTATGCTCCTCGTGAGCCCATTTTATGGTAATAAAGCATCTTCTTCTATATAAAAAAAAAACCAAACGCACAGCAATACGCACAGCAAAACTCAGTTTAAAAGAAGTCAAAGTCCGATGTCAGAATAGGTAACAAAAAAAAATTAACAAAAGGACAATGACACATAAATTAACTAATGACTATACTAACAGTTGCTGACATGCCAGTTTCGAAAATACATGTACATTTAAATCAAAATAAACTTTTAGTTTTTTCTATGACATATACTGGAACAAGCAATAAAAGAAATCAAATAAGTTTCAATCGAAACAAAAAATAACAAGGTAACTGTTTCATTTCCCTTTTGAAACATTTTATTTGGTTCCAACAAATTTCGAATCTATACAGATTGAAAGTTTTATGAAAAAAGAGACCATATCCAAAATATATACACAAAAAAGATGAAACGGTTGGATAATAACTTGAGTTTATCAATTTCATGATACTTAGAATTTATTTGTTTTTCTAACTTGTCACCCAGCTTTCAAAGTTTGGGGATTAAGAATTATTTTTGCTTTGTAAGCTCAACTGACCGAAAGGCTAAGCGAGCTTTTTTTCATTTGAGTCATTACTTGTCATCCGTCGTCTGTCGTCGTTAACCTTTACAAAAAAAAATCCTCTGGAACTACTGGACCAAATTTAATCAAACTAGGCTAAAATACTCAGTGGGATATCTTTAGTTTTAAATAATATGTTCCGCCTTCTGAAACGGCCGGAATGTCTTATTATTGGAGATAGGGGAAACGATTTGTCTATTATATTTAAAACCGCTTGGAAAGGAGAAAATGTGACAGACAAAAGATGTTCAGAATGCTGTTATCTATCTATACCTGATGTATATTTACGTTAAATTGTCAGACGACTTTTTACAGCAGTTTTTGCCAAAAAAGAGGGGCGAAAGATACAAGAGGGACAGTCAAAATTATAGATCGAAAATAAACTGACAACGCCATGGCTAAAAAAGGAAAAGACAAACAGACAAATAATAGTACAGAAAGCACAACATAGAAAACTAAACACTAAGCAACTCGAACCTTTACAAAACCTTGAGGTGATCTCAGGTGCTCCGGAAGGGTAAGCAGATGCTGCTCCACATGTGGCACCCGTCGTGTTGCTCATGTTATAACAAACCCGGTAAATAGTGTAATTCGGTAGGTTGCGTTCGTGAAAAGGAATGGGAATGTCAATTTTATTTTGCCGATTATTATGAAAACCATAATAGACGGGAGGCCTGACAAAATAAAAATGTCTAGGTCCAACAACCAACTACCTGTCATTTTCGGGATATTTGAATAAAAAAAAATCCAGTGCATACCTCAATTATGTGTTTGAACATCCTACAAAACAGTTGACAGTGTATCTCCAAAACTGCAGGAGGAGATAACAGGACAAACCACGATCTATTTACGGCCATTAACACCTCCATTAATGATATATGCACATCCTACAAAATAATAAAGCAGTACCTTCAAAACTGTCTTCATTTGATATTTTTGTATATCTGATCTCCTGGGAGACATATTTTCGCGGTCTTTGGATCGTTATAAATCAGAACATTCTTCCGATCTGAATAAGTAACTAGATGTGTCCTTTAACTCGGCATGAATGTTTGTGCATGCATTTTTTTATGAACGCTTACCATGTCGATACATATATTCCTACATTGGTTAAGATTCATGCGATTCCCTTGTAATTTTTTCACAATGGCTACATCAGTTTACAACTGTTTCATTTTTAGGGAAATAGTCTGACGCTAACCTAGTTTTAAAAGGGCCATGCTCATTGTTGCTTGTTCAAAGAGGTCATTTCCTTCATCATTTCCTTAGCGCTGTTGCTATAAAAATAATCGCGATAGAAAAATATATTAATCATATTTGAAAGTGAAAGATGGAAGCGAATTTGCAACGAAAATATTTTAAAAGCATTGGAGATCTATAAAGAAGTCGTGTCTGGTATAGTACTGACCTAACCAAACAGAAGAAGGACAGAGAACCAGTCTAAGTACTGACCATGCATATCTGGCAGAAGACTATAGCATTGTGCAAACTGGCAAATCTCCAAGATTATCATATTAATGTAACACCAAAGTCCTGTCTACCTTTGAGAAGGAGTATCTCCATGCGAGCTTAACAGAAGTATTGTTTTCAAAGGGTCTATCCAACTTTTCCCACTTTGTCCACGACAGTCGAAGTTTAACAGTTTTTCACTTTATTTTCGAGTGGTCCGGCATTTTGTTGAACTTCTTGTATCAACGGTGAATTATTGCAACATCATTTAACGTTAGAAAACCAACGGTCTATCATTCAAGGCGACACGGAAAATACGTTCAAATATGCAGATTCTGCATGTAAGCGAAGAACATTTTTCTAGTAACCCATATCTGGTGTAGCAGGAAATTTTCAAACATATATATTCATAGTTATTTTTTTTAAACAGAATGAATTATTTATTTTACATTTTAAAGATATACGGTATAAACAATTTTGTTCAATATCAAAATTAATACTTGCTCTTATTTGAATTTGTTGCACAATATAAGATTGGATAATGTCCCTTATGCCAAGTAACATTTGTGATATTTATAAAGAACGATAACTCTGTCGGACCTGTCGCTGATTTAGCGTGATGAGTAACATTAGATATACAGAGTATCAGTTGATTGTCGTCACAAGCAACAGATGTTTGCTAGAAATCTATCTGATTTATTCAGATGAAAGTTTGTGGAATTAATTACATCTTTGTTAAACTTCTATTAAACCAGATGTCGTTACTGAATACTTCTCATCCTATTGTTCAAAACGCGACCGTCAGTGAAAACACCTTCTAAAGCACGGAACTGAAAAGGATGAGGTTTCTTTTCCATTCTTGTGCATCTTAATATGAATTGACCAAATACGTGAGATGTACCATATAAGTGGACATTCAGATGACAAACTGTTACAACAAAAAGTGTGTTTTCTTCTTCATTATGTTTATTCAGTTTATTGCGTCAGAAAAATAAGTTTTAAATGATATTACAACATATATAGAGTTTGTTCGTATCAGAACATTTTTCATGTTTTAGTTTTGATTTAATTAATATGACACAAGGATTATGTTGTTAACCGTTACACACCTGCAGCGAGACAAATGATGAATGTATGACAACGAGGGTGTCACACCGCAGTTATATTTATTCCTGTTAAGTGAAATGTTTTATATAAATTCATGACTCGGATGTGAAAACAAGGCAAAAACAACGACACAATATTCCAGGTAGATTTATGAAAAGGACACTAACGTATAGCAATTTTTGAACTGTCATGTAAATAATTAATACCTCGGCAGGAAATTTAGGGTAAGGTGTTTGTTTTTCGTTACATATAGTTTCAACTGACAGCTAGTTATTTATGTATAAACACGCACAACGTTGACTTTAGTTATTATAAAAGTCGTTTACAGTGAATAGAAAGTGGAAACCGTAACAAAAGGCTAGAATTGGTTTAACATAAGTAAATAACTCGACTGAAAAGAATCCATTATTGTTCACAAAAGAAGATTCAACTATTCATAAATCTCATGCCAATAATATTAATCCCCGGATAGTTGTTAATGATTGGCAGATTTGATTGATGGTTGAAATAGATCGTAAAGTACTGAAGCGGGGAGGAGTCGCCAATCATAACAAACCATCTGATTGGGTCGAGTTTGTGTGAAACCAAACACCAGTAGGGCATGATCGCTGGCATGCACTCTTTTCTAAGCTAAAACGATATTTTATCCACAGATTAAATAGAACAACGAAGGAAAGATAGACATTATTTCACATGGCATTCGTGAGAAGGAAAGATTTGTTGATAAGGTACATTATCTATGTCTAACTCGATTCTCTTGAGAGATGCAGGAATATTTACTTGATGCCAACAGCGGTGGGAGGAGAAGTCGTGTATATTATGTGGATTTAATTCGCATTTAAGTGATCAGTAAAATATTAAAGACTATTAATTGCAACTTATGTAATTTACCAGTTATAATTACTATGGAATTGACAACACGTGTAGTGTTGGCAAGCTTTATGTGTTTATTTCTGCCGAAAGGATTGTATATGTTTGGTACGGAAATAGTCCGAAAATGTGACCCTATCCGAATAGAAATGTGCAAAGGGTTAGGATATAACGTTACGGGTATGCCAAATCTTGTAGGACACGATTTACAACAAGATGCCGAGTTACAACTGCAGACATTTACCCCTCTGATACAATACGGGTGTTCTAAACAACTGAAGTTTTTCTTGTGTTCTGTTTACGTTCCAATGTGTACAGAGAAAGTCATGGACCCAATTGGACCGTGTAGACCAATGTGTACCAATGTTCAAAAACGTTGTAGGCCAGTTTTAAATGAATTTGGATTTCCGTGGCCAGCGGCATTGAATTGCTCAAAATTTCCACCTAAAAACGATCAAAATCATATGTGTATGGACGGTCCGGGGGAGGAAGATGACCCATTACCTCGTCGTCCTGGAAGACCGAAGCCTGGGTCAAATTCGAAGCCTGGCCAGCCTGGTGCTAATCCAATGTACCCAACTCAACTACCGTCCATTCCTATGGACTGGAATATAATCAGTAGCTTAAAATGTATGCATTATAGACACGCCGAAATGTACACGTACATAAACCGAACGGACAGATGTGCGCTGCAATGTGGATACCATGATGCATTCAGCAGCGAGGACAAATATTTCGCAGACATTTGGATGGCTATTTGGGCCGGATTATGTTTCGTATCAACTCTATTCACAGTGCTAACATTCATCATTGAAACACATCGATTTCGTTATCCAGAAAGACCCATAATTTTTCTATCCATGTGCTTTAACATTTTCAGCATTGCATTTATAGTAAGATTAATTGCAGGAAGAGAATCCATAGCATGTGATAAAGACCCAACAGTGACAAGTCCACAAAATGGATTAGGAATTTTAATTCAAGAAGGCTTAGAAAATACAGACTGTGCTATAGTATTTTTATTATTATACTTTTTCGGTACTGCCGCCTCGCTGTGGTGGGTGATTCTAACATTGACTTGGTTCCTGGCAGCAGGATTAAAGTGGGGTCACGAGGCCATCCAAATTCACAGTAGTTACTTTCATTTAGTGGCATGGGCCATTCCGGCCATTAAAACAATTGTTATATTAGTGATGCGTGATGTAGACGCTGATGAATTGACTGGGGTTTGTTATGTGGGGAATCAGAATACCCGAACTTTACTGGGCTTTGTTATTGCCCCTTTACTAGTCTACCTCTTCATTGGAATAACTTTCCTAGTCGCTGGTTTTGTAGCTTTATTTAGAATCCGAAAACAAGTGCGAAACGATGGAGTTAAAACAGATAAACTAGAAGTGCTAATGATCCGAATTGGAATCTTTTCCGTCTTATATACTGTTCCAGCAGCTTGTGTCATAGCGTGCTTATTTTATGAATACACAAGCAGGGATTCGTGGTATTCGAAATATTCCACAAATTTACCAAAGATTGAAATTTTTATGTTAAAAATATTTATGTCGCTTGTTGTGGGAATTACCAGTGGTATGTGGGTATGGTCTTCGAAAACAATTAATTCCTGGAGGAACTTCGTTGGGAAATTATGTATTAGTAAAAAACCTGAACGAAAACAGTACGAATATCATGTTCCTCAACATCATTACCAACAGATTCCAATTAAACAAAACAGGGCAATTCGGGTAGAAAAAAGCAAACGTTATATAAAGGCAGACAGTGAGACAATAGTCTAGGCATGGTTTGGTTTATATATATTACGTTATACGGCTGGGCTATTTGTTGTTTTCGTGATTTGTTGCATTATACGTTAAAAACATTTGTGAAATACTCGTATCAGCTTTATAAGTTGATGGATAACTCTCCAAGGGTAATATGTTTGTGTGTATTATTAAACTCTATTAACGAGAATTCTGTTAAATCAAAGCTTTTCTCTCATAATGTTGATTGTGTTCAAACTACCATCATTCATTGATAAATCTGCTGAAGTCTGTGGAATTAAAACCATGATATAAAACAGCGGGGTTTAAGCCATATGGATCTTTCAGAAAACAAAAACAGGAAGAGACTACCCGCAGATTTTCGTTAAAGATTTATGGGGGTATCTACTTTCATAGTTTCTGACAGTTATATTTTGCATCTAAGATATTGGCAACATGCTACATGGAACTCCATTAACTAGGTAAAAAAATCACTTTACGCTCCCCCAATAGATTTGAAAATCTCTTTCTACATCGCAGTGGTATGTATTTTAATGTGTATTGTAGAACTGCCTCAGTATTTAAGGGTCAAAGGTTTTTATTATCTGATTATAAACATGCATGCCAGATTTAAGTCGTTAAAATTGGAAAATTGTTAACACGTTTCAATTTTGAATAATTCTTCCCAGTTTTGTTCGAATTTTTCTACTTTATCAAGATTATTTGGAATGTGAAGTTGATAAAAATTTGACGTTTAGAAAGAATTAAGTTGTGAATTTAAGAATTTAGTTTTATAAAAACAAATTTTGGAGGAATGTTCGCGTGAACAATCTGTAATTTTTCAGTTCAATAGAGGCAGCATTTGAATAAAGGCACATTGTAAAGCAGTTGTTTATATAAAACAAAAATTACCTAGTTAACTGAGTGCAGAAATGTAGAATTGTTTTCATTTGGGAATTTAAGCTTGACTTCATTATTCTGAAAGATTGGGGCTAAGTAAAAACAGTGAATCGGAATATAATTTAGAAAATCTGGGTAGAAATAATTTTATTTTGGCTGTGCTGTGAACTACAGTAAAGTATATCAAAGGTTGATATTCCCAAGTAACTATAAATAATGATCTATTGTACAAAGAGTCGTTCAAGCAGAACATCTCATTATATTAGGTTATTTTTCATATGTTTGCATTGTTCAAGATCCCTTATTATTGTTCATTATTTTCATATCTTGTTATTTATGGTCAGAGATAAAAATGTCAGATTTAAAAGACTTTTGCCTTCTAGTTTTTCATGCATATACCCCCTTATCACCACCTCTAGATCGACCGAGCATGTGAAACCAACATATCCGATTTTGTTGACATATTATTATATATGGCTTAATAGAATATAATAGTCAGTTATTATGAACATTTAAATATATTCACTGGTGTCATGAAGGTGGAGTTAAATAGTTGTGTTACCTTACTAAATCCAATTTTACAAAGTTTCTTTCCCAATTCATAAATCTATGTCACTATAATGATAGCAGGGAAAATGTTTTGTTACCATTTTGAAAAGATAATTCTTTTCTTAATTCATAAAACTGTCGCGAAGGATTGTGACGAGATTTATCATACTTAATACCTTAATACTTCTTGCTACGTGTTCGCCTTATTTTCACCATGTTACTTAAACTTTTGTGACTTTCTAAACGCACTTAAACACTAGCTTTCCAAATAGTTTAAATGATGTTTAAGTATCCTGCCATACTGTTTATTGTTTATTCTCAACCCGAGATGAAATACACATAATTTGTAAATCTCTTTCGTTTTATGTAGGTCGAAACCATTCAAATCTTTCACATATTTAAAAGGAGCTTGTGTGCAACTTAGGAAGAATGTGAAAGATTTATCATGTTAAAGAAGTAAACATAGCCAAACGCAAATAGATATCTCTGTCGGTTTAACGAAAAATATCCAGTTTCTAATTTATGTGAAAGCACTGGGTTTGTAATGCAACATAGCAGCTGGTATTAGAAAATGTTGTTTTAAACAAAGAAAATTCCAATAATATTCTAAACACATTATTAGCAGTTTTCAATTGTTTAATGTAAATATTTTGTCAATAATTGATTTTTAATTAAGAATTGAAAGTCGTATGATTTTTTGAACCACTTTAGTTAGATTATGACTTTTTCAAGCTTCCAACAATTATGAAATGAAAATTCGGTCATTGAAACAGCAATATTTATATTTTTTTGCATGTACTTTTTTAGCCAGTTTATCCCATTCAACATTTCTCGGTCGTTCTATTTGACCTTCGCGTCGCCTAACATTACTTATTGTATACCAAAGCTGATAACTTTTACAATAACACTGGAACAAATTAAGAAAATGTTTTATCATGTGTATGCTTAACTTACAAAAAATCAACTCCTTCGTCATTCGCATAGAATAAAATGTGGATATGTACGGCCCACCTAAATGTCAGGGGCACACTGTAAAACTGCTATTGTTGTAGTAGTTTTTTGTTCGGTAAAAGTTATGTAACTTATTTTCAAACTTTATCGAAATTCCAGAGAAAACACAGATAATAGATAAAACATTAGGAAGAAAAATAAAATTCCCGCCAATTTTAAAGTAATAGAAAAACAATTTAGTAAAAATATAGCATTATAAAAAAAGACGGGTCATCCATTTTTGTAAGTTTACAAATGTTTGGTAATTATGATTGCTGTGAAAGTTCATCACTTTCCATAAGGCTCAGACGTGTCACGTTAATTGATAGAAAAATCTGGTTAAATCATCTAGAATATTTATAACACGGTAAAGTTTGCTCCGATAATTGACAGGTGAAATGCATTTCACCGTCTCAGTCGTTCATTTCATTTTTCCATCTGTCCGTTTCTGTATTTTCAGTATAATGTGTCAAGTTTGATTTGGGTTTTGTGGGTGCAATGCCATGTTACAAGAGCTACGTGTCGAAAGAAAAATAAGTTTTTTACTTGGAGGAAGATATGGTACACGTGAAAAATTCTTGTGTATTTTTTTTACACATTAACAATACCAAGCTAGGCATTCTATATCGAAAATTTTAATAGACCTATCTTGAAAGTCATTACTTGGTTTCAAACATTATAAACTGTTAATAATAATTTTATTAAACAATAATCATTAGGCTTAAGGATGTATACACCTAAATTAAACCCTCCGACCATTATATGTGCTTTGGCGAAGAAGTTCAGTCTCAATCCATTAATATCGCTTCAGGTTTATATTGTTTCTTTCGAGTATATATGTACATGTATATACAAATTATTGGTTAGAAAAAGTTTGCCTGTCCTTAGTTCAAATATTTTTTAAATTAAATCCATAGACGCTCTACTTTTTTACCCTCCGGGCCTATTGTTTCCAGCTAACCATATAAACCTATATTTTTTTGGAAAAGAGGGGGGAAGATTTTTATTTTCAATCTTTATAATTTTTATTATATTAAACATGTTAAATGATAATCATTCTTTCTTTTAAGTCATTTAGTACATACACGTGTATACTTGTCACAAATATAAATCATAAAAAGAAGTTTATTTCCAGAAGAAAAAAAATGGAAAAAAATTGAGTTCCTTTTCCTCATCTTAAAAAAAGTTTTAGATTTAAGAAAACCATTTGTTTACTTCCCTAGTTGTAGATTTGATGAATTAAGGAGCATCACTACATGTCCAGTACCCACATAGAACTAGGAGCATCACTACATGTCCAGTACCCACATAGAACTAGGAGCATCACTACATGTCCAGTACCCACATAGAACTAGGAGCATCACTACATGTCCAGTACCCACATAGAACTAGGAGCATCACTACATGTCCAGTACCCACATAGAACTAGGAGCATCACTACATGTCCAGTACCCACATAGAACCCTGAGAATCCTTTTTTAACCAATTATATACATAGGTACATAAAATGAAGATTCGCCTTTTAATATATCATTTTTCAGTCATTGACATTTCTGCAGGAACATCTATCTACTAAGCGGTTTACATATTTTATAAATGAAGATATAACACCATTTAGTATTACAATGCAATTTTGTATCGAACGAGAATATTCCCAAGTTGATCATTATATTAGAGGTTTATGACTTAATGGCAGACTGTTATATTTTATTAGCGTAAACAATAGAGTAATAATTTATTTGTATTGAACTTCACAGATCGACAGGTATCCATTGCATAAAGTTTGATTGATAGAGCATTGATGAGCACGTATTGTTAGTCTTTTTGTAAGTGCAGACATTAAGATGAAATTTTGATATAGTATCCTGAAGTACGCGTCAGATTTTATCATATACTTCTCGGGACACACCTGCATTTTTCTAAAATCGAGAAAAAAAAATATCTGTAAAATGCATGGTACTATCAATTACTCAACAACGGTGATTTCTGCACAACTTTATTAGAATTTTAAGCACTGACATTAAACGTACTTGTATTTTCTATGATTTTGTAAGCTTCGGCAGCTAGAGGAACTTTTAACAAAAATCTTGCAAAAAATAGTTTCTTAAAAGAAACAATTCTGCCTTCTTTCTAAACCTCTTATCAGTTAGTGAAACATTGAAAAAGGAATAACTTAAAACTCCCTTGTTTATAGATTTTTTATTGGGTGTTTTAATGTGGAAAGTCATACGAGACCTGGACTTCATTTTTTTTTTTAATTTACATTCTTCTATGGAATGATGGAGTAATTCACACGAGAACCAAATGAAACTATCGTTTGCATAAGGGAACTTATTCCATAGTCAAGCTAGGGTTTATATTCCTTCGACAATATTCAACTACTTTTCTCAAAAGTTTTGAGGAGACAGAAAAAGTTTCACAACTTTTTATTAAGACAATTCATGTGTACCTTAACAAAACTGGAGGGAAAAAAGTGAGATATAGATTTACCTCCCCTTTTTCTTATCACAAAAACAGTCTCTTGACCGGTTCTATTTCAAAAGAATAAGAATTTTATTAGTTTGAAATCCAAACAATAGGATTGTTACTAAAATACACAACAAAAACAAACAAACAGACAGTCATATTAAAATTAGAAAACGATAGTCATTAAACACTACAAACATGTAGCATTGAAAGAAAAACAAGAACATAGATTAATAGTATTAATTATAATACTAATTTATTAAGACAATTCACGTGTAACTTAACAAAACTGCAGGGGAAAAAAGTGAGACATAGATATACCTCCCCCTTTTTTCTTATCACAAAAACAGAGTCTCTTGATCGGTTCTACATGTATTTCAAAAAGAAGTTTCAAAATAAAGGTTCAAGAAAGTTCCTGTCTTAATACTTGTGTGACACGAAAAATTGTCTTTTAAATACTTTTTAATGCAATTAAAGTTTGCATGTTTGAGGACAATATATTTACAAGGACATGCGGAAGAATATTAATTCTAAATGCAATTATACATGCCATAAAACGTCACTCAAATAGCTGCAAGCATTTAACCGTTTGACATACAAAACTAAATGAATAAGGATTACATTTATACTCATTAAAACTGCAAACATATGATATGTTATTTTGTCTCCCTTTATTTCAAATTAAAAAATAAATGGATCTATTTCATCAGTACTGTTGCAACATGTGCAACTTAAACATTTTTTGCATTTAAAATTCGTACATGGTGACAAAGTTGCAAATCGATACCGTCTTTTGATTAAATAGCTAAGTAGGATTTCCAAATTCATAAAAAGAAATGGACACACACAAAGGTTAACACATGGTGAAAACCACACAAAGGTTAACACATGGTGAAAACCACACAAAGGTTAACACATGGTGAAAACCACACAAAGGCAAACATAAGTTCACAATATGATGTATGGCAAAATAAACACCGACTCTAATCGAATCCAATCAAGCAAAAAAAAAATAGGGGGAGGGGGTAAACAGATCCTGCTCAACGAGTGCAACACCTAAAGCTCGTTGACATGAATGTACAGGTCGAGTAATAAAAATGTCGTATTTGACAATAAGTTTTACGTCTTAGATGTTTGCGAAAATACCAGCAAATCACTTAAAAACGTAAGAACTAGTACTGTCCAATTTATAAAAGCTACAGTGGCAACAAAACGATGAACGATCCAACTCACTCAAGACTGAGAAACAAGGGCTGAACCATATGTTCTGAAAGGCTGCTATACCCGTTCCACGCACTGACAAATGAGGTTTTATATTTTGAGAATACTTCTTCGAAAAAGGACATCGAGACTTGGTCTTCATAATTTAATTCAAAATATTATTAAAATCTTGAATGACGTTAACTGCACTAAAGGCATACCATTTTTTTAATAACAAGAAGCGTTAACTTTTATAAATATAGCATATCTTAGTTATAATGTTGATTAGAGTTGTCAGAAAAAGAGTTTGTATGTTAATTCGTTTTGACATACAATTACTTGTTACCTCAATACGAGTTGGAAGAATTCACAAGACAATCTCAAACTTATTCACAAGTAATATTGATTTCACTGTAGTAACGTTTTTTTCTCTCTGATGGAAAATATGTTACATTTTTTCCTTGATTATAGTTTTGAGTAAACATTTGAGAAATGATGACTATAACCATGTGTTAGTGTGGTAATATAACAATAATTCTGTCAGAATTGTAACTACTGATTATAACCGTCCATAAAACTGTCATTCTGTTATATTGTGGTGCCAATTGACTTTGTGTTTATTGCTATGGCCGGACGTTTGTGATGGTACTTCAGCTAGAGATAATCGTAACTTGGATTATCCGAACTCAAGGTTGGGAATGTTTGATTGTTGAGAAAGTGCATACGGATAAAAGATAAACATGATAAAGGAAAGATTTCAGACTACAGACAGTTACGTTTATTGAAAGAAACGCTAAAATTAAAATGATTAATAAGAAACGACACAACACGCAAATATAAACATACATACATGTTACTTGAGTAAGACAACAAACCAACAATGAAGAAAAACAATATTTAATACAGAAGGATAAATATATATTACGTGAAACCATTCTTCATCCCTCAGATTCATTCAGTCCCATTCATCCATCCCCTCTTTAAAGTGATTAAGTTTCAAAACTGATTGGTATAAGATAGATTGATCTTTTAACATGCCATTGAAGATAAGAAATAATTGCATAAAAAACCTTTCACGATTAAGAGGCAAATAGGGGTTCTCCATAAATGAAAGAAACAAAGAGGTCAAGTATTTCGGAGTTGTTGACGGGGAAAAAAGCAATCATCAGTAGTATTATAAATATGAATAAACGGATTAGGAAGTGAAGGTCAATATGACAGCAACTCAACGACACAAACAAGCAAAGACATCTTAAGGTCATCTTAAGGTCATCGAACTGTGTCACGTACTATTGCACCCGAGTCTAGAAAAGTTTTCAGTTAATTAACAGAGACTATCTGATATATTCCGCCAGAGTTTGTGGTAAATTTCCAATTTGTCTCTTGAAAATGAACAAAAATCCTCCCTCATGGCTTCAGGTCCTTGGGTAACTAAATAAGAGATTGTTTTATGTATTGGTGTATCTCGGTTCCTGTTTCGAATCATGTAAAACTTACACAGTCATATCTTAAACTCTTTTATGAAATTGCACCTAAATAAAATTGCATAAAAATACACGTATAAGAAGTTTGAATTTATGTTTTTTCAGTATCTGAATAAACAAGCTTTAACAAGCTTAATCGGACTTAACCTTCAATAAAATGACGACTCATTCCTACTCGAGTTAAATAATATTAAACGGAAGAATTTCAACAAGTGGCTGACAAACTGTAGATATGATAAAGCGAAAATATTGTTAAAAACGGAACCGAGGCACACTTGTTAAAGATAATGTAGATATTATGTATATAATTAGTATTATTACTCTGATAGCAAGTACCTACTTACTTAACACGTCAGCCTTGAGAGGTTTTGGCGGGGAATTGTATATCACTTTGCTTCCTATTGGGCAGACGATGTATAGGTATTTCCTAGTTTTGAGCACTGTTCTTTAGAGAATGCTATTCATCAACCTACAGCGAATTGTTTATCGGGGGTTCTACATGGTTCTAGTCAAATGGAAAAGGGCTAGGGCAGACGATGTTATTCTACAGCGAGTTGTTTATCGGGGGTTCTACATGGTCCTAGTCAAACGGAAAAGGGCTAGGGCAGAAGATGTTATTCTACAGCGAATTGTTTTTCAGGGGTTCTACATGGTTCTAGTCAAATGAAAAAGGGCTAGGGCAGACGATGTTATTCTACAGCGAATTGTTTATCGGGGGTTCTACATGGTCCTAGTCAAACGGAAAAGGGCTAGGGCAGACGATGTTATTCTACAGCGAATTGTTTATCGGGGGTTCTACATGGTCCTAGTCAAATGGAAAAGGGCTAGGGCAGACGATGTTATTCTACAGCGAATTGTTTATCGGGGGTTCTACATGGTCCTAGTCAAATGGAAAAGGGTTTGGGCAGACGATGTTATTCTACAGCGAATTGTTTATCGGGGGTTCTACATGGTTCTAGTCAAATGGAAAAGGGCTAGGGCAGACGATGTTATTCTACGGCGAATTGTTTATCGGGGGTTCTACATGGTTCTAGTCAAATGGAAAAGGGCTAGGGCAGACGATGTTATTCTACGGCGAATTGTTTATCGGGGGTTCTACATGGTTCTAGTCAAATGGAAAAGGGCTAGGGCAGACGATGTTATTCTACAGCGAATTGTTTATCGGGGGTTCTACATGGTCCTAGTCAAATGGAAAAGGGCTAGGGCAGACGATGTTATTCTACAGCGAATTGTTTATCGGGGGTTCTACATGGTCCTAGTCAAACGGAAAAGGGCTAGGGCAGAAGATGTTATTCTACAGCGAATTGTTTTTCAGGGGTTCTACATGGTTCTAGTCAAATGAAAAAGGGCTAGGGCAGACGATGTTATTCTACAGCGAATTGTTTATCGGGGGTTCTACATGGTCCTAGTCAAACGGAAAAGGGCTAGGGCAGACGATGTTATTCTACAGCGAATTGTTTATCGGGGGTTCTACATGGTCCTAGTCAAATGGAAAAGGGCTAGGGCAGACGATGTTATTCTACAGCGAATTGTTTATCGGGGGTTCTACATGGTCCTAGTCAAATGGAAAAGGGTTTAGGCAGACGATGTTATTCTACAGCGAATTGTTTATCGGGGGTTCTACATGGTTCTAGTCAAATGGAAAAGGGCTAGGGCAGACGATGTTATTCTACAGCGAATTGTTTATCGGGGGTTCTACATGGTCCTAGTCAAATGGAAAAGGGCTAGGGCAGACGATGTTATTCTACAGCGAATTGTTTATCGGGGGTTCTACATGGTCCTAGTCAAACGGAAAAGGGCTAGGGCAGAAGATGTTATTCTACAGCGAATTGTTTTTCAGGGGTTCTACATGGTTCTAGTCAAATGAAAAAGGGTTAGGGCAGACGATGTTATTCTACAGCGAATTGTTTATCGGGGGTTCTACATGGTCCTAGTCAAACGGAAAAGGGCTAGGGCAGACGATGTTATTCTACAGCGAATGGTTTATCGGGGGTTCTACATGGTCCTAGTCAAATGGAAAAGGGCTAGGGCAGACGATGTTATTCTACAGCGAATTGTTTATCGGGGGTTCTACATGGTCCTAGTCAAATGGAAAAGGGTTTGGGCAGACGATGTTATTCTACAGCGAATTGTTTATCGGGGGTTCTACATGGTTCTAGTCAAATGGAAAAGGGCTAGGGCAGACGATGTTATTCTACAGCGAATTGTTTATCGGGGGTTCTACATGGTCCTAGTCAAATGGAAAAGGGCTAGGGCAGACGATGTTATTCTACAGCGAATTGTTTATCGGGGGTTCTACATGGTCCTAGTCAAACGGAAAAGGGCTAGGGCAGAAGATGTTATTCTACAGCGAATTGTTTTTCAGGGGTTCTACATGGTTCTAGTCAAATGAAAAAGGGCTAGGGCAGACGATGTTATTCTACAGCGAATTGTTTATCGGGGGTTCTACATGGTCCTAGTCAAACGGAAAAGGGCTAGGGCAGACGATGTTATTCTACAGCGAATTGTTTATCGGGGGTTCTACATGGTTCTAGTCAAATGGAAAAGGGCTAGGGCAGACGATGTTATTCTACAGCGAATTGTTTATCGGGGGTTCTACATGGTCCTAGTCAAATGGAAAAGGGCTAGGGCAGACGATGTTATTCTACAGCGAATTGTTTATCGGGGGTTCTACATGGTCCTAGTCAAACGGAAAAGGGCTAGGGCAGACGATGTTATTCTACAGCGAATTGTTTATAGGGGGTTCTACATGGTCCTAGTCAAATGGAAAAGGGCTAGGGCAGACGATGTTATTCTACAGCGAATTGTTTATCAGGGGTTCTACATGGTTTTAGTAAAATGGAAAAGGGCTAGGGCAGACGATGTTATTCTACAGCGAATTGTTTATCAGGGGTTCTACATGTTTCTTGTCAAATGGAAAAGGGTTTGGGCAGACGATGTTATTCTACAGCGAATTGT
Source organism: Mytilus trossulus (assembly GCF_036588685.1). Taxonomy (NCBI): domain Eukaryota; kingdom Metazoa; phylum Mollusca; class Bivalvia; order Mytilida; family Mytilidae; genus Mytilus; species Mytilus trossulus. Next base: position 498,569 of record NC_086382.1, on the reverse strand, counting down.
TTATCGGGGGTTCTACATGGTTATAGTCAAATGGAAAAGGGCTAGGGCAGACGATGTTATTCTACAGCGAATTGTTTATCGGGGGTTCTACATGGTCCTAGTCAAACAGAAAAGGGTTAGGGCAGACGATGTTATTCTACGGCGAATTGTTTATCAGGGGTTCTACATGGTTCTAGTCAAATGGAAAAGGGCTAGGGCAGACGATGTTATTCTACAGCGAATTGTTTATCGGGGGTTCTACATGGTTCTAGTCAAATGGAAAGGGGCTAGGGCAGACGATGTTATTCTACAGCGAAATGTTTATCGGGGTTCTACATGGTTCTAGTCAAATGGAAAAGGGCTAGGGCAGACGATGTTATTCTACAGCGAATTGTTTATCAGGGGTTCTACATGGTCCTAGTCAAATGGAAAATAGCTAAGACAAACGTGCCAATTTTATGTTAGCATGTGAATGAATAGAGAGGGCCCTCATGGGGTTTTTGATAATGTGATTACTTGGCCGTTTTTTTAATGATTATTTGATTATAAAGCCAAATATTTCATGATTATTTGATTACCTAGGACTGTATTTTTAGTTTATGATTATTTGATTACTTAAGATAAGCAAATATTTAATGATGATGTGATTATATTGGCAAAAAAATGGTGATTATGTGATTACTAGGACCCCCCCCCCCCCATGAGGGGCCTCAATAGACGTGGTTAAAAAAAAACCGCTGAGACAACTCTCCATCCAATAAAATTGAGAATGGAAATAGGGAAAGTGTCTAAGAGACAACAACCCGACCATAGCAAAAACAACAGCAGAAGGTCCAAGTATCAATTTATAAAAGTAAACTATTATAGGTCAAGGTACGGTCTTCAACATTAGGTTAATGTTGAAACCATATGTCAAGTATTCAATTGTCCTAATTCAAGACAAATTTACGACTTGAAAAGGTCAACTATCCACACCATACTCTTTTAAGGATAACAACCATTACACTATTAAAAAGACAACCACTGCCATGATGCTTTACTCAAGACAGATATCTAAAGGTCAGACCTGCTTACTGTGGATTAGTTTCATTTCCGTTGGATAACAATTTCGATGATTTCTGGATACAAGGGAACCACGGATATAAATGTTCAACAAATTTTCTAACGGAATGTACACAAACTTTGCCATAACCACAAAATCAAATATCCACGAATAGGCAAGTTTTCCTCAAACCACGAAAATTGGTACTCACGAAAATAAATGAATCCATGTATTTCAAATTTGAATAGTTAATCAACTTAGATTTATTGAGAACTCAATAATGTGTTTGCACCTGTCCTAAGTCAGGAATCTGATGTACAGTAGTTGTCGTTTGTTTATGTAATATATACGTGTTTCTCGTTTCTCGTTTTGTTTATATAGATTAGACCGTTGGTTTTCCCGTTTGAATGGTTTTACACTAGTAATTTTGGGGCCCTTTATAGCTTGTTGTTCGGTGTGAGCCAAGGCTCCGTGTTGAAGGCCGTACTTTAACCTATAATGGTTTAATTTTTAAATTGTTATTTGGATGGAGAGTTGTCTCATTGGCACTCACACCACATCTTCCTATATCTATTGAATACCATGCGTCAATACGGGGTGAAGGATTTATTAGGGTAAACACCATTGAGACAACAATACAGCATTTAAAAAAAACATGACAATCTATCGATCTCAAATTACGTGATATATCCTGTATTGGTCTATTTACTATTGCAACATTACCATTTATGAATATGCAACAAGATGTGCAGCAGACGATTAACTAAGCACACAAACATATTCATAGGAAAATGTGGTCACTATGAGTGTCATTGAGACAACTCTTAATCCAAGTAATAATTTATAAAAGTTAACCATTATAGGTCAAGGTAAGGCCTTCAACACGGAACCTTGGCTCACACTGAACATCAAGCTAAAAAAGACTTCAAAAATGACTAGTGTAAAACCTTTCAAACAGGAAAAACATCGGTCTAATCTATCTGCATCTGGAAAACTGAACAAACACAAAATAAGGCAATAACCAGTAGACGATTAACCACGCACACACTAAATCTGGAAATGTTGCAATTGCCAGATGATTGTCATCAAACTACCAAAACATTAGAAAACCTTTTAACAAGATGGTCAACGTTAATAACGGAACAAACTGCACCGTACAATGGACAATGCTTTTTACCCGAAAACTTTAGCAACCTTCAAATGGCTTGCAGGTTAGCAACGTTCACTGAATCTTAACAATGAACAGCAGCCTAAATTTAATTACAAAGAACTGGGGGACTAAGATGGTTCTTGACTAACTTCTTGGCTAACTACTACACTTTGTCCATAGTGTAGCGAAAAACAAGCGGATTCCAGTTTATGACTTATAGTCCCTTAGCAGTGGGATTGGTAGTTTTTGAAAATCAAGACTTAGACCGAATAAGCTTACTTCCAGGTGCATATATGTAGATATACATTTGTCTATAAACTGATTAAGTATCTTTTATTTATCTAAATGCATAGTAATACTTCAACGGGATTGATACTATACACAAGATTAACAAAATAACACGGACTCGCATAATACACTAAGTGAATAATAAAAGTACAAAACAATTTTTATCTCTACATATCATGCAGTTGGTGAATTAAATCTCCACAGTGACAATGATAATTAAATAAGCTAGGGAGCAACCGTTTACCTTCAAAAAGGGGGAAAAGGGGGAGGGGTTGAAATATTCCTACATTTTTTTTGTTTTTCGACGCTTTTAGTTAATTTTTTTTCTTCAAAATTTAACTCTATAAGGTTAAGGAAAATTCAGAATATTTTCTTTTTCCTCTGCTTCACCACAATATTTTGTTCTCATCAAATTTAGAATCAAAATAGTATGTTTATAGCCCCCCCCCCCCCCTTTTTTAAGTTAAATTGTCGTTCTCTCAAGACACTTCCATTTACGTTTTCCACAAAGAGAAAAACAATCCAGCGACATATAGGTAAACAAAATATTTTAAAGATAATGATATATATAAGTAAATGCACTCGCTTTTTCGTATTCTCTCTGGTCTAAATCAGCCCATGCAGTCCAAGGTGATGCGAACGCAGCATTTTCGATATAATTGACACATTCACTTACTTATACAAATAACCATAAAATTCAGCATGTTTTTATGATAGAATGTGTAATACGTTTTCCTTCAGCATAAATTATGCAGCGTTATGCCTCGTGCAATTATAAGCAGTAAGTAAAATTTGATACGCTGTTGACATGTCTTATATTGCTGCTAAAACAATCCAAACATTCCGTGGAATATTTGTCGGTCGCCATGATGTGTTTTGCAAATTTTTGCCAAGTATTTTGTTTAGCAGAGATAAATCTGGGGCCTCGTAGGTTAACCGTCTCCATACATCAACAAAAGCTGACAGAATTTATGAAAAATTGGGGAGATTTTTTATCGCTTGTCTCCACGCGTTAAGATTAGAGTTCGTTGAGAGAACATGATTCAGTGCGTTTTGATCGTTCTTATCTGTACAGTATGACATTTATTTAACGGTGAAAGTTGTTATCATTGTAATTTGAAAGAACACACTTTACCGTCCCAGGTCCTTCATATCTGGGATCTATTTAAACTTACTATTGATTGATCAGAGCAAATATTGACAGTTTAGTTTTACTTTTCAATACTTTTAACTATAGCTGTGTATAGCTAGTAAAAATAACTAACTCACGGTTTCTATAAACCGTTCAATTCATTCTTATAAATTACTATAGAATGCAATACTCAGAACTCAGCCAAGGGGAAAATATCAAACCGTGTACTCCGGTTGTATTTCCTAACCATCAAGTGCGATCTATACTTTCATCATTGAGATTATAAGCTTTTATAGAATGAAATCGATTATAGTTGTCAATCGATGGTCCAAAAAAAAAGTGGTACACTTAATGACCTAATGTTTGAATGGGTGGTGGAATACAAAACGGCCGTTGTGTGACTGTCCCTCATCATGTAATTATCTCGCCCAGTTTGTACCAGTGACCTGTCTTGTCTTCGAACACTGACAATCATAACACCACCCGCATTTCAAATTAAATTTTAAACAAACATTTGAAAAACGGTCAATATCTATATTTAATTTTAGCAATCTATCTTTTATTCTGCTTGCACGTTCAGTCAACAGCTCTCCCACGGTCCGGAGATATTTTTTCATAAGTCAACAATAGCTGCTTGGAACATATTGTTCCAGTCTGAAATTGCACTTGTCGCGGAAGGGATGACATTTTGACATCAATATATTACTAAAGTTTTAATATTGCATGTTTGATATTAGCTTGACAACTCAGCACGATCTCGAATTCCACATTTTCTAGGCACTCAATATATAAAGTCATGGTTATGTAACTTTTACGTCATTTGGAAGCAATTTTAGTATTCCCAGCATCTACTTATTTCCTATACAGAAAAGCTATAGTGGTCCTGATAAATCCTTTAAATCTAAACCAAGAGAGAGAAAATCAGGTTCCTTTTTTAAACCAGTGTTTTTGATTTGAGGAAACTCTTATTTATTTTTGCATGTTCTTATATCTACATGTAAGTATATTTTTTTATGATTGATTATGTCACATACATAACTATGTATTATGTGCAAACAAAGACTTGTAATTGTTGATAACTTATATTTGAAAGCCGGATTTGCTAAGCACCGGAGTTCACTCCTTAAGTACGTATTGAGTTAGGTTCGAGATGGTTAATCCTGTACGAAACTACGTAATGATTTGGACTATTATTTGCCTATTCGTCTCAGTTTGGGTGTTATTTTTAAAACTATATATTGGTATCTTCTTCCTTTCTCGTACTTTTACGTATTGTACTCAATGGTCAACATGTCTCATTACCTATAATCTAGTATATTATTAGCTCAGATTCATAGTCAAGAAACAACTTATGAAAGTTTTTAAATATAAATATATGAATGGGTGGAGTCGAAATTTGTTTAGCCTCACAAACACTGATAACTTAGAAATTGCGAGGGAAATATTTAGTACCATCATTACAACCGAGGATCAAAACTAAAATACCATAACAGAGAAGGTAGACTAGTGTACAAAAAGAATCAAATCCATTCCGACTTAAAATATACCATGTATCCGCTCTCCCTATGAAGGAATTTTAACTGGTTCCCCCAAAAAACACATGGCTCATTAGTAACCAGCAAAGTTTGATGAACTAAATAGAGCCGAACACATCCGATCAGTTGCATGGCAATGTTTTCAAAAGTTGCTGATTCTATAAATAATGGCAAGATTAATTAGTTAGTTGTTTTATCTTTTTAACCTAAAATTGTGGATTTGGGATCTGATATAGTCTTCACAGGTCAATGGCAGATGACCTTTCCAATATAATTACGTATCTTGCTTTTACTTAACATGACACGGTAGCACATGCGTGGCGGAAATTGGTATAGTGCACCTGTTTCTTAGTATTTAACTGACGTGTAAAACGGTTTTAACTTCACTACACTTTTAATCTACATTTATCAAATTTGTATTCTTGTTTTGATATATCTATTCATGTTTTAAAGTAAATCAAGTTCTTCAATTTCAGATTGTAGTTTCGTAACGCATTAAACACCCTATATAGATTACACCCAGAAATGCATTAATTCTCCTTTCCTATTTTTGTAAATTGCACAATAAAGCTAACGCTTTTTTCAATTAAATGCCTTTACTGCACTCCAGGGACTCCCTCTCTCCAACAAACCCCCTTTTTAATGAAAATCCTGGATCAGTACCTAACTGGAAACTAGTTAACATTTGTTTTTGTCTCTGATTAAACGTCATTCTAAAACCTATTAAGTATCTCATTTTAACAGTATTTTTATAGTTGGCACATTTTATTCCGCCATAAAAGTGTCAATCGTTATGTTACCCAGATCTGCTAAATCTTGTCGGTGCTTAGGAATTTTAATTCATTTAATAATAATTCAATAATCAAATACTAAAACTCAAATATGTTTTCAAAGCGCCATTTATTCGTACAGTGACTTCAATAGAACGATTACTTAGAATTCTTATATTATATAAAATCCAGGGACCAGTTCTATTCCGATCAACTATTTACGTCACATTTCATAATTTAACATGGCTTTTTGTGTCAAATTAATTAATCTTAGTGATTTCATTGCCTTATTAAGTCGAAAATAGTTAAGATAAATACTGGCTCGACATGGCAGTAAGATTTAATCCCAATAATTGATTTAAATGTTTTCTTGTCAAGATCATATTGATAAATTCTAAAAAGAAAGTTTGTACTATAATTTTGAAATCGTGCAAATCATGCTGTTAGTTTTCTCATTGGAATTGCTTCAAATTTTGCACATCAGGCCTTTTATGGGAATATATATATACGATAAAGGGTTTGTTCATTGTTGAAGGTCATACGATGACCAATATAGCCTACAAATCATTGAACTCTAATGGTCATTTTTATAACGTTGGCGTTTTCTTCTCATTTATTTACTTGTATGTTTTCTTCTCGGTTACTTTGCTTCCATGGCAGACTTCTTTCTCGTTATATCGATATATTTATTTCGTTATCTCGAAAGACATGAATGGTGAATTATTAAAGTGTTCACATGACATTGGTCAAAAAGAGTCTGCTAAGTTTTAAGGTTCTGTCCAAGTCAAAATCTATGACATCAAAACTAAACTGTTAATATGGTTATCATTTTAAAGTTGTTATGATTTGAAAACAATATCTGGGTCATTGAAAATAGGCCCCAAACAATTGAGCAAGATGTCGAAACAAGGTCTTACCACAGTGGAAATCCACATCTTGTTCAACTGATATTGATCATTGTTTCTGTATAATTGTTTACTAAATAAGCTATTGTTTTGTGGACTTAGAGATAACGATATCATTATATCGAGATACACCGATATAACGATTTAATGATATCGACAAAACGATTTAATTATATTATTATTTACGATTTAATGGTATCGACAAAACGATTTAATTATATTGATATAACGATTTAATGATATCGACAAAACAATTTAATTATATTGATATAACGATTAAATGATATCGATATAACGATTTAAGTATTGAGAGAACGATGTGTAATATTATTGTTTCTATGTCCCCTATGTTAAAAACCCATTGGTGGTCTTCGGCTGTTTTTTGCTCTTTGGGTGGGTTGTTGTCTCTTTCACTCATTCCTTATTTCCATTCTCAATTTTATATTCACATTATTTCAATGCCATACAAATTCTTATAGGGCTTTATTATGCTCCTACATGACTTTACCAATCTTTTTATTTTAGATTTTAGAAATTATGAAAATACCCAATGCAAATGAAACAAATACTTTTGAAAGTCCGTGATCGAAAAGAAAATGGAACCCGGGAATGTGTCAAAGAAGACAACAACCCGACCAAGAACAGATCAACTGAGAGCATGTTTTTTTGTCCTTGCTTTGAGTGTATATACTAGCACTGCAGTAGCTTTTCTGCACTTAACATTATATCATATTGAGGAGCAAAAGTTACAAATGTATTTAAACTGACACAGAAGAGGACCAGAATATCTCTCTATTGAACTTTTTCCATTTTTCGAATTAGTTAACTTACATGCCGTATCTTCATCCGTACAAGTAAATATCTTGCTTGAATTGTTTATAAAGTTTGATTTTTCAAAAAGCAAATGTTTAAAATAAAAATGTCCTATCAACATGCTCAGTTCGGTATAGATTACAGACAATTAGATATTATATAAGATAAATTAGTCACCTTCTTGCGTTTTCCATCAAAAAGGTTTCTGTATTATATAGAAACCCAATACCAATATTTTTCCTTATTTGTTAATTTTACTGATTTTGATACGTAACTATTCCTAGGATGGGGAAATATAAAAATTGATCGCACGTGTTAATTGGCGATTGACAGTAAACCAATCTATTCATGGGCTTGTATTAACTTCCGGTTTTTAATTGCGGATTAATGGATTTTCCACAATTTATTCATACGGAACAGAATCCATTAAGACTTTAAGTATTCGATACCAAATATGAAGATTCAATTACTTTCTATTCTGGCCACCTTCTGAACTATTTCTAGTAAACGAAAGTTACCGACTTAAAGGAACGAGGGTCTTCATGACATCCCAACTTTTCAAAAAAGATGATAATAATTCGATATTTTTAAGTCGTCTGGCATGGCCCTTCAAATATGAATAACATGCTACAAATGTACATGTATACGTTTAAGACTCATTGCAAATATGATAAATTCAGATGTTTCCTGCTTCAGGTCAAGTTCCCTTACCAATCTTAAAATTTCCCGCGTTTCATGGGTTCTTTCATGTCAGTCAATCCACTTTCAGTACCTACTTTTGCGATATTGTTTAACTTACTTTCGCTGTCCACTCTTGAATAACCATAAATATTGGCCACTTATTCTATGACAGTAAATATTGATTCTTATAAAGCAAGTCATCAATATCTCAATTGACAATTGAATGTTCCTCGCCAAACGTCCAATGGCAAATAGTACATGCATATTCAGAATACGAACAAGTTTACAATAAGTATAGATTCGGCAAAATAGGTCGATCGGAATGAAGCGCGAATAATTACGGACGTAATCATAAGTTGGTTGACCGTTATGGAATATCCGTTTCACAGGTGACAGCGGATATGTTCTAATTGTCGCAACTAACGTCGTTGAATTCCTTCCCCCATTTCACCGAATCGACCTGCATGGTTTGTACTAAAACGAACAACACGACAGGTGCCACATGCGGAGCTGGGCATGCTTAGTGTCCGGAGCGCCAGCAATCACCCCCTGGTGGTTTTCGTGTTGCGTATGAAGTCTTTAGGATTTCTACGTTGTGTTTTTTGTATTGTTGTTTGTCTGTTTTAATTGTTGTTTTGTCTGTTGATCTTTTTCTTCTTTCAAATCATGGCGTTGTCAGTTTATTTCATACCGATCAGTCGACCTATGGACTCATTAGAAAGTTGCTGTATGAGTCCTCATTTAAAGAGTATGGCACTCATCTTATACGAGATATATGTTTAAACGTGCCCCTCATGGCCAAACGGGGATGCTTTTTAGTCGACACCCGCACAGTTGAAGAATGCCATTTAGCAAGTGTGAATGTCAAATTGGAAAAAGCAAAGTCAGAGAAACGCAGTGACGAATTATTCTTTATTTAAAATACATAACCGTTTGCTGTGACCTTTTAACCAACATATAAGTGACTTGTGCAAATGGACTTAATATCCCCGCCTGTGTTTATAAACTAAATACAATTTTAAATACGAGATAAGTACCAAAAGGCTGAAAGCTGGTATTTACAGTAAGGTTTCACCACTGTTTATTTAAGATTAAATAACTAAAAACCCTCTTGCCGTTTTCATTAATTGTAAAATCTCCGTCATGTTATATTTACTTTACTATTTACCATCACGCCGTGGTCCGGCCTAGGTTTTACCGGACACTTCTTTTGTCATTCATTACATGAGGTGAAAATACAAAGAGGACAAAAAAACTATTGAAATTACATATTTATTTTTAAATTAGTAGAGTTTAAATTTTGACATTTGTATTTAAAGATTAAAAAGGATTAAAATTCGGTATTATGTGGCCATAATTTATGTTCATTGTTGAAATTTAATCTTATTTATTTTAAAGATTGGAGTTAGTGTAGTGTTTTCAATTTGGTTGCTACTTGTGTTTGTTTTATATATGGCACCTTGGGATTTACAAACAAGTACATTGTATTTTATTAAGTCAACTTAAGATGCTTGTACGTTATATTCAAAACATAACATGGGGCACAAAAGCAGCTGATACTGCACTTTAATGCGCCTATCCCCTACCCCAAGTCGCGCGGTATTTTCGGCTTTGTGGCGATAGAGAACTTCAAAGTTATATAATAATATAAGACTTTCTTTTGAAAACCTTATTTTAAATGTAGAAGGGAGACCAAAACTCCCAGCGTTAAACTAAACAGCATATATAGATTACTAGTATTAGGTTTTCTGTGTAAATAAAGTATCAGCCGTCCAAGCTTACTTTCGTTAGACCATTCATGCTTAAAACTGTCTAAAGGAATGGAACTATCAAAATTGGCACGACAGAATCAGTGTATTATCCGACAGTCCCACTAGAAATAAACACAACCAACGAGCAAAACAAAAACTTTACCTCATGGTTAACAGTGGTTAAAATCAGGACAATGAATCATTATAATATTAGAAATCAATAATTGCCCAACTAAAGATGAACCCAGAGTTTACAAATCATAAACCCATGCAGAAATTCGTTTTATCTTATTTCTCTGTTACGTTTTCTTCGGTCACTTCTTATTCCTCAAGCTAAATAGAAAAATTAAATGAATATTTGTCCGACATACCTAGACATAATGTCTAATATCTCAGTGTATTCTTTGAAATTAGTGTGTAGGAACTTCAAAGGCAAATTTTGATTAAGAAAGAAATAATCAGGTACGAACTTGTTGATTTTATTTATCTCTTCATGCCATGTTTCAAAAGCCCTCTATTTATCATTTATTGATTACGTTAAAACCCTGCCCTCGTGTAGATGTTCTCTCGGACGGCCGCTGCGCAGCAACGGTGTTGTTTAGTTGACATGTATTATCAAGGTTTATCTTAACACCAAGCACAAGAAGTTTGTGACAAACTTTAACGACAAATTTTCAAACTTTGAGTGAGACGATTGATTCGAAGTGCCTTCATCGTTATTGTTAAGGCTAGTATTATGTCAATCCCACAATGCAATGTGTCTAGAATTAATTGAATAAAACACAGTGGTGTGAAGAATGCTGACATTATTTTGATGTTTTTGTTACCACTATAGGAATGTAAACGAAAAGAATACAAATGTGCACTTATATCAAACAGTGATATAAATCAGAGTATGACTATACTTGTTTGGACGATTATTTTTCCCAAATTCGACTCTTTTACTTTTTTTATTCGAGCGTCACTGACGAGTCTTTTAAAGACGAACGCTCGTCTGAATTACAACATTTTGGGCCTTGTATTTCTACATCTAATACTTAAAAGGCCAGTCCATGAACACTTCATTCTTGGTTCAATTTTACCCATGAAATCGACGGAAATTTCCATTAAATGACATTAAATTCCAGGATATTGTACCAGAACTAACCCATAGAACTCTCAATTGATAAAATATATACAACTAAAAAAAATTGACACAGTTCATGAGTGTGTTAACTGGACCAATTCATAAACAAAGGAATTAGTCTACAGATATTTATATGTTACTTATAATGGTTTCATGTCACTAAGTGCTTAGATATTACATAAATTAGTTATGATATAACGTCATTTAATTTTTTAAGTATCCGTAATAACGGATAGATTAATTTCTCAATCTTGCGCTGACCCAGGTTTTGATGTTGGGGAGGGGCGCTCCTCAATGACAAATTAGCACTCAGATGACCTTCTTCTTCTTCTTCGGAAGTCCACCCTATTTGCAGGGTCATATAAAATACATTTCTTTCCGTTTTTTATTTTTTAAATGGGAGCACCTGTCTTCACCCTATGTGCCACATGTGTAGCAGAATCTGCTTATCCTTCCAGAGCACCTGATATCACCCCCAGTTTTTACCCCCAGTTTTTGGTGGGGTTCGTGTTGCTTAGTCTTTAGTTTTCTATGTTGTGTCATGTGTACTATTGTTTGTCCTTTTTAGCCATGGCGTTGTCAGTTTAGTTTCGATCTATGAGTTTGATTGTCCCTCTGGTATCTTTCGACTCTCTTCTATATGTTCTGCGTTTCCAAATGCCATTAAAACAAATGTTTTTGCTATCGTGAAATGCACAACAAAAAGTCATTATAATTGTCTGTATATATCCGTATATACTGCTCCGACTGTTATTGCAATCCAATGGGTTTTGCAATCATGTATAATACAGACGATTGTTATATACTGTTCAGATATACATTGCAATTCAAAAGATTTTGAAACCTAGTACAACAGATTTTGACGCATGGTACCAGTTGCATCTGCAGGACCGGTAACCAGTAATAAGACGTGAACGCAAAGAGGGCAAAACGGTACTTTCTAAGTGAAAATCGAGATAATTGGTTAACATCAATAAAACAACAATGATCTATCATAATTAAACATGTTTAGTATACTATAAAGTTTGTTTTCTTTTGTTGTCGCGTTCTTTGTCGTCATAGTTCAAAATACAGATTTCCTCCTATTTGTCTAATTCACACCTCCAGCAAAGGTACACCCACCCACGTCTGGTATGCTAACACATGTACAGGGTTGCTAATATGCTAGTTTTAATATCTATTTGTTTACAGAACAAAAGAATAACGAATTCTGTTATTTATATGTCAATGTAAATTTTCCTTGAAGTGTTAAAAAAATGTTTAGTCTTTTTATATTGGCCACAAACTGTAATATTACAGTTAAAATGAACAACGACACTAGGATTCTATATAAAACTTACATGTTGCTATAGTACGCGATTACTCACACACGTGACAGCCTTTTTTATGAGAGAATTTAAGTTTGTAATAAAAAAAGAAAAAAAACGTCGGAGCAAAGCGGACAAGCACGTTAACGTAACGTGCAATGAAGTAACGGATAGTGATTTCTTACTTTTTAATCGTTCCTGTATGATAGCTAGTTTTTGGATTAACTATAGTCTAGAGATTTGTTGTATTTCCTCTTAGATCCTGATCATCTTGCTAATAATGCGGTTTCTGGGATAAATTGTTCCTGCATGGTTCTTTTTTTTATCTTTCAGTTTCATCGCGAATATAAAAGAAGAAGGAAACGATGTATAAAACGCTAATCAATAAGAGAAAACGAATGACGCAAACTATATCAGAAGAACATTTCAAGCATTAAATCATCTTGAATTGAATCCGAATAATTCGGATCCTCTCCCGTATTTGGTCTCTCTGAATCAAATGTAGCCACCTCAGAGCAACAGAAGGTAACGATTGAATTAAACGGGTTATCCCCACTTTGAAAAAGAGACAAATACGATCAACATTTCACGTCAGACTGAATTACCTTAATCATTAGATTCAGGGGTTATTGTTGGTTGCTTAACGTTCAGTGGAAAATATTACACGCATGTTCAGGAAGAAAACACATTGAATACATGTAACTCCAAAATGTAGTCCTTTTTATAGAGGTCTAGGAAACTTGGCCTCAGTGTCACTGGAAAATGAAGGTATACTGGACAGGGACAACCTTCGAAGCAAGAGTTCCTAACGTACATGCAGAGAGAATGGCACTCTCTTTACACGATATATCGGAGTAAACATCCCCATTCTGATGGACGTGGTTTCGTACTTGAACATCCCACAGGGCCAAAATGGACGCCAACCTTGGCAAGGGGTTATAGTCGGTCGGAAGAATATCAAATGTCCATATTTTTTACCCCCAGTCACCCTTGATAGACTGAACCATGAAAATGTTCAGACATAACACACAAAATTATCGCTGTCTTGGCAATTTAAAGGCAAATGAACACGTAGTATAGAGTTGTTCTAGTTTATTTAGATCCCAACCCTCCCCTTACTTACAAAACTTTTGTTTTTCTTTACAATACATTTACATGTCAGAAAATTTTCTTTTTATTACTTTTTTCGGGTATTCAAATTTCAAATTTTTCAAAGTAGTCCTTAGAGGTAAAATAATTGTGACTTTTAAACCATGCCTCGTGCAGTTTGCACCATAAATCAAATTCGATTTTGTTGTTTCGCAATTATCTGGTTACGTCAAAATCAATGACACTGCGTATTTTTATAGTTTCAAAGCTTTTAAAAAAACGTCTGCACAATATAACAATGAAATAACAATATTCATATTTAAATATATTTTCCCTTAATCCGGCTTGTTTTAATTACACCAATATTATTTCAAAAAATCGATCTAGTTCAACGGGACTGCAATTATAGTTCAGAATGGTCTTTTTAGCAATTAATTGGGTAACGACACACGCAATACAGCCGCTAAAACCAGTGTGGTATAATTATTGTCGAAGTAAGGCATTTTTACTGAAGTCTATATATTAATGAGGATTTTCTTTGCTTAACAATTTCCGCTGTGAAATGAAAACTCATCGATCAACTGCAGTATATGTTTTCATTGATTCAAGTGAAATGAAAATATTTGAACAAAATTAAAACTTTTAAGAATAAATCACATCAGTGCACGTGTGTCGAAATTTGCCATACTGGTATATTTTTTTATATTCTGAGGAATGGAATCGGACCACAGTAAACCATAAAGTAAGGCCCGCTGCCTATTGGGTCGATATCTTCAGGGGTAGTTCCAGCCATTTTCAAAAGGGTGGTTCCCAACCCAGGATAAAGGGGGTATCTAAAGATAAGTCAACCTTCTTATGCATTGATCGTAAAAAAAAGAAGGTTCTAAACCCCTTTCTGGATCCACCTCTGATATTGAAGGGCCTACAAGGACTGTTGTTTTTCGTCGGTTGGATATTTTGGAAACAAATTATTATAGTTGTTTTAAATAAGAATTTAAGTTATGTATACACTTTTTCTTTAACTTTAAAATAATAGACATTTTATTGCAATATACATGACATGTGATCGTTCATGTAAAACCTACTTTAAATTACTGACGTTGACAAAAAAAAACGGAATGCAGTCGGTGACAACGACTGATTAAGTCTCGTGCATGCTGTCGAAACTGTCAAAATCCGAAGAAATTAAAAGAAAAGAAAGATAATTGATGGAATGGCTGACTGTTGTTTTATAGTTTCTATACTTACTGAAAAATATGCCATGCATGTTCAGGAAAGAACATATTAAAAATATACCAAATGGGTACTTTAAACGAGTGGAACAGTTACACCATGCAGCTTGTAAAAAATCATTTACGTTACCCATCAATAATTAGGACTGATACATGCAGAGAGTGTGAAACACTCGTCACATTGAAAAAGAGGAGCGAAAGATAAAAGAGGGACAGTCAAACTCATAGATCGAAAATAAACTGAAAACACCATGTCTAAAAAAGTACACAAGACACAACATTGAAAAATCAAGACTAAGCCACACAAACTTCACCAAAAACTTTTGTTGATCTCAGGTGGTCCAGAGGGGTAAGCAGATTCTGCACCACATTGAAACGCCCCTGTTCCGATCCCATTTCAGACAGCTAGTGTCTTCGCAAACTTCATGGAAAGAGATTGAAATTATGTTGCCCAACGGTAACAAATTTTCCGAGCGCGACATCTGTATAGTATTTTAATTTTCTTCTTCGGCCAATTTAAAATCCTTTAAAGGAGGAATGTTATTAATTTCACTAGTACTTCACTTTGAGAAATATACGAGTACTCACAGTTTGACCCCCATTTATCTCAATTGGGAAAAGGGCGGTTGTCCCTCAATGGAAGTGTTAAAAAAAACTTTTGTCTTTGAGTATAGTATATATGATATGAAATTGAATAATATATCTAGTTTTTGAAAAAATGTATGAATATACATTTAAGGTGTATTCGTTGACTTTGAAAAAGAGTAGCTTTTACGAAAGCATCAACTCAGTTCTTTTCCGTATATTGTTTGTGCCTGGGAATTATTTACTCTTACATTCTCTCTAAGCAAAGTCAAACAAAATACTATTTTTATAAAAATATTTGCTATTAAAAAATACAAAAGTAAAAACAGACTATTATTAAGCACTAAAACTATTTTCGTGTAATAAAACAAAAAATAACGATATAAAATCAATACGAGGCTAAACCCTCTCGTTATAGCTTATTTCTTATAGTCTGCTCAGTGAAAACACAGTTTGAATTATAATTCTATTATGCTTAACCGACGCTGCGTGGTCTTGGCAGCCACCCAGTATAAATGCTACTGTTGTTCCTAGCCGTGTACTTCACGGAACAGTAAATCGAGCGTAAAGTGACGTCATAATTCAATTGAAATTTGCATGCATGAATTTTCACCTGACAAAAATGTACCAGGACACACAAGAAGAATATGTACATCTTATTTGTTCAAAGTTTAAAAAGAGCGCATTACAATTTGATTTGACGCTAATTGTATAAAAAGAAATGGCTTGGGCGTTTAAAGTATAACATCCTCAGAAACAAGGTTAGGAAAATAATGTGTCAATTGAGTCTGTTTAAAAAGACGTTATAAATAAACCATTGTTTGGTTTGAGTTAATAAGAGGCTCACTTTTGTCGAAACTGCATAGGTATGTGCATCATTATAGATTAATTGAGACGGAAATTTGTAAACCTTAGACCAAAGCCATGCATGTTTCACTATTAATGTTGTGTGATTGTAAATAGTATGTCATATTTTTCCTTTGATGGTTTTCGTTTCGGAGACGTCCGGTGGCAAATATTTCATGCATATTAGAGACGAAAGAAAATGTGCAAAACAAACAAGATTATTGGTTAAGCATAGCTAGTAAATTCGGACTGAGAAGTTGAAAATTTTGTGATCTGATTTTTCTTATCCATAATTGCATACAAACACCCATGCAAGAGTGTTATGAAATCATATATAGTATACAGAAGTAAAGAAAAAGAACATGCTCTCTTTGCATGCTCATCCTAATACCGCGGCTATCGGTACTGCATAATCATCAGTTAAGACGGACCAAAATCTGCATATTGTACGATTGCCAAATTATTTTATGGCAATGGCAATCTGAAATGAACACAAAAGTCTGCTGTATATGACAGGCACAAAACCAATGGTTTCGAATGGCAATCAGTGACACAGATCTATACCATTTGAAGTCCTGATGGCCAGTAATATGGTGTGCGGATTGGAAATAAAAAAGGTGTTTAGATTTTTTAATTATAACATTACATTAATTTTCGCGTAAGTTGGTGAGATGAACAGATAATCAATCCCATGTGGATCTATATTTTTAATTTCTATTTACTTTGTTAAAAATATCATTCCAACTTTTTTTGTATACAAGACAATACATGCTGAGAAGCCTTGTTCGTGTGTTCAATCGAGTTCATTTCTTGCTCGGTCGAGCATGAAATGGCGACATCTTTTGTCTAACATATAACCATTTTTTTTTACCATAACAATGCCGGAATAATTCTTTCTTGGATTATTTTTTTCAAAAAGTGCAGAATAAGATGAAAAAAGCTTTCTGAATTATGCATGACCAGTTGTTACTCTTGACTTAGATCGATCAATATCGAAGTAGCTTCGTGATTTCAATGAAAAAATAGAAAATACATTGTAATTGTCTTAGAGGTCTGCTGAAGGTTATGGTTCTGTCCGATTGGCAGATGGTTTCATTTATCTCCCTTGGATACAGTATGGCTTACTTCCGTACATCCGATGTCCTTCCCAAGATGTGCGTTTTGTCTTCTCATAAATATGAAAACATTATTGGCCGTTAGAGTTACAGATAAATCATATTAGCGTGCATCGGAGATATTGTAATCACGTTATTAGAGAGATCGTAAAATAAGATTAATTGATCGAACCCTTGCAGAATGGACGATTTCAAGCTCTAACACACAAGTCGTTAAGTGCGGACAAACATTATTTTTAATTAAAACACAGATGCTGTTTAAAAGGGATTTTTTTCAAATGACTCTCGCATGTCGGTCGGTTTTGCTAATTGAATAAGTAGTTTATTTGCTATATCGATTCTGGAACCAAAACAAGTTGTTTAGAGTATACATATAATTATAATAATTTTAAAATATACATTTCAAAACAAAGAACATGCCCTATATGGACCGGAAGTAAGTGACTTCTCTAATATAGCGTGAGATGAATGATACATTCTTTCTTGAACGCCTTGGTATTGATGTGCGCGTAAAACCGTGGCTATTACTGATAGAAAAGGGCTCGCTTTAAAGAACCAGTTTATCAATTGTTCGAAGGGACCAAAGCCTGCACAATTTTTATCAATACCTATATCCATATATTTCGCGATTGCTTCCCTATTATCACAATACTCTCTCTTGTACCTCGATTCAAAACCTTGAAGGAAAAATAAAAGACATTCAAAACATTTGTAAGGCGAGATCAACTGATCCCATTGCAAAATCAAAATAAAAGCCAAAAAGACAAACCAATCTTCATACCGCTACACAGAAAACAAAAGAATGGGCATACATCCATGGCAACACCAACTCCACAAAAACCAATTGGGATCAGTTGGGACGGTACTACGGTACTATAGTCATAGCTATAGAAGAAGGAGGGAAGAAAAGTCATGTGAAATACATCAAATATATTACAAAAAGAACCACCAGATTAAATAAAGTCGGAGACTGCTGTGTCTTTTGCAACTCTCCTTGCAAACCATATAAGCAAACATTCAGAGATGATAATGTTATTTGAATTTTAATATTAAGGACATGTTTACAAAATTTAACTATTTTCTGTTTTTCTATTTAGTCTATGTTAACCAGATTTATCGTACCGTACACTTGCAGATTAAAGCACAATGGACCAATAGAACACACGCGAAGGTCAGGTGTGTCAAAAACTATTATCCTGTCCCTAATACAACTTTTAACTTGCGCTGCAAGATCGGATACACATCGCAAATTTTCTGATCGTGCTCATGCCGTCATGGTGTTTTAAGGCGATTTTAGGCATCTGTTACTGCATTACTCAAGCATTGTAATATTTAATAACGTGTATGCCTTGTACCCTTAACACAGTTTGACAACCGGGGTATAAGTGGAAAGTTTGAAAGAAAACCAATTACGATGATGTCAGTGTCAAATTTCATATTCAAATTAAGAGTTTGTGAATTGATTTTATAAAACTGTCGTTTTAGATAAAGTTTTGAGTCGGGTATCGCTCGTAACCATACCATAATATTGACTCTATCTCACTCTCTACAGGTAAAAATTACTGATCGGAATCTGTTGACTTTTAATACGTTATAACGATAAATGTCAGCGTAAATCATAATTAAAAGATTGATGACAAAGACGGGAATTTATCTCGTCGCGGTCCATTGATTTTTTGCATTCATTGACAAGTATACTGTACAACGGCCAATAAATCATACAGCTAATCGTTCCAAATAATTGTATGCTCGCGAAAAGACGGATATTTAAAAATCGGTGTGAGGTTTTACTTTATAATCCTATAAACAGCGATTTTATAATTATTTTAAAAGATTTATAAACGTTTAACTGTATTCATATATACAGTTTTCTAATTTGTATTGCATGATTGTCAATTCAATTGCAATTTGTGAAATTAGAAACGAAAAATTTGAAACTACTTGTAAACGATAAAAGTAAAGACGTGTGCAACCAACAGATGTTCTGAAAGTTACTATGAAAGAAAACTAGAAGATAGTAAGTTAACCTCTATATGTGCGTGACACTTTTAAACAAGATTACATACATGTAACGCATTTATACTGTAACAAACCCGTCTTTTCAGTGTCTGACAGTCCGAATTTCCTATACTGCATACCTGTCAATTAAGTAAGATCAGAAGCATTGCCAATCTGAACATGAATACATACTTTCCGCTGGACATATATCTTTAAAACACTCAGGACTACCATAGATAGCGTAATGACGTTCAGCAAGGAAGCAATGGCCAATCAACAATCATATTTCCTTTGATTCATGTAGTTGATTGTAAATCATGCATATATAGTCCATACCTTCAGCTAAGGAAAGTGCCAAAATATTGATTGATTGATTGATGTTAGACTCTACATACAACACCATTGACTATCGTGGTGAGAATAAATTTTATCTAATGACCACCAACATTCGTTACGGGTGCCGTATACGGTGCAGGAAGTGCTTACCCTTCCAGAGCACCTGATTTCGCTCCAGATTTTTAGTGGAGTTCGTGTTGTTTCTTATTTATTATTTATAACTGTTGATGTAAATGTCCTTTGTTTTTTTAGTCTTTGTTTGCTCCTTGGTTTTGTGTGTTATTGTCTTCATCGAGAAAACTTAGCTGATAAACCTGGTCAATTGAGATTGGAGTCGAACGCGCCTGTCACGTGCTATATAGTTACAAGAGTGCAAAAGCAGATCAAAACACAAACAGTAGTATACAAAATATAACAAAGAAACCCTCTATCTTGGAAACCGTAATAGGAAATGCAAGGTCTGCGATGATATATATATATATATAAATATTTTGAAACGTGTCATACAATTGTTTAACTCCAAATTTAGACAAAAATAAACAAACAAGCAAACAATCGACAATTCAATAATCCGCCCACCCTTCATGTTTCCGTTAATTGTTGATCCAAATCATTTTACATCCGTTAACCAATATATATGTATAAATATATATATATATAGCTAAAGGTTCTTCCTTAAATAACTATTGCATTTCAAGATCGTACACTTTAGTCTACATTTAGAAATACCATTGCAATTCGTTATCTGGGTATTTATAAGGACGTATGCAGCACGTTTAGATGGTGTGTCGAAATATTTTGTAGTACGCGTAATTTAAATTAAATACAATTTCACGTCAGCACCAGTAAACCATGTTTTTGTTTATTCCTCATTGTTGAAGGATGTACAATAACTTGTTATTGTTTATTAAATGTCGTATTTAGTTTGAATTTACTCAACATAGATATAAGTCACTAATTTTGTAAAACAGACGTGCGAAACCCACAATAGACTAATCAATTACGCTCGAATAAAAACATTAAAAGGACAAAAAAGTACAAAGTTGAAGAGCATTTATCGCCCAAAATTGCGAAAGGTTTTGCCACTGCAGCTTTTTTTTTTATTATTAACTAAGTATTTGGATTCAGGTAATCGTTCATGATGTGTTAATTTGCGTTTTTTTTTATGAGTTAAGCCTTCCAATTGATATTTTATAGTGTGTCTTTCTATGTTGTGGTGATATACTATTGTTTTAGAAAAGGGAGAAGGTTTGATACCTAAAAACATAATCTCGCTGCAAATGTTTGCACCTGTCCTAAGTCAGGAATCTGATGTACAGTGGTTGTCGTCGGTTTATGTACCTCATACGTGTTTCTCGTTTCTTGTTTCTATATGAATTAGACCGTTGGTTTTCCCGTTTGAATGGTTTTACACTAGTAATTTTTGGAGCCCTGTATAGCTTGCTGTTCGGTGTGAGCCAAGTGTCCGTGTTGAAGGCCCTTCCTCGACCTATAATGGTTTACTTTTATAATTTTTTACTTGGATGGAGAGTTTTCTCATTGGCACTCATACCACATCTTCCTATATCTAGGTAATGTATTCCTTGGAAGAAAATCATTTGTATTTCGAAAAATTTAAAGTTTGATAAATTCTTGTTGGAGTAAAATGGTGAGTCGGATTGGTTTTTCTTGTATTTTCAAGCTATTGTTGTAGGATGGGTTTTCAATTGAGGACATAGTTTTTTTTATTTAACATAACACTCCACCTTTAAGTTTAATTGTCGCATCCTTATATAGAATGATCTAGAATAAATATGTCAATTACAAGTTGCACCTCTTGACTTAATTCAATGAATATAATTTAATAAGAAAACGAACTGAATTTGATAATTTGTTTCTTCTTACATATCGTGTACTGGTACACCGGTTAAATGGATCAAATATCAAAAAACGATTATATTAGTTTATAAGGTCTACTCGATTACAGCCGCTGTTGTATTATAGAATAACCTTATCTTACGAGACCCTGCGGTAACCCAGTTTTCAGTGATATACACCCGAAAGCGCGGCAGTATATCTTAGTACTGATTATTCAAAATAGAAATATTAGTAGTTATAAAATTCTATAATTGGTAAACTGATATTTTTGTACCTTTGTAAGCACATATGAAAATTAAACTCAACAGCATGAGTTTGATTTTCGAATTCCTTGTTGGCAAGGCGTGCATGGACTCATGTTCGTATTTTAATGAGATTTAATGTTTCAATGTTCCATGTTGGAAAGTTTCAGTTATACAGACTTAATGATGATCCCTATTTATGTTTTAAACGCATCCCGTTGTTTTTGTCTTTGTTTTGTGTCACAGATGACCTCGGATTATTCCGCTTGATGAACTACAATACCGTCAGGTTTTCACATTAACCCAGATAGCCGGACTTAGTACTAAATCCTTTAAAGCATGCAAATAACCGGACTTAGTACTATAGCCTTTGCATCATGCAGATAGCCGGATTTGGTATTACACCCTTTGCATCATGCTGAAAGCCGGACTTGGTATTACAGCCTTTGCATCATACCGATAACCGGACTTGGTAATACAGCCTTTGCAGCTGCATATAGCCGGACTTGCTCCTACAGAATTTGCAGCGTACCGATAGTCGAACTTGGTATTACAGCCTTAACATCATGCCGAAAGCCGGACTTGGTATTACAGCCTTTGCAGCATGCAAATAGTTGGACTTGTTAGTACAGTCATCGCGTCATGCAGATAGTCGGACTTGATATTACTTTCTTTGCAGCATGCAGATAGTTGGACTTGGTATTACAGCCTTTGCAGCATGCAGGTAGTTGGACTTGGTATTACCTCCTTTGCAGCATGCAGACATACGGACTTGGTTTTACAGCCTTTGTAGCATGCAGATAGCCGGACTTGGTACTTCAGTCTTTGCAGCATGTAGAAAGCCGGACTTGGTACTTCAGCCTTTGCAGCATGCAGACAGTCGGACTTGGTATTACAGACTTTGTAGCATGCATATAGCCGGACTTGGTACTTCAGCCTTTGCAGCATGCAGATAGCCGGACTTGGTACTTCAGCCTTTGCAGCATGCACACAGTCGGACTTAGTTTTACAGCTTTTGTAGCATGCAGATAGCCGGACTTTGTACTTCAACCTTTGCAGCATGCAGATAGCCAGAGTTCTACAGGATGATATCCGTTAGAAACATAAAAAAAAACCAATTCAATCGGTCATGAAATTTCTTCTGTAAATGATTGTCGGCAAAATTCGGCAAATTGTGCTACCATGAAGTGTTAGTTTTCCTAGTTGTGCCGAATATCTTACTGATTCCATACTCAACGACAACCAGTTATCTTCTTAATCTCTCATGATTTGTCTGCAAACTTTGTAATAATTACTCCTTGTAGACCTGATAAAATTGAATGCTAAACTCTGCAAATATAAAATAACGTTTAGAAAGCAAACAATTAAAGTCGTTTCTGTAATAAATAATTTATAAATTGTATAAATTAACAATTGATCCAGCTAGCTATAGTAGAAATTTACTAGAATTATCAAATTATCAAAATGATTCTGTTTGTATTACAATTGCAGAACACAAAACGTGATTACAACAATGTGTGTATACAATGAGTGAGATGTACACATTCAAAATATTTGTCATGTTTGATTAAATCTGGATCAAATTTAAAGTTTAAATTGGTGATTATAATTTAATTTTTGACATTTACGATGTGGTAGGTAAAGAAACTGAACCCTTGTTGTTTAATTTTTAAATAATTTCTCCTGCCAACTTGAAGTGTCAAACATTTCAGGTCTGGCGACATGCTATAAGAAACTTACCCAATTAACGCACTGATTGATTTTTTTCGAAATTGGAAACAGACAGACCTACGAGAATTTAGTGAATATTATTATATAACAAAAATCCTCATTATTGCATCTCAAATCTTTGTTGAAATGTTATAATTGGTAGTTGTTCGGAACATAATGCTATACTGTGCAGTATTTTTAAATAATCAGTCAGACCATATTGATTGTCACCCGTATTTCTCTAATATTTACGATACTGACGCCTTGTATTATAATGAGCGGAGAAATTTTCGTTAAAACTTGCTAATAATCATAATGTTTTTGCAGTGGCTTACTTGTAACGGTGCGTTTTATTGACTGTTCCAAAGTTGAAATATTTCCGTAGGAGTTATTGTATAATTCATGAGAACATCTTCCGAAGGAGTTTTTGTATAATTCATGAGAACATCTTCCAATCTGATTTAAATACATATCCGGTGCTCAAGCTTTGCTTTCAAATATCCGAAAACGGTTGGTTCTATTTGAAACCCTTTCGGAATCCTCTAGTTTTGTCGTATGATTACACGCCTTCAAATATTTGAAAGCTGGATTTTCATTGGCTGGTATATTTATTACCAGAACAGACTGTGAAATTGAGTGTTGTCAGGTCCGCGGCAGCAAAGCTTGCCTGGTCAGAATACTCATTTACCAAATTGTACTCTTCTTAACCAAGCTACCCTCGCCAAAATATTAAATGATCGTCCTCTAACTTCCTTGTCTCTAGTTAGTTCATTGACACTCTTAATTCATATTTAAACAAGATTGTTCAGTTAAGCTGTTTAAAAGGTGCATTGCCAGTCAGACAGTTTAAGTTTCTTTTATATTGGTTTAAAACTGTAACCATATATATAAAGGAAAATAGGTAAACTCCGATTAATATGTAATATGAAATTTGATGCATGTTAATTTGACTTTTTTTAACACCATCATCACGCAACTAATGTGTACTTCTGTCTCGGTTAGAACGACCCTGTATATGATATAAACGGGTCTGCAACATATTTATTATAGTACAGGTTTAAAAATTAAATGCAGTATTCTAAGTCGTTAAAATGTCATTTATTTTAAGGTAATCAATTTAGAAAAACTCCTTAATAATTACAGGTGTCAAAAACTACCAACGACCCCCATAGTCACAGATCAAATCTTCCAGATCACGTGGGATGTGATAATTGTTTGTTATTACCCTCTGTGACACGGAGAAGGTCATCTGATACCAGATTTGACAACGTCAGATTATAATATACGACTTATATAGGTGTAAAATCTACAGGTAGAATAAATACCGGGCCGTATTTATGGGACTTCCTTTTGTTTTTCTTCATTACACTCTGGATCATGTTTCGGCATTCTTTTAATTCTGTTTAAATGTTAGATAGACCTTTTGATAAGACAAGTTTGTTGAATGCTCATATTTGAAACAAAGTACATTGTTATAGGTAATTTATACGTTTACATATCCTGAATAAAAGTACTGTTTATGTGACATGAATTAGACTTACTATAGACGGACATATATCAGGAGAGAGATAAGCAGTTAAACTCGAATAGCCTTTAGTAGGGTTATATTTACTTTTTTTTAAATATTTTTTGAATTATTTTCAGAATTGGAATGCAGCTTCATGATTTATCAGTCAAAGGAATCTGATGTTTAATACAACTTGTGGAAGTAACACTATTTGATAGTCTTTATTGATATTTAACAATTGTATGAAGTCCAAGATATTCATGACATTTTTTTTATTGGATACTTTTGTGGTCTTTTGTACCTTCACGCTTGCTTCAAGAACGATTGTCATATACATACCAAAGTGTATATAACTTGCAATTCTGACTTGTACACCGCGTTTAAATATAACATTGAAAGTTTATTGTCTGATTAAATTACCAACAGCTGTGGTTTGTACTTTTGTTCAGAAGTTCTGGTTTTAAAATGGCCGGTTTTTCTATAATTGTAGAATTAAATGATTGACAGATGTTACCTTGACTTGAGTGACGTGAAATTTTGTACAATATGTATCAATCAATTATTAAATTGATTTAAAAAAGAGGATGTGGTGTAATTGTCAATGAGACAACTTTTCACTAGAGACCAAATGACACAGAAAGTAACAAATATAGGACACCATACGGCCTTCTTTAATAAGCAAAGCCCATACCGCAAAGAACGGATTTGTATAGTGTCACTATACAAAATTAATCCTTGCGCAAAGTCATCTTTAAAAGACCACAAAATGACAAATGTAACACTATTCAAACAATAAGACTAACGACCTAATTTAAGACAAATATGAACGAAAAACAAATATGTAATACATCAACAAACGACAACCATTATAAAAATTACAGGCTCCGGACTTGGGACAGGCAACATACATACAGAATGTGGCGGGGTTACACTTGTTAAATACATTCTGAAATTGCTGTATATTGTCTATCAACTTTTTATACTGGGTAAATATAATAATCTGTACTTGTTTAACCACAAGCACTGATAAATTACATATCATTTTTTGTTGTTGTTTTATATCGTGTAAAACATATACGAAATTAAAAACACGCAAAAAAATGAAAACCGTGTGACGCCATTTTTAACACCAAATTCATTCTCATTCAATAGTTTTGTCTCGCAAACTACGCAATATTGTAAAATGTTTCTATTTCGAAAGAAAAGTGATTTATTAAAATGTCTAATTCAAGATTTCAAAAGGTTTTATAACATATTTGTGTGTATGTTTTTGGTATCGTAACATAAAATAATCCACCAGAAAGCAGACGCGGCAAGACGAGGCCACAAACATCTATAATAGTCTTTTTAGAAATTGAACAGTTCCGAGTTTTTTCCTGGTTTTTTTTTTAATTGTTTTCCTTTAAAATAAGAGGGAGCATGAAGGTGTTCGTTTTCCAAATCACGTCCCCCCCACACTTTCTCATACCCCATATATCTGACATACGCCGCTCTTAAACCACCTGTTCCACACCCCAAAAGCGTTTCAACCTCTCTAATAAATCAGATATAGCAATCAGGTTTAATAAAGTTTTCCCATATCGTCGATAATTCAGACTTTGTTATATCGGTCGTTGGTCATGATGATGTAATTTTCCGAAGTAGTTTCTTAAACATATTGTTTCAACTCTTTTAGACCCTCTTAAACGTCCTTATGAATTATAATAATTCTTTAATAATTTAATCTGAATGAGAGACATTCTTTTCTGGTTGTTTTTCGTACATCGCTCATTGCCTGATGACTCGGATGATTACGGCACATAATGGTCCATTGAGGAATGAGTCAAGGTTGCCATTTAAACCCTGACGTTTTTTGTTCTTGTAAGATGACAAGTATAGATTACCAACTTTGACACTTAATCATAAATCAACCAAGGTCTCAACTAAAGTATGATTCTATTGAGGGTATTTTATTATTAGTATGACAAATGAGGCTACCCATAAGCTTTGGGTAGGTGGAAATATATCACTGATAATTAATTGCCCGGATATTGTTACAATACATACATTACAGTCTGTCCCAGGTTAAAGGGAGTGTTGGGCGCCTGCTAACGTATTAACCCCGCAACATAAAATTTGTATGTGCAAGTCCCAATTTAGGAAACTGTATAAAATAAATTGTTGTCGGGTTTTTTTTTGCGTTTGTTTCGTTTATTTGTTTTGTACACAAATTAGTTTTCATGTTTGAATTGTCTGACATTTGTCTTTTCGGAGCCTTTTATTGTTTGCATATGCGGTATAGATGTCGCTCAATGTTGAATACCGTACGATGACTATTGTTGCTCACTCGTCATGTGGTCTCTGGGTGAGATATTCCCCATTGGCAAGCGTACCACATTTCTTCATTTTCAAATACCTCTAGTTTTTGAATCTGTATATATCTATCATCAGCAGCATTATCGTCTAGCCAAAACAGTAGAGTAGAAGAAGCACTAGAGGATCATGATGAGGGTACCAGAATAGTGATGAATATATCAGATATATACGCTTTATTAAAACATGGCATGCAGTCAGACATTGGTGATCTTTTACAGCCGTTTTTTTCTTGTTTATTTGAATGAAAGGATATTTAGGGTTTAACAGCAACACAACACAATTAGAATAGAGGTCAACAATCAATATTGCAGGAAGAAATGTACATAAAGTACTTATACTACATCTCATTTTTTTTGTGGGTATCAATTTTCGTGGATAAAGGAGAACTTGTATGTTCGTGGATATTAATTTGGTTGTTTTTCCGTGGTCTGCAAACAAGCCTATAGATTTTTTTTCCTTTGTTGAGCATTTAATTTCGTGGTTTACATGTACCACGAAAATTCGTATTCAACGAATAATAATGAATCCACAGTAATATATCTGTAATCTACAACAGATTCCTATATGCATGGACCAAAGACAAACACGCTTATAGAACTATAAAATTAAACGTTGAGAGAGTGGTTGGTATTTATTCTGAAAATTGTTTTCTTACTACGCAAGCATAACAGTAAATTCAGTGGTTGTTGTTTGTTGCTGTATTATTTAATGGTTTTTGTTAATTTTTTGTATGATTTTTATGCCGTTAATTTTATCGTTTGAATTGTTTTACATTTTTTTATTTAGGAGCCTTCTGAAGTTGACATATAAATTTTACTCATTGTTGTAGTCCGAACGGTGAACTTGGTGAGCTTGTAATTTCTGTGTCATTTGGTCTCTTGGGGAGAGTTGTCTTATTGGCAATCATACCACATCTTCTTATTTTCATATTATGTTAACTGTATACTATAGAGTTCTCTTACAATTGTCGTCAACATTTTAACAATGTACAAGTTTCCACTTGACGCCTTCGGAAACATTTGAACAATTTAAAAGATTCCACAAAACTCTGTCAACATTTTCACATGTCAAAGATTTCACTAACCATTGTCGTCAAGCTTTTAGCAATGTCGAAAATTCCACTACCACTGTCCTACATTTCTACAATGTCATAGAGTCAACTAACCAATGTTGCCGGTATTTTAGCAATGTCGTTTAGATTCCAATAACAACTTTAAAATATTTTAACAATGTCATATGGTTAAACTTCATTAACCGTTGTCGTTATCATTTTAACAATGAAATAGATTCCGCTAACCACCTTCATCATTTTAACAATGTCATAGATTCCACTAACCACCCGTCAACATTTTGACAATGTCATAGATTCCATTACCCATCCGTAAACATTTTGAAACTGTCATGGATTCCACTAACCACCCGTCAACATTTTAACAATGTCATGGATTCCACTTACCGCCCTTCAACATTTGAACAATGTCATAGATTCTTTTTACCATCCGTCAACATTTTAACAATGTTATAGATTCCACTTACCGCCCGCCAACAATTTAAAAATGTAATAGATTCCACTAACCACCGTCAACATTTTAACAATGTCATAGATTCCGCTAACCTCCCGTCAACATTTTAACAATGTCATAGATTCCACTAACCACCCGTCAACATTTTGAAAATGTCATGGATTCTTTTTACTACACGTCAACATTTAAACAATGTCATAAATTCCACTTACCGCTACCAACATTTAAACAATGTAATAGATTCCGCTTACGTCAACATCTTAACAATTTCATATATTCCACTTTCCACCCGTCAATTTTAAACAATGTCATATTCCACTAACCATCCGTCAACATTTTGAAAATGCAATTGATTTTACTTTCCGCACGTCAACATTTTCAAAATATAATAGATTCCGCTTACCTCCAGTCAACATTTTAACAATTTCATAGATTCCACTCACCGCTCGTCAACATTTCAACAATGCCAGTCATAGATTCAACTTACCGCTCGTCAACAATTTAAAAATGAAATTCATTCCTCTAACCACCAATCATTATTTTAACAATGTCATGGATTCCACTTACCGCCCTTCAACATTTTAACAATGTCGTAGATTCCACTTACCACCCGTCAACATTTTAACAATGTTATAGATTCCACTTACTGCCCGTCAACAATTTAAAAAAAGTAATAGATTCCACTATCCACCGTCAACATTTTAACAATGTCATAGATTCCGCTTGCCTCCCGTCAACATTTTAACAATGTCATAAATTCCACTTACCGCTCGTCAACATTTTAAACAAGAATGTGTCCAAAGTACACGAATGCCCCATGCGCACTATAATTTTCCATGTTCAATGGACCATGAAATTGGATAAAAAATATAATTAGGCATTAAAATTAGAAAGATAATATCATAACATGGGTACTAAGTTTCAAGTTGATTGGACTTCAACTTCATCAAAATCTACCTTGACCAAAAACTTTAACCTGAAACATGCACTTTCATTTTCTATGTTCGGTAGACCGTGAAAATGGGGTCAAAAGTTTAATTTGGTTTAAAAATTAGAAAGATCATATCATAAGGAACATGTGTACTAAGTTTCAAGTTGATTGGTCTTCAACTTCATCAAAAACTACCTTGACCAAAAACTTTAACCTGAAGCGGGACAGACGGACGAACGGACGGACGAACGAACGGACAGACAGACAGACGGACGGACGAACGAACAGACAGACGGACGAACGGACGCACAATCCAGTAAACATAATGCCCCTCTACTATCGTAGGTAGGGCATAAAAATGTAATATATTCCGCTTACCTCCCGTCAACATTTTAATCATGTCATAGATTCCACTTTCCACCCGTCAACATTTTGACAATGTCATGTACTAGTATTCCACTAACCATCCGTCAACATTTAAAAATGCCATGGATTTTACTTACTGCACGTCAACATTTACAAAATGTAATAGATTCCGCTTACCTCCAGTCAACATTTTAACAATGTCATAGATTCCACTGACCGCTCGTCAACATTTTAACAATGTTATAGATTTCACTTACCGCTCGTCAACATTTTAACAATGCTATAGATTCCACTTACCGCCCGTCAACAATTTAAAAATGCAATAGATTCCACTAACCACCGTTATCATTTTAACAATGTCATAGAATCCACTTACCGCCCTTCAACATTGTAACAATTTCATAGATTCTACTTACCACCCGTCAACATTTTAACAATGTTATAGATTCCACTTACCGCCCGTCAACAATTTAAAAATGTAATAAATTCCACTAACCAATGTCAACATTTTAACAATCTAATAGATTCCACTAACCACCGTCAACATTTTAACAATCACAGAGTTCATTAACCACTGCCATTATCATTTCTACAATGTCCTAGATTCCTCATACCACCCGTCAACATTTTAACAATTTCATAGATTCTACTTACCACCCGTCAACATTTTAACAATGTTATTGATTTCAATAAACACTTGTCAACATTTTGAACAATGCGATTCAGATAGTTTCACTCCCATTGCTGTCCGTGAATTACCTGAACTACCACTGCAAAAAAAAATGCCCGTTTCTAAATATGTGTATACTTATTCTGTTCATACTTTCTGTCTGTTGAGTTCTGTTTTGTTCTGTGCTGTTGTTGTTCAGTTGTTGTTCTGTTCTGTTTTGTTTTTATAATTGTATTTTCTTGTACTAGCTTGTTGTTATTTGGTGTCGTTGGAGTGTAAGTTGGTTATATCTGTTACAAGAAGCACTTTATGCATCAGTCAAATATTACAATATACACAATGGCAAAGAAAGATTTTGCTAGTCAAATATTGTATTCAAATAGTAATCTGGAGACCAGTTAGTTTAGGCGCCCATGAACGATTTGGATTAAAAACACTCCAGACTTGAACGCAATGTGGAAATTTTGTAACATTTTAAAGTCTTTCATATAAATCTTTTTTTTTTGCATGAATTCCACAACTGCACAGTCTATGCACTCAGTCAACTCAGAAGGAAGGTAACAGAATCTGTCTAATTGCAATAATTGGCTTTTCTTGTCACACAATACAACATAGGTATCATTATGTATAAATTGTGCATAGCTGACAAGGGTAGACACTTGGAGTAAAAAATATTGCATGTCGTGGTATCTTATGATTTATTGACTTTTTTCTGGTCTTAAGTAGTATCTCATTTAGATCCTCAGTAAGGTCTGGTGGTTCGCAAGGATAGGTTTCTCGTACCGTGTTTAATCTATTGACCTGTTGCATGACCTTTTCTATTATAACAAAGAAAGTCGAGAAGGATTATTAATATTATTATATTTTCTACGATCGAATGTGTTGATTATCAGATGGCACACAATTTCTTTCATTGTAAGGACTTAAAAAATAGAAAATCTCCGCCTGTAGTACAATATAATACTGGCGCCTTCATTTTATACCAGTAGTATATCACTTATCATTTTTTTCATATTCATATACTAGTGTCAGAATAAAACAATGCGAACGTCTGTGGATTTGTCCGTATCAAGGTTTTGGCTCATTTTCTAACAATGCGGTCCCGAATCAGCATTTTTCTTGACAATTAAAGCAATTATTAAAATCAAAATTAAGTAAGATTGAAGGATTACTACTGAAAACAACTGTACCATTTTCGGTAAATTAAAGCATTGAAAGGGTTTCCTTTGTGTTTTAATACAAAAAAAAAGTTTAAACAAAAATTTTATATTTAAAAATAAACAAAACAAATAAATGAATATTAAAAAGATACATTTTTTTTTTTTAAATACGAGCCAAAAAAACAAAAACAAAAACAAACATTTATATATATATATATATTTCATCAATCGATCAAGTTCACATCTGAAGTTTCAAATGAGAAAATTGCGTTTCTCGACACCACCATAACTTTAGAAAACGGAGTCATGACAACAGACCTTCACACCAAAAAAACTGATAAACACCAATTTCTCTCTCCGAAGAGTTGTCACCCGAAACACTGCTCCCGGAGCATTCCGTACAGCCAAGCCATCAGGTTAAAACGGATTTGTTCATCGGAATCAAAGTTAAACCATCGTTTAGGGCAACTCAGACAGCAACTCAAATCAAGAGGTTATAAGAACAAAAGTATTTCAGAAGCTTTCGGAAAAGCAAACGAAAAAGAACGAACAAACCTACTTGAATACAAAGAAAAGACGGCCCAGACAAATAAAATCCCGTTTGTTGTTAGCTTTCATCCTCATCTGACAAATATTTCATCAATTGTCCACAAACACTGGCGTCTTATTGAAAATGATCCTTCCTTAAGCGAGATTTTTCCATCACCTCCCGTTATGGCTTACCGCAGACCAAAAAACCTCAAAGATATTCTAGTATCATCCAAAGTATCTAAACGGGAGATATCAACAATTGGAGGTTATAAACAATGCGGAAGGGGCAATTGTAAGTGCTGCAAAGTCGCCAATATAGAAACCCAGTTCATTAGCACAGTCACAAAGAAAAATTACAACATATTCATAACATCAAATTGCAAAACGCAAAATTGCATTTATGTTCTAACGTGTGGAACTTGCAAATTACAATATGTTGGTGAAACAGAAACCCCATTTAACATCCGACTAAATAACCATCGGTCATTTTATACAAAAGAAAGGAACTGCCCAATTACAAGACACCTTTTAAGAGCAGGACATGATTTTGAAAACATCACATTTCAAATCATTGAGAAAAATCAAAATTGGGATACACAAGGAAGACAAAAAAGAGAGAGATTTTGGATGCACCAGTTACGAACTCTTGAACCTGATGGACTCAATGAGAGAGACGAAAAAAGATTTCAAAGCAAATCAAAACCATAGTTATCTTGAAATCATACAAATTAATTTATAAAAATTCATACAATTAATCGAACATCTATAAATGTGTTAAACTTTTATTCCAACTTCATGTAGTTGTAGCTACAAACATATTTTATGACCGAATTAATATGTTACACCCATCCCTCAAATCTTGTATAGATTAAGCTACAAAAATATTTTTCTGTCATGCATCCGATTTCACCTTGAGAGATGCACACGCCTGATGAAGCTAATTTGTTTAGCGAAATATTGCGTATTTCTATTTAACATCTAATAGAACTTTTTAATGTATCAATTAGTGTGTTTTAGTTATATTCTTAGACATTTATATAATTTTAATTCAGTAACTGTATCAGTTTATTTTCACAAACTGATCCACGCTTAATTAGATTGAATGTTGATTGTTGCTATTTTTAGACATTATATATATATATATATTTATATATATTTTATTTTAATAACATGTTTATGGAGAAAAGATTTAAAATATTAGTATATTTTACAGATTCAAATGACAGTTTCTGGATCAATAACGACAGTATTACAGTACTTGGAAAAACACTTGAAGCTAGTGCCATTAGAGTGTGTCGTGCTTATAAATATGATCATTCATAGCGATTAATTGGGGAAAGAAAGTTCTGATATATTGTTATTTTTTCTTTACAAACACTAAATAATACCATCTACCTTCACATTTTATACAAGTTTTGTCAAATTTCTCGTCTAATGAATTATTATTCTCTATTAAAGAGTTTGTTTTCCTTCCTTCAATCATTGCTTCAGTTATTACATAGTTTATACGATATTTACTTCTGGAGTACTTGAGCGATCACCCCCAGTTTTTGGTCGGGTTCGTGTTGCTTAGTTTTTAGTTTTCTATATTGTGTCTTGTGTACTAGCCATGGCGTTGTCAGTTTAGTTTCGGTCTATGAGTTTGAATGTCCCTCTCGTATCTTCCGCATCCTTTTTTACAATCCAAAAAGTTTAAGAACGATTCCTAATAATTTTGGGAAAAACTCCCTCTCGAGTTTATAGCATGCAAAGACTAAAACAATGTCTTATATGCTTACTCGGTAAAAGCAAGAGAGAGCTAAAAGAGTTTGCATTGGACCTTGCTTCATTATCAATATCTTTGGATCTTCTCTTCAACATTTTTGGCCTTCAGCATGACTTATGTAAATTTATAACTCATTTTTTGTTTATAAACTATAAGATCATTGCATGAGGCGAATGTCATTTTGATGTTTTAAATATATATCCTCTACTTTGAAAGCATGTATTTGTTGCCTTTGGATCCGATGTTGTCTGCTCCATGGGCAGGTTGTTGTCTTTTAGACACATACCCCATTTCAATTCCAAATTTTATTTGTAGACTCATCTATTCTGGCTATCCTCTTATGTCTTTTAGTGTCAACTAGAATAAAAGTATTTTACTATTGCATTCAAAGTGGACACTCACAATTATAATTCATCAAATAAAGATATGTCCATAGATAGTCATAAGAGGATCATGAGACATGTCTTAAGATATATCTTATGACAAGTCTTAGGAATGCTTCGTAATACCGACCCCTAGACATTAACTGTATCAAAAAAGGACAAAACACACTAATATGAAGGAATAATAAAAAAGTTATGAAAATGTTATTGAGGTCAATATCGTCTGTTGCGATAATAGAAAAATATCCTTATTTTTCGATTTTGTACAAGTTAAAACGATTTTTAAGCAATCATGTTTTGTACAGGTTATAACATGTATGAGGTACTTTTGTACATGTTATAACGTGTACAAAATCGCAACTTGTACACGACATATATATGTTTTAGAGAAACATCTGTTTTTAAAGTACTGGCATGGGTTTCTGTCTTCCAATTTTTGTTTTTCTTTCTGTAGTTCCATGCAGCATATTGGATAAACACATAAAGAGACTCAAACTATTTTGATTTGTCTTTTTTTGTTTGTTACTGTGCTATTTACACTACAAAGGGCTAGAGTCACACACTCAAGTGAATACGCCGACTAAGAAAAAAAAAGAAGAAAAAGTTGACAATGCCTTTTATTTTAGATATACAGAAATCGAGATGAAAGATGACGGATCGCCTTTGTTCTTATATTACTCGTATGGGTCATCCTCGTCTAATCTTATTCTCAAATGGTTCTTCCATTATCTAATGATTGTCATCATCTAGTTTTAAATGAACGTACCAGGAAACCTCACATAAGACTATTTTTCTTTAATTCAAAATGCATCTTCAAAGAGTCTTATCTAAGCTTTGATGCAAGTTAACGTCAGTCAAAAAGAAAAAAAAATGAAACAGAACTAGAAAATCCCGACAACCTGACGGAAAAAGACACTCTTCCCTTTTGTTTCTTTAACACGTTTGAAGTATTTCTAAACATCCTTCTTCAGAAATCTTTTCATTGAAAATCATACTAATTAATATAAAATTTCTGTGTTGTTATAATCATGCTAAGAACACGTTCCATCATTTTATACAGGGTTTTAGCGACATCCTAAATGCATCAAACAGAGCATTTGCATATTTTGTATTTGATGCTTTGGTTCGAAGACGCGAAACCCTTCCCAACTAATTAAAAGGATTAGGTTATAAATATGTTCAAAGTCTGTCATGCATTTTACAACAAAAGATTTTTTTCTTAAAATATAAGAAGATGTATTAGTATTAGTTCTAGGTTTAGATGTTTCTGAGAATTACTAGCAATCTAAGGATGTAATTTATTGATCAATATAGGATCATATACAGAGAGATCTTACCACAATGGCACACGTCCTTAAAAGGTTTGCAATATTATGCGGTTTTTACTTTAATGGTAAAGTAGACATAATAGGAATTGTGGTCATCAATAGAAACAGATGTACGACGAGGCTGAGGTCTGAGGTAGTCTTCTACGTTCTCTTTCTCTTCCTTTCTCCCACCACTATTCTCGGTCAAAAAACACAAACACAGAAATATTTCAGAAGATCTTTAATTTGAAAAAGACATTTTCAACGCAAACATTTGAACTTAAATCATATTCTTGACTTTTTTTTTAAATTTTTATTCAAAACGAAATCTTCACACAGATGTACGACGACGATGAGGTGTTGGTTAGTCTCTTTCTTTCTCCCACCTCTATTTTATTATGAAAAAAAATACCAGAAATATTTTATAACTATATAGCATCTTTTCCAAATTGCATCTTAAAATTTAGCAAACATTTGAACTTTAATGTCCTGGACCAGATCATTATATTTTTTTCTCCAAAATAATATATTTTATTCCGACACGTAGCTTTCTTCAGCTTAGTAGTTAGTACTTAGGTACTGACATAATTTAACAAACCTCTCTAAAATTGTCCGTTTATAAATTTTCAAATTATTAAGAAACTAAGGTTTCAACTCCCTCAGGCAAAGTTGACTATAAATGAATTTGTCTATTCATTTTAGGTATTTTTGACATATAGCTCTTCAACAGTTTTGGTACTTATACATCCTCGAATTTCAATTTTTTTTGCTTTGAGCGTTCCTAAAAAAGGTAAATCCAGAAAAGCACTTCGGACGCATGCAATTATTAAACGTGTTGTTTTCAATTTTCTAGATAGAATGCCTGAACAAGATCGAAAAAGGGTGTTCATCAACACAGTAATTTTGAATTCCACACGCTTCCTTTTTCCCGTATCTCTGAAAAACAAAAACAGAAATATATCAGAACATCTATTGAAAATCATTTTTAAAGCAGACATTAGACCGTTGGTTTTCCCGTTTGAATGGTTTTACACTAGTAATTTTGGGGCCCTTTATAGCTTGTTGTTCGGTGTGAGCCAAGGCTCCGTGTTGAAGGCCGTACATTTACATATCATGGTTTACTTTTTTTAAAATTGTTATTTGGATGGAGAGTTGTCTCATTGGCACTCACACCACATCTATTTGAACATTAATCATATTCTTGACGAAATCATTATCTTTTTCAAAATGAACAAGATCGATCGAATATATTAAACTAAAAAAAATATTTAGTTTTCAATTTATACTTTTTTATTTTCTTTTCGACTGGCAGGTTTGTTTTGAAAATTAGACTTCACGCAAAACATAATGCGTTAACCTCGTTATCAATCCCGTGTGATAAATCCTACATGTTATGTATTAAGAAATCTCGCTGAAGACACCTTGACGAACTTTTAAATTTCAAATTGGCCTTTTTTTAAACAAAAGGAAATGTTTATCTTCTACTGTCATGCATAAAATTGCAGAAATATCTTTACACACATTTCTATGTGTAATGATTCTCACTCCATAATTGCTAAATTGCTGGTTCGTTTGTTGACCGTTATATGGAATATCTCCTTCTCAGATAATGATGGATAGTCTCCAGTTTGTCGTAACCACAATATTGACGTGTACATGTACAATCCCCTTAAAAAAACGAACAAAAAAAACGGGGATGGTGTTCTGGATGTTCATGCAGGTCAGTCCCAGTGGGTGTGTTCCCATTTCGCCTTAGTTGTGAATTCCAGGTAAGAAAGGTAAAAAATATACTGCTCAACGTGTGGCACCCTTCATGTCACTTTTATTAATTTTCAGGTATATTGTATTGTACTGTTTGTATATGCCTTCAACCCCTAAGGGTATAAATGTGCATTTCATAATAAATAAATAAATTAATGGTTTTGAGTTGGTTAGAGGTACATGTCGTTTAAGTCAATTAAGCCGTAGATACAAGTAGCTTGTCTAAGGGAGGGATAAATCGTACTTTGTAAAGAATCACTCTGATTCAATCAAAAAATTCTCTGAAACCGATATTATCAAAATGCTTGATTTCTTGATTGACAACATATTTGTTACGTTTGGTGGACGTGTTTTTCAACAGACTGTCGGCATCCCAATGGGAACAAACTGTGTCCCTCTACTTGCCGACTTGTTTCTTTATTATTATGAGGCTGACTTCATGCAGGAACTTCTTAGGAAGAAAGATAAGAAGTTAGCAATATCCTTTAACTCTTCTTTCCGCTATATAGTTGACGTTCTTTCACTTAACAATTCAAAATTTGGTGACTATGTGGAACGCATCTATCCCATCGAATTGGAGATAAAGGATAATACAGATACAGTTAAGTCGGCTTCATATCTTGACTTACATCTAGAAATTGACAATGAGGGTCGTTTGAAAACAAAACTTTACGACAAAAGAGATGATTTCAGCTTTCCAATTGAGAACTTTCCATTTCTAAGTAGCAACATTCCAGCAGCACCTGCATATGGGGTATTTATCTCCCAATTGATACGATATTCCCGTGCTTGCATTTCCTATCAAGATTGTCTTGATAGAGGGCTACTGCTCACAAGGAAGCTATTAAACCAAGAGTTCCAAATGGTGAAGTTGAAATCATCCCTTCGTAAATTTTACGGACGCCATCACGAGTTGGTTGACCTTTATGGAATAACCGTTTCACAAATGATATCGGATATGTTCCGTACGTCGTAACTACAACCCCCTTCCCTTTCATAAATGTGACCTACCGAATTAGAATATTTACCGGATTTGTAATCACACAAGCAACACGACGGGTGCCACATGTGGACATGTGGCAGGATCTACTTACCCTTCCGGAGCACCTGAGATCACCCCTAGTTTTTGGTGGGGTTCGTGTTGTATATTCTTTTGTTTTCTATGTTGTGTCATGTGTACTATTGTTTTTCTGTTTGTCTTTTTTCATTTTTAGCCATGACGTTGTCAGTTTGTTTTAGATTTATGAGTTTGACTGTCCCGTTGGTATCTTTCGTCCCTCTTTTATACATCATGTCTGGTCTGATTCACGCATGCCTATTAAAATAGTTGAAGTAAAAGGCACTTGTCTTTGGAAAGCTATTTACTATTCTATACTTTGATATAACCCATTTAAGTGTATAGGTATTTTTAAGGGGCAAGGGCCTGTGTTTTACTTATATTTCCATTTATTGATATTTACTTTCTTTCGTACTGGTTTCTTAGGTGTTGCTGCAAATATTACTCTGCTGTGGTAACTCATTCCAGTATGACGAATATATATTTCACTTACCTCCAGGGTCTTGCATAGGACACATGTATACGTAGTTCTAAGCAGTTAGTTGACCATAAATAAGACATAGGGCTTTACCTGCGGCGCCCGGCCGGAAAATTGGAAGTGTGTAGCATGCATTGTAAATAGATATAGCCGGGAAGATTTGGTGTGAGTGCCAATGAGACAACTCTCCATCAAAATAACAATTTAAAAAGTCCGCTTAGGCCGTTTAAATTAGTAATTGTTCGAGTTTATCAAGCCAAAAGAAGATCAAATTGAAACAACACATTGAAAAAAGTTAAAAAAAAAAAAAAAAAAGAATGAGTAGCGAGGTTATTCCATTAAAAATGACATAAACGGAAAACCAACCTCTGCTACACATAAAAAGTTACAATAAGAAAGCATGGACTCGAGGAATAAAGATATAAAAAATACATAGCAGATGTGGTGTGAAGTTACCAATGAGACAACACAACACCAAAACTTGAACCAAATGATATACCGGTTAAAAGTTAACAACTTATGAATATTTGCTATTAAAGATACAACATGAAAAATAAATATGGACAGACAGCAATACTTCCCCCATCAGAAAACTAATGAGGAAGCTCCCCTCCCCATCAATGTCCATTAATGACCGTGAGCCGGAACGAGCATAATGTCGTTTATGTCAAGAAAGAACTGTAAGCACCCTATTCTTTTAAAAGACCACCAGAAATAACAGTCCACACAACTGAAATATTAAAAGTATTTGTTTTAAAAGATCAAACACAGAAAACATAATATGAAGTTGCAAACTTTGGTCAATGATTTCCCAAACCATGCCTGATAAATCCCTGTGGTTATTTTAGTTTCAGATCGGTTAGTTTGTAATTTATTGATGTAGAGTTAATTCAATATCAGTTGACTTTGTATTGAACCATTTTTATTCAATTGCTTCTTTCCTGTCATCAAATACAGATAGTTTTCTCGAAATCAAAATAAGGAAAAAATAAGAATTTGTTATATATATACAAACTTGATATACTTTCACTTTCACTTTGAACACGTGCATTTGTTTACATTTTTCCTGCTTCCGGTGTGTGACGCATGACACCAATTTAATATGGCGGTGCTAGGCAAACCGCTAACTTCCAAAATAACATGCACCTGTTACGAATTGGGACATACATGGACACCGTCATGCAAGAAGGCGTCACTTGATGTGATGATAGAAGTATTTAAGCAAGCAGTAAAGGTCTATGGATCACTGTACGCTGTGAGTTTCACCTCAAAATCGTCAGGCACAGATCAAACTAAATTATAAACTTTGAACCCCAAAATAAAAATGATCAAACAAAAGATAAACCTATTATTTAGAATGTTGATAGTATGGCATACTATAAGCGGTCCTACTCAGTTTATGCCGACAATGATTATGAATGAAGACAACATGAACATTCAAGTCATTTTTGCACAACCCCCCTCAAGGCCAAACACAAAAGTCGAAACCTTGTTGTTAATGTTGATCATGATAAAGTGTTATTTGGCCTGGCTCGCTGGGCTCTACAGTTATACCAGGTGTTGGTCCCAGCTCACCTCATCAGGTCCCAGATAACAGGTGCCGTGCATTGCTCGTTCTGCGGTACGAGAGGGATGTACTTAAGTAGAGGCTGGAAGTACCCTATTGTTACATGTGCCCCTTAGGATCCCTCGGTGATGTAC
The DNA here is from genome assembly GCF_036588685.1 of Mytilus trossulus. NCBI lineage: Eukaryota > Metazoa > Mollusca > Bivalvia > Mytilida > Mytilidae > Mytilus > Mytilus trossulus. The sequence continues at coordinate 457,585 of NC_086382.1, read as the reverse complement.
CAGTACCCTTGTGACAGGTGGGGGAAACCCCTTGGAACTACAGGGCAAGTACACTACAATGATTTAAAAAGTAATTCTTTCATGCCATGCTCTGTGCTCATTTTAACATGGGTAGGCATTATATTTGTTAATATCTTAATACCAAGCTTTCCTGCCTTGATCTACATGTAGATTGTTTGAACATGATATATGGGTGGGCATTGTATTTGCCCCAAACGCTCTGTTATATACACAGGCACTTGTTTCTGTCAATATGGGGTTTTCTAACCATATCCCTACAAAAAATCACAAGGTAGCTAACGGAAATTTTCAACCAATATTTTATTACTTTCACCTGCCCCTCTAATGATTAGTATGTGATGATGGACGAAATTTGGACTGGATAAACATCCCAATTCTTACCAGACATAGTTGTAAAGTTTTATATCCTGAACAGCCAATTGCAAACCGATGCACCACTAAAAGGATTAACTGTCTATCTGACAGGAGAAGATTAGAGTTACCATATTTTATTCTCCGGTCACCTTGTGACAGTATGGCCCGATTATCGATATGAATGTTTGTTTAAAATTTACCAGTACAAGGGATATTGTATGAAATATATAAAAATAAGGAGATGTACTTGAAGGCCGTACTTTAACCTATAATGGTTTACTTTTTAAATTGTTACTTGGATGGAGAGTTGTCTTATTGGCACTCACACCACATCTTCCTATATCTATGTAGTATATTATTGCCAATGACTCAACTTATCACAAAAGTTAAAAGGAAGTAAATGTAAGCAGTTATAGGCAATTATACCTCTTAAAAAATGAGGTACCGTACACCTATGTACCATTAAGTCGGCTATAAAAGGCCCAAACATTTAAATATTACATATTGATTTAATATGAAGTAATTCCATTGTGATGAAGTTTTGTGGAGTTAACTTCAGCAATTTATTTTTATAACTGTTGCTTAAAACTGATGCAGAGTTTTGGAGGTACATGTACCTAGTTGACACAAAACAAATGGAATCTATTTGAATTTGTCAAGAATAAGGGTTCATGTACATGTATATAAGATTATGTTCAAGGTCATAACTCTGCATTAAAACCAAATTAGACACATATTGTTTAATGCTTTACTAATTTACTGAGTACATATATATTTGAACACAAAATCAGATAATTTCTGAGAAATAGGCAGATTCTGTAGAACTTTAAAAGGGTTTCATGCATGTTTTGAAGGCTAAAGGTGAAAACCCTTACAGATAAAGATTCAGACAAGCTTGTCATGAAGACTTGGTCCAAGATACTCCTTGTAAGGTGTTCTAGCTGCACTAGTAGAACTATGGTTATGGTATTTAGATAAACTAAAATTTAAAACTATTTTTTATTTTCATGCCCGACTTACCATAGTAGAGGGGCATTATGTTTCCTGGTCTGTTCGTCCATCTGTTTGTTCGTCCGTCCATCTGTCCAGCTTCAAGTTAATTAAAGTTTTTGGTCAAGGTAGTTTTTGATGAAGTTGAAGTCAAATCAACTTGAAACTTAGTACAGATTTTTTCTTTTGATATGATCATTCTAACTTTTAAGCCAAATAACAGTTTTTACCCCAATTTCACGGTTCACAGAACATAGAAAATGATAGTGTGAGTGGGGCATCTGTGAACTATGGACACATTCTTGTTATCTACTAGTTTCTAATTAAAGCATTATCATAATGATTCAATAAACTGAATAAGGAATATTTTATTTAAGGAAAATTGATTTTACCTTATGCAGATTTACAATGTTTTTCTTGACAGATTGCTGGTATTATCCAGAGGAGAAATAAAGATTATTTCCTAAAGTCATTCCCTGCACAGTTAGCAAGATCTACAATTTTCTTGACCACAAATGGAACCTTGTTTATAACATTTTTCTGTTTATGGAGGTAGGTACTTGTAAATAAATATACCAATACAGTTTATAGTCACTAAAAAAATATCAATACAGTTTATGATCACACTTTGGCTCAGTTGCAATTGGCTGCATGTAGGTACATTGTAACAGACTGTTAACGAAACTTTGAGATAAGGTTTGTTTTTTTACCCTTGAATATGTTGAATTTGCAATTTTTTAAGAACAAAAAGTGTATCAAATAACTTTCATGTTCAAAGTTTAGTATGACATTCATTATCACAGAGCTAGTATACATATTTGTTAAGGAGCCAGCTACATTTTAAAGGATGCCTCCAGGTGCAGGAGTTTCTCGCTGCATTGGAGACCTATTGGTGGCTTTAGGCTGTTGTCTAATCTATGGTCGGATTGTTGTCTCTGACACATTCCCCATTTCCATTCTCAATTTTATTCATTTGTTCACATGTTCATCAGTATTTATCCTGCTATCAACCAACTACCATGACTACTGTGGATTCATTTATTTTAATGGGTACCAGCTTTTGCTGATTGGAAAAAAATGTTATTGGAATGAATGTTTTATTTTGTAGTTTTGCATATATATAAGTGTAAATGAATAAGATAATAGGAAATTTGTACTTCATTGTACATTTAAATTTGCAATTCTAAACTCAAAACATCCCTTAAAAGTTATTGGTATCCCACAAATAGTAATGAATCCACAGTATTGTAACTATATATTTTGCTTGTTTGTAAAGGATACACATAGTATATCTGGCATCCAACTTTTATTTCAGGTAGTGGCTAGATTAGAAGTAATTCCCCAAATGGTGCATCTCTTTGTTTTTCAGATTAGGTCTAATTTTCAGATACTTTAAGCATTGGGCCACTATATTCAAGATTTTGAATGAATGTAAGGTGTACATGTCCTTAATTAAATGACCATGACCTCATTTTATGGTTTATTGGTCAATGTTAAATTCCATGGTTGTTTTTGTTTTGCAGATCTATACCAAAAATTTTTAAGCAATAGGTCAATTATATTTGGTGTATAGAATGATTGCTTTGTGTGCACGTTGTCTGGCAGGGTTCATCTGGCCTTGAACTAGTTTTTATGGTTCATTGGTCCATGTTAAATTTTCATGGTTTTGCAGATGGTTATCAAAATAGATTGTTGCATGTGAGGCATCTTTATCAGGAACGCCTAGAACCAACATTGGCAGGCATTTGTAGATAATCTTTGTTCATGAACTAGTAACTTTACAACTTAAAGATGTTGGACTCTAGTCTAGTATTAGTTTTCTTCTTTTGAGTTTACAATTTGATATTAGATTGTTTGTAATCCAAAATGAAAATAAAATCAAGAAATTGGTTGTATTTAAATTGTTTTGGACATTGTAAGCCAATCACAGTGTTTGTGTGTATGCTTTCAATATATTACCCAGAATGCATATTAGATTCTGGAATGGCAAATGAAAAACAAAAAAAGGTTATAAAGATTCTTATACTCATTTTTTATAGAATCTTCATTGAAAATTTTCATGACAATTATTGTTTTCAGAAAAGTAGCAGGTTCTTTCTGTTACCTAGCAACCTTTGTAACAGGGATACCAGCTTGTGCTTTAGCTCTTAATATAGAAAGAAAAAGCAGGTACAGTTGTGTTTTATTGTCCTGACAAATGTTTTATCTCACTCCTACTTCACAAAGTGTTTTGATTGGTTACCATGAATGCAGATACAGAATTTGATAAATTTTGAAAGTACATGTATCTGACTAAGACAAATGTAAGAAAAGGACTTAAAATTTTGATTGAAAATTAAAAGCAATTATGTTTTGTTTTATATTTAGGTTTTATGCAAAATGTTACTTTTCAAACCAGGGTTGAAAAAAAAAAAAAAAACTTTTATTTTATAGTATAAATTGAAAGTAATTCTATGCATTGGAAACTTTCTCTTTTTATGTTAAATATTCAAATCAATCATTTGCATTTTTCTGAATTGGGATGTGAGATAAATAAATAATTTTAGCACTATTATTGTTGTACCTTACATGTAGTAAAATGTACATTTGTATAAATGTTGTTTTAGATATAGAAATTTACATATATTTGAATAACAGATAAAATTATTACTTACATTTATACAAGGGTACATGATAGCAAGAGAGCCTGACAAAATCTCCTAGAATATAGAAGATAAATTAGGAGGTGGGTTGGATTTTAAGAATGACCTATATTTTTTAGGGGGGGGGTGGTATAACTACATCAATATCTTGAATCTGCTTAAGCTTTCTTAAAACAGTTAACCTTCAAAATGCATTGTATTCTAGGAGCTTTAGACAGACTGTCACACTATTATGATCTAAAACATATTACTGACTATGATTCTGTTTTCTCCTACAGGAAACTGATTGGTCATTTTTATTACCTCAGTATCTCATTTGTCCCTGCATTGACAGCCTCTTATGTTGCAATACTTCTCGAGAGGAAGTCCAGGTATGGACCAATCATCTTCATTTATTCAAATTTATGTAAATTAACATCCATCATACATATGCATTATATACAGATTAGTTTGATGTTCCGTTTGAAATTTGCTGTACTAATGTGTATGCTACTAGCTTGTATTTATTCAGAATTATGGTAAGTTTTCAAAGCTTTTGATACCAGTATATTTGATGGGATTGATTGATGACTGTACAGGAGCAAATATTACAAAAATATTCAAAACAACAATTTGTTGGGTGTGATTCACATATTCTTTGTGACAGTAATTACCACATGTAGAGCAGGATCTAATAACCCTTCAAACTAGAAATATAAATTTACTCAGTACGTTTTACAAGGATACAGATTATGCAATGAAATATAAAAAAACAAGATATGGTATGATTGCCAATGAGACAACTATCCACAAAAGACCAAAATGACACAGACAATAATAACTATAGGTTGCTGTACAGCCTTCAACAATGAGCAAAGCCCATACCGCATCTCAAGTCAGCTATAAAAGGCCCTGGAAGTTCATTGATGAGATTCTCGAGCAGGTTAAAAAAAAGTGAACCCATATTTGTTGAGCAGGAATGTCCCCTGAAACTAATTGAAGTAAAATTTGGACTTGATTTCCAGATCTTATATATTCTAATCTTCATTTTTAATGTGCCATATCAGTCAAATCATGCAACTTCTGTCTAGTAAATTTTGCCTTAGTCCTTCAAAGTCTGACAAAGATGTAAAGCTAGTAATTATATACAAATATCCTTGATCCCTTGCTGTAACCAGAAATAATGTTAATTTTCTAGAGCAAAAGTGACTAAAGTCCTCAAAATCCTAGCTAAAACCCTGAAAGTACTGCAGTAGGATGTTTCATGCAGTTTGAAAATGAATGGATGTACCACAATATATACTAGTACTTCAATATTATTTGTTGCTTTGGTGTAACAAGTCTAACAGCTTTTTTAAAGATTTACCCATATTTTTAGCAAAACTTTAAAAGCCCTTAGTCCCTTAATCCACAGATTTTAAAGAACCCTTCTGGACATGAGTAAATTGGTTTTCTTGTTTGTTGCCTGTCAACCGACATGCTATATGTATCTTGTGCATGTTGTTACATTTAAATTAGAAAATTTAAAATGACAAAATATTGTAATGTTAATAGAAAGTAAGTTTTAAAAGGTGATTGATACATGTATCAGATCAAACTTCACACACGGATTGTTCTTTCTGGGGAAGTAACTTGTACTTAAAGGAAATTTCAATTAAAATATAGAATAAAACCCACCTTCTTTTTTTTCTTGCATTATTTATCATTCTCCCATGACATCATTCTATTACGTAGAATTACTCAATAACGGAAATAATTTAAGCTCTAAAAAAGACGTGATTTCTCATGACCATATAATAAAGTATGTCTTGTACGTCTTTATTATTATTAATTATGATTACATCATAACATAATCGCTTTAGGGATTATTTTCAGATTCTTTATGAACAGTTTTATGCTGATATTTAAAGCTAATTTTGCATTAAGTAGGAAAAACTTCCGATAAATTTGATTATTAAGGGTAGAAACGTCTTTTTATGTAATTAATAGAACAATTTGCATATGAATGAGTTTGGGTAAACAGGTGTACTTGGTGATTATTTCCTAAATAGTTTAATATATTTTTTCGGCATCATGAATTTATTTTCTGGGGATTTGCCTCCAAAAATTTGGTTGTTATATTCAAGATTGTTTTGAGTAGAATCTAATTACAACTTTTATTTTTCATTTTTGTAGCAATTTGATTTAAAGTTACATCCTTCAAATTAGATGAAACTGTAGTCAATATGTTTACCAATATTTTAAAGGATAATATAAGCTGCAAGGTGATAACATTTTTCTGAAAGAGGGTATACAATAATTTTGATATGTTTATGCAGAGAGGGCATGAAGATTTACTCTTTCCCGTCTCCTTACATCTGTATGTCCTTACGTCCTGTTTCTGTTCTGTAACTTAAATTTGCCTCTACCAAATGTTATGAAAATTGAACACAATGCTTATTACAACAAAACCAGATCAAGTTTAAATTTTGGTGGTGTCTGTTACCTTTCTAAAGCTACATTACAAATGGAAAAAATGCTAATTTTTTTGTTGAACCTTTCTCTAACTTTAGTCTTTACTTTGACTCAACCAAATTTAATGAATCTGATACACAATGCTTATTACCACAAAAAACATGTCAAATTTAACTTTCGGTGGCATCACTTTTACCATTCTAGTTATGCCCCTTTACTTATAATTCAGTTCTCTATCTTTAGTTTACCTCAAACAAATGTTATGAAACTTATACACAATGTTTTTATTGAAATAACTCATTGGGTTTTAAATTTGGGTAGCCTTACTTTTACCTTTCTTGAGTAACATCTCTTTAAAATTGGGTATGCATCTGTGTGCCATGTACACATTCAAAATTTATTTTAGAAGTCCTGATTTTATTCCAGAGGTTAGATAAGCTTATGGTGGTACATAACACTATACAGGGAGATAACTCTGTAAAATCAGCTGAACCTTTTATGGCGAACTATTGTTAAGGAAAATTAATATTAAGCTCCTCAATGATCAAAATTAGTGTTGGTCAAACTGTTATTCATGGTTTATCCAATGAATTTTTTTCATAATTGGTTAAAGATTTTTTTATTTTTTCAAATTTTTTGTCATAGAGTCAAAGTAAAATATTTTGTCAATGTTCATATGAAATTTAAATGAGCCAAATTAATTTTAGTCAAGGTGTTGGTAGATACTAGAAGTGAAGATATTATGCAACTTCAAACTTTGAGAGTATAAGGTGAAAAAAATCATCAGATGTTATTTAAAATGTCTCAAATTCTGCAGTCAAGACTTACTAAACTTCACAAATATTCCACCATTTTACTCTGTAAATAAAGGATTAAAGTTCTGTGGGTTAAGATCCTGGAAGTTGCCACAGGTGTATTAACTTTTATAGGTTTCATATCATAACTTTTTGTGTAATTACTTTTTATGAAGCAATTTATACATCCTGGAAGGCCATACTTTTAGTATTGAACTAGAACAAACCCGTGATATCGCGGGTCCGTGACTGAATTAAAATATATAACTATGGGTATGCCTTATTTTAGTATTGGTATTTTCATCTGACAAAGTCATGCCGATTGTAAGATGCACAGTTTTCTCTACTTTCAAAATCTTTCTGCTTGAACCCGTCGACCTGGAACCTATCAATTATTGGTAATATTAATAATTTGGAAAACAAAAGGGCCTGGAATGGAGTATCTTTTACTCAACAGTATACAGCAAAATTCTACATACACCGTTTGGTGGTGCGCCTGTCAGATGCGGAACGTACAGATAAGGTAATAGGTAACAGGTGAATATACTATTGGTATCGGTGTCGGATTCGACCCGGAACTTCTTAATTATTGGCAATATTAATTACGTGGAAAACAAAGGGGCCTGGAGTGGTGTAATTTTTAATCAACACCATTGTACTATATTAGTTAAATGTAAAGTTGATTTATTTGATTCGTCGTTTTTACGTGATGACGGCTGACAAATTGGACCTCGTAATTTTAGTATTATAGATGGAATTAATTAAGAATAGACTGTTCCCCGCCGATTACAACATCTTAATAAATGACAAAGATTATTACGCATAAAATACAGCACTGTATAGTGACTAGTGCCTGAAAGCTTGTGCAGAACTCGAATAGCAGGTGTTCCATGAACAAAATTTTGTCGATTAATTGAATTTGATGAAGATTTCCATTTATTTTGTACCTGCCAGAGGTATTTATAGCTAACGAGAAAAGAAGTAATTAAATATAATAACAATTCAAACACCTGATCCCCGGCAGATAATTAACTATTGTGGACAAATCAACGAAGAATTTTATACCATCAATGGCGGTATTGTTCCCATGAAATAATGCTTTTCTGGCATTTGATTTAAAAATTAATTGTTTGTGTATATGGATTCAAAAGGCAAATTTCAGTTGACGTTTTGAATTACCTGTTGCCGTCAATATTTTCAATTCCCAATTCCGTTAAATGATAGGAAATGACTTACGTGTTTAACTTTTTTATTAATTTATAATTGGTTGTTTTCAATTTTAAGTAAACTTTTGTGTTCCTTCTTTCTAACTGGCAGCTTTGTCAGATTTTTTTGAGTTTTGTATATAACATCACTCCACCCTGTAATGACTAACAAATTGCCTATTAGAATAGAATCAATTATCCTAATTCATTTGGTCAAATAAGTTAATTACTTGTCTCTCAAGTTAATTTGTAAAAGAACAACAGAAATTAAATTTTGTGAGAAACTACTTAAACTACATAGAAAATAAATAATGTAAAGTGCATTATTTTAATGGAGTTAAAATTTCGGGATTTTCAGTGCAAAATCTACTTGTGAAGTTTTGGTTTAGATTTTTTGTTGGTCCAAGATTGTGATCGTCTGTTTTAAAAAAACTTACATGAAAGGATATTTCACAATTTTTTTCTTACTGATGAAATTAGAAAAGTAAACCTCTAGCAACTTATTTTCACTAAATAGGTTGATTTCAGCTGTTGTCTCCTGTATGGTTGGGTTGTTAATTTTATTTTAATTTCATTGTTGTACGTCTCTTTGACATATTTCCAATTTCCACTCTAAATTTTAATTATTGTTTGGGTAATGTCCAGTACCAAATATTTCATGCATGTGCAGGATTTTTCTCAGTTAACAGTATAGATTGATCCTTGATTCTAGTTATCTCCCATTAAAGAATTTCCATTAGTTATCTCCCATTAATGGATTTTGATAAGTTATCTCCCATTAAGGAATTTACATTAGTTATCTCCCATAAAGGATTTTTCATTAGTTATCTCCCATTAAGGGATTTTCATCAGTTATCTCCCATTAAGGAATTTCCATTAGTTATCTCCCTTTAAGGAATTTTCATCAGTTATCTCCCATTAATGGATTTTCATTAGTTATTTCCCATTAAGGAATTTTCATCAGTTAGTTCCCATTAATGGATTTTCATTAGTTATCTCCCATTAATGGATTTACAACAGTTATCACCTATTAAGAAATTTACATTAGTTATCTCCCAATAAGGAATTTATATAAGTTATCTCCCATTAAAGAATTTCCATTAGTTATCTCCCATTAAAGGATTTCCATTAGTTATCTCCCATTAAAGGATTTCCATTAGTTATCTCCCAATAAGGACTTTCCATTAGTTATCTCCCATTAAAGGATTTCCATTAGTTATCTATCATTAAGGGATTTCCATTAGTTATCTCCCATCAAAGGATTTCCATTAGTTATCTCCCATTAAAGGATTTCCATTTGTTATCTCCCAATAAGAAATTTCCATTAGTTATCTATCATTAAGGGATTTCCATTAGTTATCTCCCATTAAAGGATTTCCATTAGTTATCTCCCTTTTGGGATGGATTGATTGATTGAATTTTGCTGTTTTAAAGTCCAGTATATAAACGTTATATCTCCCTCAGAGGTGTTGGAAGACTTGTTTTGTAATTTACATCCGATTCTTTATGGCAATCTGTACTTTATTGTCAAAAGTTTTTGATTTTTTTTACAAGATATACATTTTTGTAGCTTGACTGTTGGCTGGTCACCTCATTCTGAATGGTTTGACAATTCCCTTTCTTAATATTCAAAGTGGTGTTAAAACCCAAGATTAGCAGGACAAACATTATTTGATTTCTACCTTTTCCCTGTATTCAAAGATCATGATGCATTTTTCTCTATCAGTGAATAAAACAATTATGCTGCAAAATGTCCTCCATAGATACCATAATACCTTATAACTGATCATTTTTTTTTATATTGTAAACAAGTCTTAAATGACGTCCATCAACGAAGATTCATTAAGATTAATTTCTGGATGTCTTCTGATCACGATATTATTATGTCAATTACCGTGGTAACATTTCCTATTCCCAGAAAGCTTTCAATTTTACCGTTAATTATAGGATAAATTTTCAAATTTAAAACCTTTGTTTGATGTTCATTCGTCAGGTATAGAAGAGATTTTTTAGAATATAGATCTGATAGCATCATCGTTTTGTAATTAGCTTCATCATTTGATAGTGGTATCTGTGGAGAGTCCATCAACTACTAACAACGCTGACAACCATAATAGCTCAATTTTCTCTGATTTTTTTAATGTTATAAACCATTGATATTAAAAGATAAGTTTATCACTTGTATAACATACAGAAAAAAAAATGGTATAATAATCCTCATGACACGGAATTATATTGTCAACCATGTGTTATTGTATTGCTAGTAACAGCAGCTAAACTTCATTTTAACGGACTATTATATTGTCAGAATTATCGTGGACAGATTCAAAATTATGGGTAATGGTGCGTTACATATTGATACGATCGGCGTTCATGTAATACTACAGATTTCTGATATGATAAAGTCTTTATTACAAAACAAATAAATACTATGGTTCATTATTCACAATATTTGTCGACAAAATGTGCTGTTGAAATTGAAGTCCTGATATCACACTTTTTGTTAAGTGGCAATTTGGTTGGAGTTTATTTGCTGAAAAAGGAAACTGATTTCGTCCATTTTGGGTTTAAATGATAAATTTTCAGCTAAAATTATTTTATTTATGATTCGTAATGAATAATATTTCAATGTAGTTCGACATGAAATAATTGACATGGGATTAACTTGGCTATTCGGTTAAGTAGCATGACTGGAAATCAGAGGCAACAATTTAATTTTATCGTGCAATTGTTTTTTTTAAACGGAAATAAAGTAGAGAATTATAAAAATTATGAAATAGCTATCAGACACATTGTAGTTGATAAATTTTGTAGGAATTTAAGAATTGCTGTTTATATCAATATACTTGAGAAGTAGTCAAATATTAAGAACATTTTGTTAAGTCTTTTTTCTCCCTCACTGATTAGTTAGTTAATAATAGCATATATTTTAAAAAACCTATCAATAAGCCAATACAGAACACTGAATTATTTGAGTGAGGCCCTTTCACCTGTTGAGTTTTCTAAGGACATGTAGCATGGACTTGATTACATGTATCTGGTTGCTTGCTTTAAATATAATTCTCTGGACAGCTTTTTTTTATCAAATGGTCCATCATTTATTTTGTTTTTGATCAACCTGTCTCAGTGTCGATGGCATTGGGACAGGGGAGGATACCTTTAACTTTGACTTATTGTAAATACACTTTTTCAAATAATTGATGTCATTTACATCAAAATTAAGAAGTATTAATTTTTACAATGGATCAATTTAAAATATTTTTTTTTTTTTTTTAGAAAAAATCTGATATTCGTTTGGGATCACTGTTGACATTTGACAGATGTCTATTTCTTATCAGTGATTTATTTAGAATTAAAATATCTTTCTGGTACCCTGGTGTGTGTTAAACAAATGTTAAGCTAGGATATCATATGGTCCATATTAGAAAATACATTATAGTCCCAGTAGGCAGCTTAGGTCATTGAGGAAACTTATGTTCCAGTTATGATTCTCCATTGGAAAGTGTCAGTTTAAGCATGGATCTCTTGTGGATTCATGGAATTGACATGTTGGATACAATATATATATTGAAAAGTATTTAATATATAATAGTTGTTTTAATTATTTAAAACAAAATTGACAAATATTTTTAATGCCTCTGATTATATTGGATATTATCCAGGGAGTGAAAAGAAAACATTGTATTCAAGACATGTGTTTTAGTCCATGTTAATTTAACATTGTACATATTCAGTGAAATACAAAGTCATTGTTTGTTCAATGATAATATATCTTTACAGTTTTAAATGTAAAGCTTTTTTGTGTCACTGGATCCTTACCAAAAAAAAACCAATTCCACGTAAAGTTTTAAAAAATTATGTAGCATTTTTTACGTGTACATTCTTTTGTATTTCATAGTCATTCATGATCAACATATGGCAAAATGAAAGACTTAATTTACCTCAGCAAAGTTGGGGACTAATTTTTAGAGCACCATTATAGTCCATAGGCAAGATGTTATCAGGGTCTGTTCCTATTTATTCCTGCTCTGCATCAAACGTGGTTAATATTTATTGGACTTGGGGTATTTTGCAAGTGGCCTTACGAGCTGAACTCAAATTAAAAACACCTGTGTCTTTAAAAAATGTTTTAAACCAAGAAGAGAAGAACAGTTTAATACTGTGTAGTTTGCTGGGAGGTGACCTTGTGACCTGAGACAATTTTTGAATATGACCTTGTGACCTAAGAGGGTGTACCCTATTGAACTCTGTTACCATCAAACTCTGCCTCATTGACTTTGTTTAAGTTTATGTCCTATAAGAATAAGAAGATGTGGAATGATTGCAATTGCCAATGAGACAACTCTCTACAAGAGACCAAAATGACATAAAAATAAACAACTATAGGTCACTGTATGACCTTCAACAATGAGCAAACTACTATTTTTCATTTCAGTCACTTTAAATATTCCTTAGATGATGGTACATAGTGTATCATTGTTAGACAAATTTAGCATCTTACTGCACTGTTAAAGTAACCTATATGTTCTTTCATTGACTCAGGGAAAGAAATACCAAATGGGACCATTCATACTTTTGTTAAATTGCCATGTTTGGATAAAATAAACACTCTTGTATGTACAATGAGCCTATAAACTAAAAACAGTATAAATTTTATTGAAGAATTTTTGATTTACAACACCTGGGTTGTACCTGTTCAAAATCAAGTTAAACAAGGCGGAGTTGTGGTTTTATAATTTGACTTTTTTATGATAAAGGAGGGGATTATTTTACGGGAGTGTAATTTGAAACCAACGTTTTAATTACCTGTCTTAAAGGTTAACAAATCGAGTGGAATTCGGAAACCGAAATTTAAAACGAGCATCAGTCTTGATGTCCTCTTTGGAAATTGAGACTAGAACCAGATATTGAGCACATTGTGGAATTACGTGTCGCATATTATAAATGGACATTTGATCTTATATTAAGAATGAAAAATGAAATCTTATGGTATTGATAATAAGTAACTGTAAACGAAGCTGGTAAAATGATAATCGTGGTGATAATGTCAAAACTTTTGACCCATTCAATTACGGGCCACATACCCTTAAACAATCACCCATGCCAACTTATAAATGTCATAATTGATTTAACTACCTGGGATATCATCACACAGTATGACAGGAAAAAACTATAGTCCCTTTAAATACCATCTCACACCTGTGAATGTTCGACGGGGATTAGCGCTTATCTATTTTTATCATATTTTGGTGAAAAAGTATTTAAGGAATAAAATTGATCGACCTAATTTTTTAAATGTCACCAAATTTTATGTAAATTTTTTACCGATTATACAAATCTGCAGTCCTTTGCGTTAAAAAAGTAGATAAACATAATTACAACAGCAGGTTCTTTAAATATTTTTTTAAAGTAATTAAAAACCTTTTGAGTAGTTTGAAATGGCATGTGTCAGCTATACAGATTAAATTTTATGCAATAAATGTTATTTTAAATATTTGAAATGAAAATGTATATACATGGGAGACAACTCCTTTTGTCGCAATCTCATCTTTCAGGCCATGTCATTTATCTTCTGAGTGCCGTTTTAAGTATTTTAAAACAGACTGTTTACCAAGATGATTAGCCATTTAAAGCAATATTTGGGTTTCAGAACAATATAGTTCTATTTAATACCGTAAAAGCACAGGCACTTGTTTTTTGGTCTTTTTTTTACCTCTTTACCTTTATTTTACACTGTTATTTAAAAATGAAAACTTGGTTTTATTCACTTAAGTTTTTAAGAAATCTCGTAATAGACCGCAATGAAGTGGTTGTCGCTAGTAGCTTTTGGTTGCTGTATTCATGTGTTATAATATTGTTTTCCGGTCTTTGCTTCCGTTTGTTCCTCTCTTCTTCTGTTTGTCCCAATTTAACAAATTGTGATTCGGATAGAGAGTTGTCTCATTAGAACTCATACCACATCTTCTTATATCTATCATTATATACCTTGTAGAATATTTTTGCTTTAGCACCTTTCTAAGAACTGTTGGGGATAAAACTTGTTTTAAGTAAAGTAGATAGATTTGAGAAATACATTGCTTAGGACACATTTAAGCATACAACTATCAATATTTTTGTATATTATCCTGAGCATATAATTATGTTTTATAAAAAGAGGAACAAAAGTTACTTTGTCATTCTTTCTTCCAATTAATTAAAATCTATCATTTGAAAATTTCATGTAAATTACTTCAAATTAATAAATGCTGAATTACATGTCATAACCCTTTATCTATATTTTGTACTCTTTTTCAGGAGAGGTCTTTTAGCTTTATATATGGCAAATATCGTAAGTAAAACTCATATTTCTTTTTTGCATCTATTATATTTATATAAAAACTAAATCTTAACAGGTATAGTATCATTTTTGCAATAAACTAGTTCCTTCTGTGACTTTTATTATGAATTTAGTTTAAATTTTATCAATTAAGTAGCAATAATGATACTCTTTTTTTTTACATTCAAGTGGAAGCAACCCTTTTGGCTTTTGGGTCATTATTTCATAGGTACCAAATTTTATGGATTGAGGAAAAATCATATCTTTTGAGGATTTTTTATGTCCTCATTTTATCAAAGTCTGCATACACAGGGGCAGATCCAGCCATATAAAAAAGGGGGGTTTCCAACCTTGGATAAAAAAGGGGGAGTAACGTTCCTTCCATCTGACCAGCTAAAGATTTGATATAATCAATTTCCAATCAGAATCAACTAATATATGATCATATGTGGATTGATTTTGATTGATTTTGATTGATTTATTCAGGGTGGTCTTAAATTACATTAGGTGGAGAAAAATGTTTTGGAAACAGGGAAATGCTTATAAAAAATGACATGACACAATTAGTGTATCCTGCCAGACATTTCATAAGTTTATGTCAAAACTAAGGAAATTTGACATTTTATAAATATATAGAAAAATAAGAAGATGTAGTATGATTGCCAATTAGACAACTCTCCACAAGAGACAGAATGACACAGAAATTAACAACTATAGGTCACTGTATATGGCCTTCAACAATGAACAAAGCCCAAACTTCATAGTCAGCTGCAAAGGCCCTCAAATGACAAATGTTAAACAATTCAAACGAGATGACTAACAGCCTCATTTATGTACAAAATAATGTGCCAAAATCAAATATGTTAAAAACAGCTTATAATTAACAACACAAACAAATTATGAGGTGTAATTGGAAACAAATATGTTTTCTAAATTGGCCAAGTTTATATGATAATACCAATTAAATTCTGATATGTATGTTTGTGTTTATTTTCTTGAGTGTTACAACCATTAGATATGTTGATACACCCATTTACACATTTGCAACAATTAACAATTATATTTGTCCATTGTAATAATGCAGGAAGTTGTTGGGCTAAAAATAATTGTTATGAACAATCGAATATCGATATTTTAATTGTGTAAAGTACAAAAACTATCAAGTTTAAGGGTTGCATGTACTTTATAAAAAAATTGCTTCACTCAGTCTGTCCCTGCTTCCTTTAGTCTGTGATCTAATCATAAAGTCTATCTGTCCATCCTTTCTTAAGTCTGTGATCTAATCATAAAGTCTATCTGTCCCTGCTTCCTTTAGTCTGTGATCTAATCATAAAGTCTATCTGTCCATCCTTCCTTTAGTCTGTGATCTAATCATAAAGTCTATCTGTCCCTCCTTCATTTAGTCTGTGATTTAATCATAAAGTCTATCTGTCCCTCCTTCCTTTAGTCTGTGATCTAATCATAAAGTCTATCTGTCCCTCCTTCCTTTAGTCTGTGATCTAATCATAAAGTCTATCTGTCCCTGATTCCTTTAGTCTGTGATCTTATAAAGTCTATCTGTCCATCCTTCCTTTAGTCTGTGATCTAATCATAAAGTCTATCTGTCCATCCTTTCTTAAGTCTGTGATCTAATCATAAAGTTTATCTGTCCCTCCTTCCTTTAGTTTGTGATCTAATCATAAAGTCTATCTGTCCATCCTTCCTTTAGTCTGTGATCTAATTATAAAGTCTATCTGTCCCTCCTTCCTTTAGTCTGTGATATAATCATAAAGTCTATCTGTCCCTCCTTCCTTTAGTCTATGATCTAATTATAAAGTCTATCTGTCCCTCCTTCCTTTAGTCTATGATCTAATTATAAAGTCTATCTGTCCCTCCTTCCTTTAGTCTGTGATCTAATCATAAAGTCTGTCTGTCCCTCCTTCCTTTATTCTATGATCTAATTATAAAGTCTGTCTGTCCCTCCTTCCTTTAGTCTATGATCTAATTATAAAGTCAGTCTGTCCCCCCTTCCTTTAGTCTATGATCTAATCATAAAGTCTATCTGTCCCTCCTTCCTTTAGTCTGATCTAATTATAAAGTCTATCTGTCCATCCTTCCTTTAGTCTGTGATCTAATCATAAAGTCTGTCTGTCCCTCCTTCCTTTAGTCTGTGATCTAATCATAAAGTCTATCTGTACCTCCTTCCTTTAGTTTGTGATCTAATCATAAAGTCTATCTGTCCCTCCTTCCTTTAGTCTGTGATCTAATCATAAAGTCTATCTGTCCATCCTTCCTTTAGTCTGTGATCTAATCATAAAGTCTGTCTGTCCCTCCTTCCTTTAGTCTGTGATCTAATCATAAAGTCTATCTGTCCCTCCTTCCTTTAGTTTGTGATCTAATTATAAAGTCTATCTGTCCATCCTTCCTTTAGTCTGTGATCTAATCATAAAGTCTGTCTGTCCCTCCTTCCTTTAGTTTGTGATCTAATCATAAAGTCTATTTGTCCCTGCTTCCTTTAGTCTGTGATCTAATTATAAAGTCTGTCTGTCCCTCCTTCCTTTAGTCTATGATCTAATCATAAAGTCTATCTGTCCCTGCTTCCTTTAGTCTGTGATCTAATTATAAAGTCTATATGTCAATCCTTCCTTTAGTCTGTCCAATCTATCATTTTAAGGATTGCAGTGTTAAGACAGCTTATAATAAAGTCTTGGTCACATCAACTTTGTTCACATGTTCATTATGATCACAACTTTTCTATTTTCATGCAAAATTTCAGTTTTAGCCTCAATATGACAGTTAATTGACCATTAACAGATGCTAGTGTAAACCTGAATTATTATTTTTTCCCAAATACTGCATTTCATTTGCATTATTAATAGAATAGTATAATTGTGTTCTAATCATATCTTTATTGACTTTGATTTAACTAGTTTTTAAATTCAACTAGTTTTCAGATCTGGCTAGTTTCCAGGTTTTGGCTAGTTTTTGGAATTGGCTAGTTTTCAGATTTGGCTAGTTTTCAGATTTGGCTAGTTTTGTTGCCAAAGGTTGGTACTTTGATCTCCTACAACCTCCTTCACCTGACTGCCAGGATCTAGCCAAGTGTCCTAGGTATTACTATAGCCATGTGTTCTAGGTATTACTATTGAACACTAAAACTCAATTATTTTTTTTGGTGTTGTGTCCATCCCTATTTTCATCAGCAGTTAAATACCACAGCTATGGACACTGTCTGATTTAATGCAGATGAAAAAAAATGCATTTCATACATGTACCATAACACTTCCCTAATGATTACATGAATTTCTCTCTTAAATCATTTTAAATGAATTGTTCACAATTTGTGTTGTTGACTTGCTATCTCGTTGACATATACCTCACACCCGCATGTTTGGTAATTCATTGTTGTGCAGTAATTTGGTTTTAACATTAAAGTACATCTTAAGCACGGAGTTTCGAGTGTGATCTGCATTCCTTGTGTGGTGGTTGCTCAAGAGGAAGCCATAGTTTATTGCTCTGTACCAAATGTAGTAACATCACAACGACTTATCTTTTGTCGTGTTTAATACCATTTATAATATATAAAAGGTTTTATCTGTTGCAGATAAATCGGTAGACTTTATATCGCCATGTTTGTTTTTGGTGAATAAACGATACTGAAAGAAATGACTATAAAAAGGTGGATGAAAGTCCGCCCCTCACATAATCGTCATTTCACATTATTACCGATTTTGACACGGGTTATACATTGTCTCCTTCGTCTCCTATGTGTCACCTCAGCGATTTAAATGGAAAAGTAAATTTGTCATCTTATAAATAAATTATTAGTGAAGATTATATGTCTTAACTGAGAGGTATTAAAGAATAAAGGCATCCAGCAATTTCAATTTACGATCATGTATAGGTGAGAGATGCCCTTGGAATGAGACAAAAAATCAACCAAGATGGTTACACATGAGAAGTTACGCTTACACATTTATAATTGCTCCTTCACAGATTATTTTAGTGAAATTCATTACCTTTTTTTCATACAAACGACAGGGTATTTCTCGAATCTATTCTGTGATAATAATTGGGGGTTAGACAGGAGAGTGATTCTTAACAATCGTCCCACAAAATCTTATTTACACCTTGGCCAACCATGTGAAAATTATTTGTAAATAACAATAATCTGGGTCCCACTGTCACTTAATCAATGGCACATGAAAAGCCACGTTATAAGCCTTTACAGGATGCGGTAGTTCGTTAAGTTTCCTGTTGATAGTGTCAATGGTGTCATACAGTTTTTTCGGTGCAGTTATTGAATTTTAAAATTTTCACAAATGCATTATAATTACTATCAAACATCACTCTGATTTCAGTATCAATGTAAATTTCACCATTTATATTTAATTGAGTATTACAAATTGAAAACTTGGTGGTAAAAGAACACCGTTCCAAACGTGATTGAATTGAAAATTTCCGAATTAACTACTCATACATAATTCTTATCAGATTCATACAGAATTATAAAGAAAATAATTACAAGATTTTTGTACATGTATTATTCTTTAAAATTGACATACATGAAGTTTTTAAATTACATAAAGGATAATTTTGAAATTTGAAATTAAAATTACGCGTTAATTGATACGAAAGGATCTAGCTAACTGTGCAATAGATAATGTATGAAAAAAAAAATCAATTATGAATTTAATTTAAAGATATACAACTTGAACTTTGACAAATTTACAAGGTTTTAAATTAGCATTAGAATAACATTGCCAAATCCAGTTAAATTGACCCATGGGATATCGTATTCTTAGACAATTGATGGGTGTCAACCAGTTAGTGAGAAACAATGGTTGATGTAAGAATTGATTTAAAAAAAATAATATTTGAAGCAAATTATTGCAACACACTGCACGACAAGATCACAAAAAATATTGAATGATTTATCTTTATATAGAAGATGTATGATTGTCAATGAGGCAACATATAAATGACTTTGATGTAAGCAATTATAGGTCATGGTACTGCCTTCATCAATGAGAAAATCCAATACCACATAGTGGCTAACAAAGGTCTAAAAAAATGTAAAACAATTCAAACCAAAAAACTAGGGTTCTAATTCATGTACAAAAGAATACATTAAAAAAATAAATTGTATGCATCAACAAATGACAACCAATGAATTACAGGCTCCTGACTAGGGACTGCTGGCACATACAGAATGTTGCAATGTTAAACATAATAGTTTCAGGTGCAAAACACTTCTCTTAAACTGAGACATTAATGTAACGGTACAACATCAGAACAACGATACAGATCAGATGATAAAGGCTAGCTAATCAGTTCAATAAAAAGCACAAAAACCCTAATAAAAACACAAAAGACACAATGTACAGATCTTAGAGTACTCTCAGTTTCTAATAGCTAGTTCAAAACTATAAAAAAAAAATCTTTTATCAAAGACTGAAATATCCATCTGTACACATCCTATGAATTTGGAAGAAAATGGCGGGTTAAACCTGGTTTTATAGCTAGCTAAACCTCCAACTTGCATGACACTTGTGTATAGTTTCATATTATTTGTAAAACTGTGTCAATTTACACTGAAATTAATGATGCAATGAAGTCTGAGGACTTGTGAGAACTTTCTCAAAAACATTTTCAAATAACTCAACCCCCCTTATTTTATTCAGGCTACAGAAACACTGTATAGAATGGTTGTAGCCCGAGGATGGTTTAAACCTGTCCCACATGGTGAGGTGAGTAATACATATGTAATACATCTGTGATGTGTGTTTGTGTATAGACTATAGATGTGTGAACATCTTTTAATGTGGTGTGTTTGATTTGATTTTATGTGTTTTTGGACAGAACAATGTGTAATAATTATCATTGAAGGGTTACCAAATAAGGCATATATTCTGATATTGGTCTGACATCCCATGGCCATTTTTGGAGACTGGTTTGGGTTGGGGCTGTCAGATGTTAAGGTGTATTTGATACCTATGAATCATGAAAATTTCAGATGATACTCTCAAAAGATCCTAAGAGGATGCATATTTTTTGATGTGTTTTTAGGGTGTCTGTCTGTAAAATAGAATTTCATGTTTTTTTATTACCTTTGGCAAAAGGAAACTGGCTTGCACATTTAATAAAAAGGTTATTAACCATGACACAATTAATGTCATCATATGTAAACTTGTGTTTTACTAGAAATACTGTTTTACTTATTTTGCAGTTTCAGAAATTTACCTTACAAAGATAGATAACTCTGTTATAACATACATACCAATTGCCATGTGAAGTTAAAATAAATATTGGTGTATTCATTGTTAAAAAGAGTGAAAAAAATTTAGAAAATTAAAAGTGTTATAAAAAGATACCAAAAAGAATCGGCTAAATTTAGCTCTAAGGTCAGTGACAGAATTATCAGTGAAAGTGATTAAGATTAATCTTTTTCTTAAATTATTTGTCTGAAGACATTAAGGAATACAATGGGAAAGTGACTCATTTTCTTTGTTTCACTGTTTTGAGGAATTAGACAGGATTTTTCAGGATATTAGATGTCCAATTTCCCATTTTAATTTGGCCCAGATGTTTGATATTTGTTGTGAAGTAAATCCCCCTATAATTAATTGTAAATTAACCATTGTTCCTTTTATAGAGTAGGCATTGGGACAATTTCAAGCTTAAATAAGTCATTTTAATGATTTTTTACAAATGTGTGGACTCAGTCATATGGTATCTATGTTATTTGCGGTTTCAGAGTCTAGCAACTTATTTCAGCAAAAAAATTTACTTAATACTTTAAGTCACTAAAGATCAATTTTTATCATAAGATCTCCAGATTCTTAATGTCATATGTTGTGAAAAAAAATATGCTGTAAAGGCACAAAATCTTGGCCTAATTGAAACAGTATGAAAAGTTTTATTGAAAAGTCTCTTATATTTTCTTTAACTTTTACAATTCAGAAAATAAAACTTTGGAATTATTTTTCTTTTAAGGCATTTACATTGTTATATGGTTATATTGATTATGCACTAAACATTTTGTTGAAAAAATAGGGGGTTGGGGAACTTGGGGCTGGGGAAAAGATGGGAGTTTGTAGCTTTGGAACAATTTTGTTATAAATTAAACACATTGAAATGCCCCTCAAAAAAATGAATGTTTGGTGCCTAAAATTGTGTAACACAAGACATTTTTAAAAACATCCTATATGCCTTTTTACTGCTGTAATAATTTGTGTCACACAATATGCAGATGATCGTTTGTTCCTGATTGGTTAATATGACTGTGGAGACCCCATTAATAAAAACACTAACTTTCCCCCATAAGGATGAAAAAAATGAAGCTAGCATCCCATAAATCATGTATGGCAACTTGAAAAAATCTTGACAGCTTCCCCCATGGGTCGTAAACTAGACTTTTGAGATTGATTTTATAAGTATTGATAAAGTGTCATGGATAAACAAAGTCATCCCTGATTGGTTAGCTGCTGTTATATTTCTGACTGCCGTGGAGCTATTGTAAATCTTTAAGATTTGTGTTCAATATATAATCTTGTATCTTAAAGTTAGTTTGCTTAAATTGTGCTACTGGTGAAATTAATCAGCCCAATTTAAGAAAACTATTTACAGACTTTTATTGTTACCCACGGCAGCTCGATTGAATACATTGGGAAGTTTTTAAAAAGTTACATTGATTACATAAAAAACAAATAAATACGTGTCAGATGTCATGCTGCTAAAGTCGGAAATACTTGGCATGTTTGATTTAGTTGTAGGACGAACCGATACCTAAAGCCCATAGGTTATGTATTGTCTAATGTCTGTGATATTTGTGAAATATTGATGTTTTTTAATTAAACCTAAGTTCATTTAGAAGGATTAGACTGTTTGTCAAAGAAAATTAACAAAATAGAATCAAAATCTATATAGTAGTTTATCTTACTTAAGTAGAATCAATGATTAAATACAAGACTTCCTAAATACTATTGACACATTGACTAGTGCTATTTATCAACACATATTACGTGTGACACATTGATAGCCTATCGTTCATTAATTATTTTGACATGTTGAAATCCAATTTTTCTCTTAATCAAGGCCATATTGGAGAACATGATAGTCTTTTTACTGGTACATGCTGAACAATTTTGTGGTTTCGATAGATGTTACAATTTATCAAACAGGCTGATATTTATTAGGCCTTTTATTAATTGTGACTTGGAGCTGTCTCATTGGCACTCAAACCACATCTTCTTATATCTACTTATGAAATGTTGGCTTTAAAGGTTCTGTGTGTGTTCTTAAAATATGAAAATCAATTATTACAACTTGAATTAAAGGTCTTGTTGTTCTGTGCTTAAAATCAGTTGTAATGCAAAAATTTGATCTGCCTCCAAAAGAAACTGACTCTTTGCAAGTGCACATATATATGCATGTACTTTGATTGATTTTGGAACATTCAAGTATGATATAGAAGATGAATTTTGGCCTATTTGTACAGTTCTTATGATACCTCAATAATAATGATAATGCAAACGATTATATACTTTCTGTAGAGATTTTTTTCAACCCAAAATAGGTTAACAGATAAAGAGATAGAGTTATAGACATATATATTGAGAACCTTAGACTCATTTTAATAGCAATAACTCTGACAAAAAAAATACTTGCAAGTCAACATAAAATGTATTACTTTCGATTACTTTTTATTGTAAGATTTTGTTTGTAAGGGCGGGCCCCTTGTGTAATAGATATTCTGTTATATAGTCTTAGTTGTAAATGTTCATTCTATACACTGCATTCAGACTACATTAAAACCAAGTATTGTTCCTTATGATGGGTAGTAAATGTTCATTCTATACACTGCATTCAGACTACATTAAAACCAAGTATTGTTCCTTCAACGTAGAGTAAGATTTCAAATAGATCCTAAGTAATGTTAAAATCTTTTAATGCAGGTTTAAATGAAAATTCTTGATGAAGTGTCAAATTAAGAAATTTCAATAAGAGCTGTTGACAGTATTGTGAATGAATTGATTAATTAAAATCTCCAATTTAAGTGAAGTTTGGCGTATGTCACATATGTTTTAGGTTTCACCATTTGAATTAACTACAAAAACTCTGCCATAATTTATAGTGATGTCTGTGTACATAGTTCACGGAAAGTTTTTTATTTACAATTTAAAAAAAAAAAGAATTGTACAGTAAAATCAGAATGTTTTTCGACTGGTTTATTTTATTTTAACATTGCTAAAATACCCTCTTTTCTAAAATTTGATCATTTAAGGCGAACAGAATCAGCGATAACAAAAAGCAAAACATAAAATGGGGCAATCAGATAGGCTTAAGAAATCTCTTAATTTAAAATCTACAAAAAAATAGACTGCTTTACAATTAACAGGTTGGCCCTGCAGAAACCTTTCAACTCCTACAACTATGTGTATATTTCTAAACCACTTAACTAAGAGTTTTTATTTTTGCACTGGAATGTATAGATACAAAACCAAAGACATGTTTAGAGACTTTTTGAAAGTCTCGCTCCTAACATTGCCTTTGAAGTATCCTTCCCGATACTTTTGATAGCCCTTCTTACTTTGACTGAGTATAGAAAAGTCAAAGGCGTAGAAAGCAAGGAGAATGCACGATCTCTAAAATAGAGAATTCGTCAAAGAGACAATAACCCGACCAAAGAGCAGATAACAGCCTAAGGCCATCAATGGTTCTTCAATGCTGCGAGAGATCATGCACCCAGAGGCTTCCTTCAGCTGACCCCTAAACAAAAATGCATACTAGTTCAGTGATAATGAACATAATAGTAAACTCCGAAATATATACAAGAAGCTAAAATTAAAAATCATACAAGACTAACAAAGGCCAGAGGTTCCTGACAAATGGACTCTGCATGTTAAAGAACCAAAGAAAATTTTCAGTTGCCTTGGTCTTACAAACATTTGCATATTCTTCAAAAATCTAAATTTTAAGAGGGTGTAAGACTAAGCTTATCCTAACATAAAATGTGGCAAAAAGCTATAGTATATATATATGTGTAAAAACTGTTTTTATCAAATTTTAGAATATCATTCACAAGTTACTGTAAATGTAGCCAGGTGTTACATACCTGTTATGTTAAAAAATTGAATGAAAAAACCTCAATAAAAAGAGTAAAGTATAAGATAACATAATACTGTAATAGATTAACATCCACAAAAGGAGGTGTCCAATTTTAACGAAAAAATTATACGCTCAATATATCACTATGACAGTACAGTTATTTTGGCCATAAAAGAATTAAACAATTTTCTTAAGATTCTGTGTCAGTTTTATTGGGTATGACACTTTTATTTCCACATGTTTTTGGTAGAAGGGTATTTAGGCCACTTCAAATAATTTTTAGTTGTTATAGACTACATTGTTGTAAAATGATGGCCTTAAGGGTTCCTAATAAGATTATTAAGAGGGGGTTGGAGGGGTCCTGATCCCAAAATCCTGGGCTTAAAAACATGAAATCTTGAGGTCCCAAATTTAAAGAAATTTAAATCCAGAAATTAGAAAAAAGAATTACTTGCTCCTGAAACAATCCAGAAATCACGAGTTTGAAAACACCCGATCCCGACATCCTGAGAAAGGTCCTGCATCCCCCCTTTATTTACAGTCTTGAGTATTTTTAATGAATTGCTTCACTCCTTAAACAGAAAACAGGAAAGGGTTTTGTAGGGAAATCCCAAACAGATAAAAAAATTGTTTTGGGCATTATTTGTTGGAACTTTTATAAATGCTGCACTTTTTAGACTCTGAAAGCTTAAAGTGCTACCTATGTTCAAGTACAACATTTGTAAAACTACTTTAACTTTGTAATTCTTTCATGTTTACAAAGTACTGTCACTTTCTTTCCTAAAATTATTGATGATCAGAATTTAAATGTAACAGAATTAAAAGTAAAATACTTAGTTTGACTCCTGGTTTAATGGATAAAAAATGACTTAAGTTTGAAACTATTTTAGACAAGAAAAAAATATATGAATGCTGCATTTATTAATGAAAATCATGACAACTTATAAAAACAGGATTTATTTAAAGCATATGTTAAAATGTGAAAAAAGTAATTTCTATAAATGAATTGAAAAGTTTTATTATTGTGATACTTATCTTGTATATTTCACATGAAATTGAAGTAATTTCTGAACTTTTAGTTATTTTTGCAATATTATCAGTTATTTAGCAAAACATTTTATCATTTAGCCTTTTTCCTCCAATTTTTTAAAGAAATTAAGGATCTCTCAAAAAACTAGCTTGTACCTAAAACTGGTTTGAACCTCAAATTTTCTGTCATTAACAGGATTTTTTCTTAATGAACCCTTTTCCCACTAAATGCACTTTGGTTTACATTGTTATCTTAATTTTCACTGACATTGCATGCATTACACTTAAAGTACATTTATTATAATTTGATGCATAATCTGCACTAGAATAATTGATTTTGATAAATAAAGTCATAATTCTAAGGGGGTAAAACCCAAGACTTTTACTAAAATAGATTTGGCTGTCTCATTTTTTTAAATTTGGATGAAATATTCAATACCTGAAATATAAAAATTTACAAGAAATTTGAACCATACAATTTACAGCAACAATATAGATTCAGATTCAGATTCAATATTTTATTATAGTCTCACCACATACAAACATAAAATGAGATTCACATACATAGATTTAAAACATTAAAACATTTGCATTGCATGTACCAATCTTAAAAAGATTTATGAGAGACTTTTAAGATATACTATATACATATAAACATATTTTTACACATTTAGAATTAAAAATTCTAACACAATATACATTTTTACTAAATGATATTAAAACATTTGTTTCTTTAAAAAACTAGTGAAATAGAATACTATTTCTTCTTAATAAAATGCTGTTGCAGGTTTTGGCAACTATAGCAGCAACATTGTCATTACTAAATAAAAATATAAATTTTTCATTATCTGATAAAATGTTAAAATGTTCATTAAAATGTAAAGCTTCATGTATCATGATTTGTCTTAGATCCACATATAATGGGCATTTATATGGGCAATATATAGCAATTTCACAAACACTTATTTTGATCATTGAGAAGCTTCATTTGGCTTTACTAACGATTTAAAAAGTTAACTCCCTTATATAGGTGTTCAAAAATCCCCTAAAGGAAAATACTTGCAAGGACTATTGGCTTTGTTGATTCTTTTCTGTGTGATAAGGGAGGCAACCTAGACATTAAAAGGAGTTATAGCTGGTTTTGAAAAAGAAATTTAATTAGTTGTTATATTAATTTAAAAGTTTATGTATTTTCAATGAACAAGGATTTTTATGTTTTACTTTGTTTTTGTGCTGTTTTTTTCCTGTCTTAAGATGTAAGCCACTTTTCATGTATACTTGAAAATGAATTATTTCAAATTTAAATATTTTTTTTTTATAATAACATATGATAATGAGTGTTGAACTATTTTACAGGAGTTATGTCCCTTCAGAATAAAAGCTATGTGGAAATTGTATTATAAGCAATCTGATGCCCTCATTTCTGAATGTAGGGTTTATTTGTGAAAAAGTTTTAAAGAAAAAAAGTATCAGAGTTATTCGTTGCCTAAGGACAATAAATATATGCATTATAACTTATAATGATTCCTCGCTTTTTGGCTAAAAATAAACAATGAAGATTGAAATATCAACATAATATTAATTTTTGATGATAATAAATTTTTGATAAAGTATAAATATTTCATGAATTTTTCCGAAGGCAATTATGAACTAATCTCGTCAAGTAAAGGTTATATTGATAATTAGAGTACAATGGATTATTAGCTAAATGAATATTAATTGATTTAACTAATAACCAATTAGTCAAATTCTATTATTGATGGTGTTGATGTCAGGTCAACATTTCTTTGTGGTTTGTGGACATATTTTTCTTTCTATTTAACCAGGATTCTGTTTCAAAGCAGGTCATGTTAGCTTCAAGACGAAATCCATAATTTTTATACGACCGCAAATTTTGAAAAAATTTTCGTCGTATATTGCTATCACGTTGGCGTCGTCGTCGTCGTCGTCGTCATCGTCGTCGGTGTCGTCGTCGTCCGAATACTTTTAGTTTTCGCACTCTAACTTTAGTAAAAGTGAATAGAAATCTATGAAATTTTAACACAAGGTTTATGACCATAAAAGGAAGGCTGGTATTGATTTTGGGAGTTTTGGTACCAACATTTTAGGAATTGGGGGCCAAAAAGGGCCCAAATAAGCATTTTCTTGGTTTTTGCACTATAACTTTAGTTTAAGTTAATAGAAATCTATGAAATTTTGACACAAGGTTTATGACCACAAAAGAAAGGTTGGGATTGGTTTTGGGAGTTTTGGTTTCAACAGTTTAGGAATTAGGGGCCAAAAAAGGGCCCAAATAAGCATTATTCTTGGTTTTCACACAATAACTTTAGTTAAAGTAAATAGAAATCAATGAAATTTAAACACAATGTTTATGACCACAAAAGGAAGGTTGGTATTGATTTTGAGAGTTTCAGTCCCAACAGTTTAGGAATTAGGGGCCAAAAAGGGACCCAAATAAGCATTTTTCTTGGTTTTCGCACCATAACGTTAGTATAAGCAAATAGAAATCTATGAAATTTTAACACAAGGTTTATGACTATAAAAGGAAGGTTGGTATTGATTTTGGGAGTTTTGGTCCCAACAGTTAAGGAAAAAGGGGCCCAAAGGGTCCAAAATTAAACTTTGTTTGATTTCATCAAAATTGAATAATTGGGGTTCTTTAATATGCCGAATCTAACTGTGTATGAAGATTCTTAATTTTTGGTCCCGTTTTCAAATTGGTCTACATTAAGGTCCAAAGGGTCCAAAATTAAACTTAGTTTGATTTTAACAAAAATTGAAACCTTGGGGTTCTTTGATATGCTGAATCTAAAAATGTACTTAGATTTTTTATTATTGGCCCAGTTTTCAAGTTGGCCCAAATCGAGGTCCAAAATTAAACATTGTTTGATTTCATCAAAAATTGAATAATTGGGGTTCTTTGATATGCCAAATCTAACTGTGTATGTAGATTCTTAATTTTTGGTCCAGTTTTAAAATTGGTCTAAATTAAAGTGCAAAGGGTCCAAAATTAAACTAAGTTTGATTTTAACAAAAATTAAATTCTTGGGCTTCTTTGATATGCTGAATCTAAACATGTACTTAGATTTTTGATTATGGGCCCAGTTTTCAAGTTGGTCCAAATCAGGATCTAAAATTATTATATAAAGTATTGTGCAATAGCAAGTCTTTTCAATTGCACAGTATTGTGCAATGGCAAGAAATATCTAATTTCACAATATTGTGAAATAGCATTTTTTTTTTTAATTAAGAGTTATCTTTCTTTGTCCAGTATAGTAAGCAAGAAATATCTGCAAGAATTTTTTTTAATTGGAGTTATCTTTCTTTGTCCAGAATCAACTTAAATCTTTGTTATATACAATATACAATGTATATTAACTTTTTACTACCAACTGATAAATTTAAATAATCTTTACCATTCAGTGATAACAAGCAGTTTTTTTACATCTTAATATTTTATGATGTATTTAAATGAGTAGTAATTGTTGCAAACTCCATTAGAATATTTTAATTGAAATTAGTTTTGAAATAAGGGAAAGGGAGATGTGATTAAAAAATTGGATTAAATTTTTCTCATTTGAGATTTCATAAATAAAAAGAAAATTTCTTCAAACATTTTTTTGAGAGGATTAATATTCAACAGCATAGTGAATTGCTCTAAGAGAAAACAAAAATTTTAAGTTCATTAGAATACATTCATTCTGTGTCAGAAACCTATGCTGTGTCAACTATTTAATCACAATCCAAATTTAGAGCGGAATCCAGCTTGAATGTTGTGTCCAAACTTGCCCCAACCGTTCAGGGTTCAACCTCTGCGGTCGTATAAAGCTACGCCCTGCGGAGCATCTGGTTTAACTTGATTTTTCTTTTTTCAACTTTGCCACACAAGGGGAGGTAACTAGGATAAAAGGGGAGATAACTTAGATAAAGTTATTCTTATGTGTTGTGAATTTACATATATTATTGTGTTGCAAGAAAACTGGTCCAGTGACCACATTTTTTCTTTTTCTTATCTTTAAATTCTATGGTGTAGTTTTCTTTTTATCACAAAAATTTGTGTTTTCCATGCATAATCTTTACAAAATCTGAATATTTTGCACAACCTGTATCAAGAAAAAAAGCTAAGTGACCCATACTTTTTATTATTTAAAAAAAAAAGTATGAAATAAACTCCTTAAATTGAACAAATTATTGAAATATACTATGAATTTATATTTAAACAACCCCCCGTTTACCTTAACAATCTATTGCGAAATGTAAAGACCTTGTATGACCTTGTTTAAAATGTAGAACATCTTTTCATTTACTGAATGTAAACTGGAGCTTTGGCCAAATTCAATAGAACAAAATGTTTCAGTCCTTTGACCCTAAGATGTTTAAACAATCAAAGTGTTCTGAACATGCTTGAAATATTTGCCACTGAACATTAATCCAACATTTACTGATCTGTACAGAGTTTGACAATATTCACAGTCTTAGATTCCTGTCTATGTAAGTAAACATTTTGTATATAAATGAACTTTTTAAAGCTTACAAATCTTAAGTTTTCCTCCTATTGCAAAGGACAAATTCTTGTTATTACCACATGTTCTCTGTTGTTGGATTACTGTCTCATCAGCAAAAAACCTCACATCTCCTTTTATTCTTATGATACATAGAATTTTCCACCTTATTTGCATATTGTACGATCTACGATCTATTAAGACAGAAAAACGTTGCCAATCTAATTCTAGATTAATAAAAAACGCTAAGAACATTAGTGCACTTTTTATGCACAATCTTGACAAGCGAAATATAAATTTTAAGCTTATCGACTTTTTCATGAAGTAAACATTATCGGGGAAGACATAAATTGCAATTACAGTTTTCTGTCGGTTTTGTGAATGTAATTGCATAATATGATTATATCGATGGATATTAGATAATCAACGCGGGACAATAGTTCCTTCAAATTACAGATGAGAACTAAGATAATCGTTGCTAGACCATAATTCTTTTTGAATTACTGCCTATTTTATATTTTCTGCTGTTCCAATTATTTTTCAAATTAACAGGAAGTTTTCTGAAGATTAGGAAAGTAAAAAAAGGTTTGTGAACAACTGGTAATGACAATTAATGCAGCTATATGAATTAATATTTGGAAAACCAGTTTTACTATAGTAGATTAAAAAAACTTAGGCCATTTATAAGAGATTACATTTAAACATACTAAACTCCTCAATAGAAATTTTAAGAAGTTTGCAAGTATATGAGGTTTAGTTGCTACAAAGTTTTATTGTAACTAGATATAGGAAGATGTGGTGTGAGTGCCAATGAGACAACTCTCCATCCAAATAAAAATTTAAAAAGTAGACCATTATAGGTTAAAGTATGGCCTTCAAAACTGTATATATATATCTTGATTCTGATTTATCTTTGTCATTACAATGGTACACAGAAGCTCAACTTCACTTGTCCGCATTTATTTTGTAAATCTTTTGTAAAAATAGTGAGTGTACTCCCAAGAACATTTTAGCATCATGGTAATGTGGTGCTGTACTGCTTTAAAATATTTGTTTCTATTTAAAATGAATTTCTTGTTAGATAAGTGTTATGGATGTGATGCTGTAATTTCTAGAAACAAAATGATATTTCAATTTTCTCTCAGTTTACCAAGACGCTTATGAAATTTGTGTGCAGTCCGTTGACATTTTTCGTTGAGGTTCAAAGTAACAATTGTTTTAATAACTGTAAGTCTGCATGGAAATGATAACTTTTTGCTGGAAATTGATAAGAAAAGGATGATATGCTGAATATTTACAGTAAGTTATTTCTGTGCATTGTCGAGGTGCAAAGTGATAAATGTCTTAGTAACTTTACTTCTAAGTTTTCATGGAAATAATAATTTTTTTTGCAGAAAATAAGTTAGCAATGGACGATATTCTATATACCTTAATAAAACAACTTTGTTTTTGTGCACCGTTGCGGTGCAGAGTGATAAATGTCTTAGTCAGTTTTCCGTGTATAGGAGGGACAAATATGGAACAGTAGAATTAGGTAGAGATTGATGGTATAGGTTATCTATGATAAGGTCTCTGACAGGCTATAATGTAATCTTTATACACCATCAAAGACTGGAGCCCAATGATAAACATAAAAATGGGAAGCCATAAGTCAGACACTGACAGAATCCAATAGTAGCTAAATCTGATAAAACAACAGCTAGTAAAACTGACGCAGATATTTATAAATCCTGACAGTTATCTTAACAACAAATTTCTTCTTGTTGCCAGAAATGCTTTCAGCTTGACAGGTTCTATATCTGTGGAAAAACACCAAACTGACTTTGATTCATCACACTAGCAGACGCACGATAAAACAGCTGATTTTAAACTTTGAAAAACAAAATGTGAATTATTTCAAATTTTTGCTAGGAAATGTGTTTCTTGGTGGTTTTTTTTGTGATTCAGTGCAGATTTCTGATGAAAAACCTGTTTGTTAGTCGATGGTTATCAATAGGAAAAAAAACAAATGTTCCTGTAATTTTATCTATTCAATTTTTTTATTAAGAAATTTAAAAGGCATGCATACATTTTAAGGCTTTGTGAACTGTGTATTTCCAAAAATTAAAATAAAAAAGTCTTCTGTCAAATTCAAAATGAAGTTAAGAAAAGGCAACAGTTCTGACAAAACCTCATATTTAATTTTTTTCTGTTTTATGATACTTTTAAAGCAATATTTATGAAGAGAGACACATTTATCTATTTCAGCTGGTTTATATATAGATCATATAACTGACAAAGTGGAGTAAAAGTTGAAAATGGTCAAGTAAAGAAACATTGGTCTTTGAAAAGCTATAATAAAGGTTCCCCACTACATCAATATTTTTGCTGAATACTATGATAACATCTTTAGTTTTCTGCATAATGTTTTATGCAAGTGCTGCCTAAATGTAGCAGCATCATAATAGCCTGCTCTTTTTCGATATGCATAAAAGGACATGGGAGTTAAGCAAAGAAAGTTATTGTTATTCCAAATTCACTAATTAATATAACAGTTGACTATTTTGTTTTAAAACGGTTGAAAAGAATTGCCAATTTTTGCCAATTTCTACATTTTTAAGTAAAAAATTTTTTTTTTACTTTTTAAACAAAAACATAAATCTTGTTTCTTGTCTGTAATAATTTACTCTTTTTGAAATGTTTCTCAGGATGAAAAGAATTTAAACAATTTTAACCAGTTGCCCTTAATCATAAGTAACTCCATTTAACAGAAATCAGAACAGGCACAATATGATTTGTAAATGACTGTGGGCAAGTCTCAAAACAAAATTTAAAAAAAGCCCCAATAGTATTCCCTAAATGTAAAGCTACTTAACAGTCTTCATAGAAAATACAAGTTTAATTCATTTGTAGAATCACAAACTGCATATTTGCAGTTAATAATGCTTTTCACAGTAGCTGGACGAAATGTTAGCAGCAACCAAGAGATTGTTTATACAGTCAGGTCACAGTCTATAAAGCAGTATGCTTTACACAGGCTGAACGTAACCAAGTTGGCTGCATTTAAGTTATGGTACCTAA
Organism: Mytilus trossulus; assembly: GCF_036588685.1. NCBI lineage: Eukaryota > Metazoa > Mollusca > Bivalvia > Mytilida > Mytilidae > Mytilus > Mytilus trossulus. Next base: position 424,150 of record NC_086382.1, on the reverse strand, counting down.
ACTTTTATTATAAAATCCCTTCTACAATTTCAATCATAATGGAATTTTCTGCATAGAAAATTATAGGTAGACAAACTATTATAACATAGGCACATTCGGTATTTGCCTGTCCTAAGTCAGATGTCTGTAGTTTGGTGGTAGTGGTTAGTTCATGTATAGAGCTGTTATATGGTATTAATTCTATGCAAATTGTTTTGTTTTTGAATAAATAAGGCAGTTCGTTTTCTCAATTTAATTGTTTCATATTTTTCATGTGAGCCTGGATCAGGGCTTTAATAGCAAACTTCCTTTTTTTATACGCCCGTCAAAATTTTGACGGGACGTATTATGGTATACACATGTACGGTGTCTGTCTGTCTGTCTGTCTGTCTGTCCGTCCATCTGCCCGGGTAAACATGTCGCACCGTAACTTGAGAACATATCCAAATTTCATGAAACTTAAGATAGTTGTTTCTTGTGATAGTCAAATGATCTGTATACTTTTTGGTGAAAATAAGATTAAAACTTTTTGAGTTACGGCACTTTGTAACTAAAACAGGGGTGTGTTTTTTTTCACATGTCGCACCGTATCTCAAAAACTATTCTTGATTATGGCTTAAAATTTTAAACACTTCTTAGTTATATTAATCTTAATATCTGTATATTTTTTGGTGATGATTCAAAATTTTGTTTTTGAGTTATTGAGTATTTTGTAAAAAAGGGGGAGGGGATTTTTACATGTCGCACCATATCTCAAAAACAATTTATGATTATTGCTTAAAACTTTACACATGTCTTTGTTATATTAGGCTTAAGATCTGTATACTTTTTGGTGATGATTCAAAATTTCATTTTTGAGTTATTGAGTATTTTGCAAAAAAGGGGGAGGTTTTTTTTTTACATGTTGTGCTGTATCTCAAAAACAATTTATGATTATTGCTTAAAACTTCACACACTTCTTTGTCATATAAATCTAAAGATCGGTATACTTTTTGGTGATGATTTAAAACTTTATTTTGGAGTTATTGAGTATTTTGTTAAACAGGGGAGGTTTTTTTTACATATCACGCCGTATCTCAAAAACAATTTATGATTATTGCTTAAAACTTTACACACTTTTTTGTTATGATAATCTAGAGATCTGTATACTTTTTGGTTTTGAATCAAAATTTTATTTTAGTGATATTTAGTTTTCTGTAAAAAAAAAAAAACAGGGTTGGGGGTTTCACATGTCCCGCCGTGTCTCAAAAACAATATATGGTTATTGATTAAAACTTTTGTAGAAACTATTTATAATTATTGCATAAAACTTCCACACAAGACATCGGGCGTATCTTGGCTCATGGCGCAGCTGTTTATTCTCATTGTTAAAGGCCACACAGTTGCCTATGATTGCTTATGTTGACTTCATTTAAACTTATGTGGATAGTAAATGTCTCATTGTAGGGAATCATACCACATCATCTTATTTTTATAAAGAATTCTGGAAGCTTAAAGTATAATTGTATGGGTCATGTGTCAAACAGACAACAACCTGACCAAAAGAGTGGAAACATCCATAGTAGCCACCAATGGGTCTTCAATTTAGCGAAAAATTCCTGCACCCAGAGGCATTCTTGAGATCTGTCTGCTTGTCCATAAACAAAAATGTGTGGTAGTTCAGTGATAATGGACGTCATACTAAACTCCAAAATATAAAAATGAACTGATTGTTCCTAACCATTTGGCTTTAATACCAATAGGATTATATATATTTCAGAGAGATTTTTAATTATATTGTAGCCTGCCATATTTAAACATGTTACTCACTGGAAAACAAACTGTTGTCAAATAACTTTCAGCAATTTTGATGAAATACATGTCCAATATTTTAATTATTTTGATGAATTATTAATATTGTTTATAATATTAAATATTCAAACATCTGGAGTGATGAGGTGATTTGTCAATGTACTCAAATGAATCTTTGTTGTTGATGGGGTTAACTTTGTATGAGAGTGTGGAGATGGGGGATCGAGGAGCATGGGAATGAGTTAGGAGGGAAACAGAAGGGGTGGGAAATGAGTGGAGGGGGAGTAAAACTAAGAATAATGCTGGGGGGGGGGGGTAGGAATGCGGGAATTGGGTGGAAGGAATAGTGAGTAGGGGAAGATAAGTCAGAGTTTGCGGTAGGAAAGGTGGGAATCTGGTACCTCCTCTTTTATCTTGGGCCATTCTAAAGAATTTTTCAATTTGTCATACTGAGTCAGTTTAACAGACAGGAATCAGTACAAACTTTTACCATTTCTGTGAATTCCGTGACTGACTTCCTCCTCTTTTACAGGTGAAAAAACACCTGCCTCATATTAGAAATACTTTGATAGGCAGGGATGAATATGTTCATTTCTTTGATTTGAGTTGCAAAGTTTATGACTAAAAATCATATGCATCCTGTTCTGCAAGTAAGTGTGGTGATTTTCAAGAACCAGACCATTCATGTTACTTTTGTAACCGACCATGCGAAACTCTCATTGGTAGTCAAGATAGTTATAACCCCCCTAGTCTCTGAAGTTTTTGATGAATTTAGTTTTCTTTGATGATAATGTCTGTCTATAATACAATTCATATTTTGACCAAGAAAACTTTGATAGATATTATAATGTTTTCAACAGCAAGTATTTGAAGCTGAAACATAATACTTAAAGACAACAACATTGCAAACTACCTCCAAGGAAATGAATGTCCACTTGGTTTTATGTACTTTTTATGATATTGAAAGAATGTACTGTACTATGAAAAGAGACATTAGTTGATCATGTTACCTCTCAAAGTTGATTTATTGGTATGTTTTGAACCTTTCTGTACTTGCGTGGCTATTGTTTTGTATACATACATGTATATATCAGACTTTTTGTGGTTCATATAATATGGGAGGAGTTAGACTTATGTACTTTTAAAAGATGTGTAAAGTAAGCGATAAGAAAACATGTACAAAAAATACCCAGCAGAGATAATTTTAAGAGATGGTTTGATCCGATTTTCTGCAGAAAATTAATGAGGGCCATGTGTCCATGATACTACACATTTTTGCATGATAACATGCATTTTATCTTCGTTCATTAAAAAATGCATCAATAGTATGGTAAAAGTGGTGATGTGGCAGGAATTAAAGCCTGGTAGAATTTTGAAGGGCAGGTGACACCAATATTTAGAAATGTGCAAATGTACAGTAATGAATGGGTGAAAATGACTTATAAAGAAAATAATCAATGCATAGAAAGGTCAAATTTAGAAAATTGATACCTGTTTCCTGCCTCAAAGTAGATAAAGGGGGAGGGGGGAGGTAGGTTACAGTCAGGTAAAATAATTTAGTTTTACATAGTGTTAAACGAACGTAGATTTATATTTTTAAAAAGAAATGCTTTGGGCTTTAAAAGTGCTTTTCACAAATTTTCATAAAATGTCTACTGTTAGCTATAGGCAACAGAAACAATTTTGCCTTAGAAACCTAATTGGACGGTCATCACATAATGGTTTAATGTAAACTTTATGAATCCCCCCTTTTTCCTGCATACTTTTAGAAGAAAATATAATTAAAGAAATGGAAAGTTTAAATTGAAAAGATGAATCATGATTCAAATTATAAAAAATCTTAATTTTTTCTGCGATGCAGAAATTTGTGATTATATTTGGAAAATCCTTGTATTTCAAAGAAAAATGTTCGAAAATCATGTTTGATATTTGGACAATTCTTTGATATAATTAACAAAATATCTGGTTTTTCCACAAAAATCTTGTATATTGATTCAAATATTATTTGTAACTAATTAATGAAGACCAATTAGTAGACAATGGGCTATAAGCCGATTACGTAAATGTTTATACAGTAGAAATCGTTATAATTGGCAGAATTCTTAACTTTCCATGTAATCTGTCAGCAGTCATAGCTAATTTTCATTAAATCTTATGTATACAACAACCAATTGCATTCTTTTCTTTCCAAGGGTTTGTATAACATACAAAATTAGACATTCAGCAGTCGACATCAATCTTTCATCGGTCCTGAAATAAACAGAAAAATTCTGCTATTCCTATCAATCTTGCAGTATCAGATTTTTGACTTGAAGAAATGTCTGGATTTGATTGCAAGGATTAAGGTGTGAAAAGTGGGGACATATGATATTTTGGATGACAGACTGGCACTAGACTGGAATTAGTTTTGGCACTGCTTCTCATCAACTGATACCCTGAGTGACAGACAGTTGGAACAATTCCTGCAACTGGTTTTGTCCTGAACTGATACCCTGAGTGACAGACAATTGGAACAATTCCTGTAACGGTTTTGTCCTGAACTGATACCCTGAGTGACAGACAGTTGGAACCATTCCTGCAACTGGTTTTGTCCTGAACTGATACCCTGATTGACAGACAGTTGGAACAGAACCATGGCACTGGTTCCAGGAAAACCATATTATCAGTAAATAGATAGAGTTACTTCAGGCACTTCACCAAAACATTCAATAATCTTTTTTGACACTGGGCACAATAAACTCATTCCCTTAATTACAGCTGTTTCCAAAACTTTATTCTTTAACAGGAGGTTTGGATCATTCTGGACACTAGGAATGACAAACTGGTTCCTGAACAATTAACTGTTTCCAGAAATTGATTCACTGACAGGAAGGAGCTGAATCATTTATGGCACTGGGTATGACAAACTGGTACCCTATCAGCTCTTTTCAGAATTTGACTCATTATACCCCCGCTTTAAAAAAAGGGGGGTATACTGTTTTACCTCTGATTGTCGGTCAGTCCGTCCGTCAGTCCGTCCGTCAGTCCATCAGTCAGTCTGTCCCATGAATATTTTTCGTCCCATTTTTCTCAGGAACTACAATACAAGGATTTCTGAAATTTGGTTTCAGGATTTATATAAGTCAGCTATACCGTGTGATGCGTTTTCATATTCATCACTCGACAACTTCCTGTTTACTGAACACTTGCATATTTTTACACTATTTATTTTTTAGTCGCATTTTTCTCAGGAACTACAATACAAGGATTTCTGAAATTTGGTTTCAGGGTTTATCTAAGTCAGCTATACCGTGTGATGCGTTTTCAGATTCATCACTTGACAACTTCCTGTTTACCGAACACTTGTATGATTTTACACATGATAGCCAAGTTGAAAATTTTCGTCACACTTTTCTCAGGAACTACAATACAAGGATTTCTGAAATTTGGTTTCAGGATTTATATAAGTCAGCTATACTGTGTGATGCGTTTTCAGATTCATCACTCGACAACTTCCTGTTTACTGAACACTTGCATATTTTTACACTATTAATATTATATTGCGGCGGGGGTATCATCAGTGAGCAGTAGCTCGCAGTTTCACTTGTTGAGAGGAAGTTTGAATCATTATCAACACTGGGTATCACAAATTGCTTCCCAAACAAATGTATCTAGAAATTGATCTATTGACAGGAATTTTTAACCATTCCTGATGACACTGGACAAAACTTGTTCCCAGAATTTGATTGACTGACAGGAAGTTTGGATCATTACAGACAAACGTTGGAAGGTGTAAATATTTCCAGCACTGCTCCATGTTTTATAGTTATACTCTAAATGTACTTCTCTCAGTACATTATCAACTTAATCATATATTTATAGAGCTAGGATATCTGCAGCTCAAATCACAATTTTTCACTCTGAACTTTTGAACTCCTGTCAAATAATAATAAGACTTCTTTCTTTGCTGAGACATTACCATTAGACTGTTCCTCCAAACTGTTACCCATAAAGTGCAGCCATGAGTGACATTAGAATGAGAGAGAGACAAGGTGAGGAAGAGCCAAAGATTGTTTGTTCTGCATCTATAGCCATCTTTCCTTCATCAATCTTATCTCTTGATAGATTTTTTCTGTCAGAGAGAAGAAATGGCCTGACTATCCCATCATTTATCTTGCTGACAGGCTTGATTGGAATTCTGATAGATTTCTAGAAAACTTTGATTTTGAAGAAAGATTAAAAGTTGACTGAAAAGTTCTGCTGTCTATTCTCAAGTTTAGATAATTTATCAAACATTTTTATGTTGTATATAAACTTTTTCAATGCACCCAATTTATGTCTTATTGCAGAAACTAAAATAGGCCCTACATGAAAATATGAAAAGTGAAATGATTAAATTGAGAAAAAGTTAAACATCTAATTTATAATGAAACAATTTATAGAAAACAAATCTGAAAGCCCATGAACCAACAACAACCACTGAACAACACAGGCTCCTGACTTGGAACTGAGACACATAAGAACTTTATTCATATCGATAAACAGATATGTTTCCAACCAATGAGGGGTTTCTGTGGCCTTATGGTCTAAGTATTTGAACTACCGAACTGCATCAGTAGCCAGTCAAAATTGAGGTTGTGAGTTTATTGAATTCACACACGGCAGGTGCACACTTGACTCCAATCTGAATTGACTAGGATTGTCATTTTTCCTTACAGAATGTGGTTGTTTTTCTCTGGGCAATCAGGCTTCCTCCATCAATGAAAAATCAGTGCCATGAAATAACACAATAGTGTTGAATGTTGTGTTGAACACCAATCCATCAAGAAATCCAACTAATGATCTAATTTAAACTTTCAATCTCATAAAAAAAAGACCAATGAAATGATTAAAAAAATAACCGGAAATTCCAAATATATAACTCAGTATACACATGATCCTAAAGTTTCTGGAGCAACAGATCTTTCAAAATATTCCTTAAAAGAAATTTCAGAAACAAACTTTTTTCTGAAAATAATCGAATGTTTGATTTTCATTCATTTTGCAATACATCTTTAAATTTGTTTATAAATTTCCAAACAGAAAACCAGATATGTAATAATCAAAGAGAAATATTAATTGTTCAGCTTTTATTTATGATAAAAATAAAATGACAATATCATTTGTTCATACAACACATGCAAAATAAAAAGCAAAAGCTCTGTATTAACCGTACTGTATTTATCCCATTTTTCTGAACTTGATAATTTTTAGCCATTTTTCAGAGAGAAATTCTTTCTACTGCTGATGATCAGCAAGACAAGATTTAGCCAACAATATTTCTATTATTTCTATTCAACACATAAATTTGAGAATGGAAATGGGGAATGTGTCAAAGAGACAACAACCTGACCATAGAACAGACAACAGCAGATATATAGACCACATTGGCTAAATGTTGGAATCTCACAAAACATGTTGAACCCCACCACATTTTTTAGCCTGTCCCAAGTCAAAGAGAAAATCATGCACCAGAAGGTGGGCTTCAGCTGGCCCCTAAACAAAATGTGTACTGTGAATACATGCCAAGCTGTCTGAATACCAGTAAGTCTGAATAATCTAGAAGGGTAAAAAGCTAAGTACCAAAATACATTTTTATAGGTTTTTTTTAGGGGGGGGGGGGGGTATCTACTATGTCCAGTTTTGAATAAAAAGACTAACTTTATTAATCAAATTATAGTAAAGAAATAATACTTGAACATTGCTTGACAGTATACTTAAAACTTCTCAGTTTTACATCTTGAAAAAAAAAAGAGTAAATATTACATAATTCTTGAGAAAAACCAATAAATGTCAAACAACGAATGGCAGGTGAGTTAATACAGTGTGATGTCAGAGGTCATGCCAGAAAATAGTTGTATAGCATCAGGATTCTGGAGAAAACAGTAGCAGACTCATAAAAGTACAGGGGTTATGTCAAAACTTTCAACACTTTCAAACTGACAGGAGGATCTTGGGGCTCAATAGAGGGTATTTTGGGCTCCGGAAAGGGATTGTATTAAAAATTGAACAATAGATATGATTGAAAATTCATGCAGACTTTTAAAAGGGTTCTTGAAGTTCTTTTGTTGTTAAAAATTTTAAAAACATCTGACAGGATGAATTATATAAGTGTGACTGTGTCAAACAGTTCTAATGTACATCTTTTAGGAAGTACACCACTAATTCATGGTCCCATTGCTTTCTATGTTAAATTCCTCCGTTTCAAGCAGGCACACCTCTTTTATTTTAAGTTCAAATAAAGTGGCAATCATTGCATTTCAAAGCAACACTTTATGGTGTCTTGTACTGAAAAAATCAACATACCTTACATAGCATATAAGAAAGAAATGGTTCCCGGAACTTCAGATGTACCAAAACAGGTACTTCAGATCTGACAAACAGACAAAATGTACCCTCTTTTTAAAATTTGGTGCAGTTTTTTTAATATTTCCAAAAGTCCAAATGTGTTCTAAAATGATCACCAGTCCTTCAGCTTTCATTTGATACCAAAAATACCTAAATATTCTACTTATTTTGAAAGTTATACTCCTGCGTAGGAACTATTTTGTGTTAAATATGTACTACTTTATGGTATGTGCTTTCTGGCCGGGCCTGAATTAGTGGTGTTACACCTTTAGAAGTCAGTGGGTGTATAGTATATTAACCTGAGTGTTCAAAGGTGGTTCTAAAACCTTATATGATATGTTTTGACAATCAGATCTACAAATTCTCAGAAATTGAGAATAGAGGATGATTAAAAACTATTCTATTTCCTTAGATATATGAGAACTATATGTCTGTGTCATTTGGTCTCATTTTATGGAGAGTTGTCTCATTGGCATTCATACCACATCTTCTTTTTTTTAATTTTTTTTTATATAGTTTTACTTAATTAACATGGAAACCATTTTATCAAGGACATCTGTCGTATTATATCTTTATATATATCTTTATATATATAGGAGAAGAGGGACAGAGGTGGAATAGACTTATATAACAATGAATATGTTATGTTTTTTTAGACAAATATTTATTTTATTTTACTTGAAGAAACTTAAAGCTGTCAGTTGTATAATTTCAGGAGATCAAGGATTTAATGAAATAAAACACCTTGCTATCAAATACAGTGAAATATTGAACAAATGGTATTAAATCACAAATACAAGTATTTATATTACAATTGTGTGAATGTTAAGTTTCTCTCTGAATTATATATTGTTATGAAGTAAGATGGTCAGTAGGGAGATCAAAAGTAATATGATAACTGTATGGTTTAAGAAATCTGGTAAATTTTATATTTGAATGCTGCAATTTTAATGAGTGAAAACCAGATATTGTGGTTTCATATTATTGGGTGTAAACTACCTGTCAAAATCAAATTTCAAATATCTGAAATATTACCACTGGTATTAAATCTATACTTAAAATTGGAAAAATAAGAGAGATTTTTTTTTTTTTAGTGTTTAAAGGGAGGTAACTGCAATTTAAAAAAAATAGGTGGTGTTTGTTTTAAATCTTTTAATAACCTTGACTGGTTTCCAAGTTATATATAGTTTTGAATATTTCATATGTATATTTGCTGAAACATTTAAAAGTTGTCTTCTACTCAGAAAAATGCAAGTGATATTCTAAACATTCCTAACAAATAACATTGAGCCTTTGGAATGGGCTAGTTGAAGACAAAGTTTGGAATGGGCTAGTTGAAGACAAAGTTTGGAGTGGGCTAGTTATAGACACAGTTTGGAATGGGCTAGTTGAAGACAAAGTTAGGAATGGGCTAGTTGTAGACAAAGTTTGGAATGGGCTAGTTGAAGACAAAGTTTGGAATGGGCTAGTTAAAGACAAAGTTTGGAATGGGCTAGTTGAAGACAAAGTTTGGAATGGGCTAGTTGAAGACAAAGTTTGGAATGGGCTAGTTGAAGACAAAGTTTGGAATGGGCTAGTTGAAGACAAAGTTTGGAATGGACTAGTTGAAGACAAAGTTTGAAATGGGCTAGTTGTAGACAAAGTTTGGAATGGGCTAGTTGAAGACAAAGTTTGGAATGGGCTAGTTGAAGACAAAGTTTGAAATGGGCTAGTTGAAGACAAAGTTTGGAATGGGCTAGTTGAAGACAAAGTTTGGAATGGGCTAGTTGTAGACAAAGTTTGGAATGGGCTAGTTGAAGACAAAGTTAGGAATGGGCTAGTTGAAGACAAAGTTTGGAATGGGCTAGTTGAAGACAAAGTTAGGAATGGGCTAGTTGTAGACAAAGCTTGGAATGGGCTAGTTAAAGACAAAGTTTGGAATGGGCTAGTTGAAGACAAAGTTTGGAATGGGCTAGTTGTAGACAAAGTTTGGAATGGGCTAGTTGAAGACAAAGTTTGGAATGGACTAGTTGAAGACAAAGTTTGGAATGGGCTAGTTGAAGACAAAGTTTGGAATGGACTAGTTGAAGACAAAGTTTGGAATGGGCTAGTTGTAGACAAAGTTTGGAATGGGCTAGTTGAAGACAAAGTTTGGAATGGACTAGTTGAAGACAAAGTTTGGAATGGGCTAGTTGTAGACAAAGTTTGGAATGGGCTAGTTGTAGACAAAGTTTGGAATGGGCTAGTTGAAGACAAAGTTAGGAATGGACTAGTTGAAGACAAAGTTTGGAATGGGCTAGTTGAAGACAAAGTTTGGAATGGACTAGTTGAAGACAAAGTTTGGAATGGGCTAGTTGAAGACAAAGTTAGGAATGGGCTAGTTGTAGACAAAGTTTGGAATGGACTAATTGAAGACAAAGTTTGGAATGGGCTAGTTGTAGACAAAGTTTGGAATGGACTAGTTGAAGACAAAGTTTGGAATGGGCTAGTTGAAGACAAAGTTTGGAATGGGCTAGTTGAAGACAAAGTTTGGAATGGGCTAGTTGAAGACAAAGTTTTAAATTTACATGACTACATATATTTTAACCTCTATAATAAAATTGAGAATGGAAATGGGGAATGTGTCAAAGAGACAACAACCCGACCAAATAAAAAAACAACAGCAGAAGGTCACCAACAGGTCTTCAATGTAGCGAGAAATTCCCGCACCCGGAGGCGTCCTTCAGCTGGCCCCTAAACAAATATATATATACTAGTTCAGTGATAATGAACGCCATACTAATTTCCAAATTGTACACAAGGAACTAAAATTAAAATAATGACTGTTCAAGCAATAAGGCCAACTGAAATTACCTTTTGTGATTAATGAAATGCTCCAAATTTTTAAAACTACTTACTTGGTAGAGATTCCCTGAGATTACTCAAAATATGCATTTATATTATAAGTTTTTACCTCATTTGAAAAAAGTTTCTAAATTATTTATTTTTTAATTGCCAAATTGAATGTAATTGTTGCACTCTACCAAGTTGTGTAAATTTCTCTTTTTCTTTATATATGAAAGGAGTCTTTCATTTGACAACTTAACTTTTATAAAAGTTTTAACGTGAGGACATTAATTTGAAATAAATGGATTAGTTGACACAAAGCATTTAGTGTAAATTAATGAGAAAAAGTTCAACAATTTGTTCGTTGGCAGGTTTTTTACTGTCGGAAAGAATCCTGTAAATAAATTTAATACAATTGTTACAACATTGCCGTGTCGGATTAAAAGTTGATAAATTACATAGAAGTACATTTGTCTTTCTTATTTCTGTTGACTTAGCCATTGTCTTCGCAGTTTAATATCATGTGACTGAGTATAAATACATTACATTCCTCCTCATTTTGGAAACGTTGCCTCGGCAAAAGTCATTTTTTACGTCTTTTTTATGTTTTTCCTGAAACCTTTTTAAGCCTATTATGTGCTGTCCTCGTATGCTGTGAAAATGAACGGCTATTTATTACACAAGTTTAGCACGGCTTAAAGTCGTTTTAAAAACACATAATTCCATTTTTATAATCATCTTTGTTGACTTAGGGGAAATTCATGGTGTTAATTTTTATCGATATGTCTTGACTCACCCCTGATGTTGAGAGGATGGAAAAGGTTAAAAAGTCTTAAGGATAACATATCTAATACAGTTTAAGTGGATTTTTCAGGGGTTGTCCCCCATCCCCTTCCCATAATGGGAAGCCCTTTATTTCAATGTTCCTGAATTTTTTTAATTTTTTTTTCTGACAGTGGATTCATTTGACTTTGCTTTTTGAATTATCCGCAGAGTTCAGTATTTTTGTAATTTTACTTTTTTCAACTAATTTTAGTGTGGTCTACTAATTTTCATGGATTTGAGAATAATTGTATTTTAAATTGATTATATAATTCATTATAGTTTCCACAAATTCTGTAGACAATTAACTTAAATAAAAATTTGCATTTAGATATATGAATTTGTTGTACAATCTTTACCTTGAAAATCCATGAAGTAAAGAAATATAAGCCACCCAAATATAAATCTACTGTTCATTTCTTTATCTGGTTTTATATCCTGCCGAAGATTTTCTAAAATAGGATTTTAGTACATGCATTTTAAAGAACTTTTCTAGAACATCAAGAACTGTTCTTGAACCATTAAGAAAGTTCTTCATTTACATTTATTAAGTTATAGAACATAATACTTGTTCTTGATTTCAGGTTCTTAGAACATAAATTTGTTCTTGATTTCAGTCTTGATTACATATTTTTTAAACCTCAAATTGAACTGTAGTTAAAAATCTTAACCAGAAGCAGGACGATTTATCATAAAATTTATACTTTATTTCAAGTGTAATATTTTTAAGAATTCAGTAAATGTTCAGATTTCTATATTAAATGGTTTATGACAAATAACTTTGTGGACATCCATCAAATACGTTCACATATTAATTATGAAATTTAATTAAGTTGACTTATAAGTTCTCTATTATCACAGGAGATGATTGATGCTGGCCTTAGTGAAGATGATCATGGAAAATTAGATTTGAGTCATATTTTCAGCAAAATTGAGTTTGATTTTTGTCCTATTCTTGAAGAATCTTTGAAAACATAGACGTTGATTGATTATTTAGGGTAGTTCTTAATTGAAAGAGTTTTCATATTTGTAATGATTTTTGTCTGAAAATGGTACCAAATCAAATTAATTTGAAGAAGAAGAAAAAACAGTTTAGAATAGAAAATGCATAACTTGGTGATGATGAAATCGGTTCAAATCAGACCTTCAAAAAAGCAAAAATATTCACAAGAACAAAATTGGCTTTTTTTATTTCTGCATTGTGGATTATTTTCGTTAAGTTTGCATCTAAGTCCATGAGAATCTAATAATCTAAAATGTCAAACTTAAGGGAAATTTATTATGAGGGTAATCATTTATTGATCAATGACATAAAATTAGGAAAATTAATTAAGTCCTTTCAAAATTTCTCTCAAGAAATAATCCGAATGTGTTTTCATACACAGATTTAGAATATTTTCATTTCTTGAAAGATGAGAATTTATATGCAAGATACAGATTTAAAAATGCATGATTTATTTGTGAAGTTAAATTTTAGTTTGAAGGAAAGTTGAATTGAAACAAAAACTTATAATTTGACAGACTTGTGTCTTGAGGTTTATATATATATGCTGTGACAAGGGGATAGTTTGAATGCTCAGTTGACCATTTAATGATTTTCCCTGCCCTGAATTATTTTTACTTTTATATTTTAAAATATTCTTAATGACACACTGTTTCATAAGTTATTTAATATAAGTAATCATAAGGATTCCTTGTAATTGTAAAATGCTCTCACAATTTAGCCTCTTTATCTTTAAGAAATAAGGAATAACATTCTAAAAATTAGTGTTATTTGGCCTAAGATAATCTTTAAGCCTTGAAGTTTTTCAGACTTTCTGTCTTCCTGCAATCAACAGAATGATTCATTGTTCTTATATCCTTCTGCTAATCTTTCCAAATGTTCCCAGAAGTAAAAAAAGATTGAAAATTCCACTGGTGTTTATTCTGCTACTGTAAATTACATAAAAGGTTAAAGGTCATAAAATTAATCATAACTACTCAATCACTTCATGACAGAGGTCATAGGCGCTGCAATTTGTCAAAATATTAAATACAGTACACGATTATTCTCATGGAACCTTTTGATTTTGGTATAGGGAAAGACTAAATTGTTGACTTTAAAAAAATATTTTCAAATATCAAATCTACTGCCGCTTGCCAATTAATATATATTTTTTGCTAAAAGTATAACACTGACAGAGAAGAGAGCTGTAAAAAATGTTTAAACAATAATTTGAAATTTGGTGCAGGTATCACTTTAACTTTTTATTAAGCTATCTGCAAGCAGGCCTGGCATCATCTGTTTCCCTTGGACACATTCTCCATTCATTTCAAGTTGTCTGACATTTGAAACCTTCTAACATCTTTATTGCCTTTCCAAAAACCATTGGAGTAAGGTTGTTTTATAAAGAATTATATAGTTATATCCCTTAATACATCCAATTACTACACTCACTCATTAGGCCATTGCTTAACTCAGTTAGTACAGATAATGGTGTAGATGCTTAGGATATTTTTTGGCATTGATAAAATAAATTATCAGTTAAAGAAAAGCATCAATGCAAAAAAAACACATTAATATAATAATAATCAGGCCATCTGCTGAGGTATTTTTCGATTGAAAACATATCACATGTTAAAACAAAAAATTGAATAGCCTTCCATTTTAAATACTTTTAATTTGACTGCTATTTTGTAAGGAAGGGAACAGTAGGGATAAACAACTGTAAGGGATCAGGTTTTCTGTTGAACATAAAAGTTTTTTAAAACAATTGTATGCACATTTAAGCCTGCATTTACAGTTCTCATCTGCTCACAGTAGCACTGATAGTTAACAGTCGACATATTTCACATCCGTAACATATAATTACGCATCATTCCAGAATACCAAATTATCTGAAAAATTTACACGGTTACATAATGGTTGATTAAGCTGCTGCAGATCTTCCCAAGTTATTTTTTTATTCCATGCAATTTTCGTAAATTAGAAATTCCCAAGTGCAAACAATACCAAAGAATTCAATCAGTCTTAAAATGGAGAATTTGGCAAAAAATTGATTAATTTTGAACGCAGCTGTCAAAAATGATGAAATTGGATCCATTGGATGAAAGACAATAAAATACATAATTCTACTCGAGTTTGGAACTAATATTATGGATTTGTGTAAAATCAATGCCAACCAATAATGTCCTGGTTTAGTGAAGTAGAAAAGAAGTTCTTATCTGAACCTCCATGTGTACAGTTAGTCACCAACTATCTTCTTGTATGAGAGGAAAGTGGGATTAGGGTTAATGTTGAGTTATGATGTATAATTTTTTTTTCTGTATAAGGCATACAAAAATATTTATTTCTCAGAGGTTACTTGGAATAATTTACACAAGTTGAAGAAAATCAAATTAATAAACACCTGGAGGCTTCCTTCAACTGTTCCAAACAAATTCACCCCCCCCCCCCCATTTTTGTTTTTAAATGAGTACAAAGATGACCACTTAACCTGATTCAGATAAAACTATAAATATTTACATCTTACTCAGTTCAATTACTAAAAAAGACTCACTGGTAACAAAAAAATTACAAAGTTGGACAGAAAGATCATGCACAAATTGATTTAAGTATTTAAAGGGGACATGTATCAGTGGCGGATCCAGGAGGGGGAGGGTCCAAGGTGAGTGACACAGGCTTTTAAGAGCCTCTAGTTTTTGGGACGATCACTGCATTTTAATGGGAATATGTAGTTGGAACCCTCCCCCCTTTTTAAAATGGCTGGATCTGCCCCTTTAATTCTGGGGTATGTTATGCCAGTGCCAATGATTGAAGTTTTTTTAATGACCTTTGATGGCTATACAGTCCTTGCATGGTGTGATTCTTGACTTCTACTTAAGAACTGGTAGAATTGGCATTAAACAGTACTATATCCTTATTATATTAAGTTTATTGTGGGCAGGGTTTTAACTCATGAAAAATAGGAACTTCAAATATCAGACATTGAAAATGATCATAAATCCTGGTAAAATGTTAAGTTTATACAGCTTACTCTTACAGTTCCAATTTATAAAATGTTTTGTAGCTTCTGGTTAATTTCTAAAGTTTCAAGTTGAAGGTTTAGATTGGCTGATAATTAAATCAGTTATGACAACCATTGAGTAATCGGTAGAATCTGTCCGTCTGCTCAATCTCACATGCTGACATTTTTGAAAGGCCCTATAAATAAAACATATATAAATATTTATCTTGAGTTAAAATATTTTGACTAATGCAAAAGTCGCCACAGTTAAATTCTGAAACATTTGTCAAGATTTTTTATGGATAATTTTTTTCTTCCAAATGATTTTTTTGGTTTTGTTTTTTGGTTCATTTGTTTTTGATATAATCTGGGGATTACAAAATTTGCCATTTAGAATTGATGGAAACCGTTTTTAATTAAAAAAGATTATTATTTAAAACTGCATGTTTAAATTGATTTATTATTTTAAACTGCAAATTACATCCAAACTCAATTATAATCTATTTATATAAGCTTTTGGAGGATTTCCACATTTTCTCTTAACATGGCTTGCTTGAAAATGATAAGATTAGACATGTTTAACGCAGAAATTAGGTGCAAAACTTTGAATGTCTGTATCATAAACAATGATAGTTATACTCTGATATAGGTGGAAGGGGGTTGAGCACTCACTAAATAGGTTTAACCCTGCCACATTTGTTATGCACCAGTCCCAAGTCTGAGAAGCCTACACTGTTATTCAGTTAAGTTGTCCTGATAGTTGACATGTCTGTCATATTTATTTTTTTGTGATGAATTCTTTTGTTATAAGTTAGGCTGTTAGTTTTCTCATTTGAATTGCATACATTTTTCATGTCAGGGACTTTTATATTTGACTATACAATATGGCTTTTGCTCATTGTGGAAGAGTATACAGTGACCCATAATTGCTTTTTCTATGTCTTTCGAACTTTGGTATATAGATATCTTGTTGGCAATCTGATAGCTGCCTTCTCCTTATATATGCATAGTAATTGATATACTTAGTGAATTTAATTGACATTTGTCACAAAAGACCATCAACAGATCATCAACTGCCAACTATTTTTAAAAACAGATTCACAAACCGACAACAAGCCACACATGGCCAAGAAAGCTGGACTTTAATGTACATGTTCTTAATTTATGATTTTCACTGTTGAATAACGCAATTTCCATTACAAACAGCCAATTTTTTGTGACTTAAAATATTCCAGATTTGCAAAATGATCTGACCAAAAAGCACTTAGTAGTACTGGTTAAGGTATAGAGAAAGCTCGTTAATTACAAAAGCTTTTTTGGCCAAACCTTGTCAGGTGAAATGAATTAAGCATTACAAATGTAGAAATTAATTAATTATTATGTAACATTTTTATGTATAGACCGCCATAATTGTCATTTGCATATTTCGATATATCATGTGTTGGCAATATGTGTAAATTATTGTCACCCTCCATACCAGTCAACATATATATTGTTTACGTGTATATCACAGCGTGTCAGCCGTGTATCATTGTCACATACTGTATGGTAGGACATTTGTATGTGTCAATTTCACCGCTGGAGCCAAAATTGTCACTCTATTGGAATGTTGGCAAAATCTGTGAAAGAAGTTTTATTTATCCTGTTACGTGACAAGCTGAACTTTTTACAAAGAGAAATAACTTGCATGTTAAAATGCCAGCTTAACCTAACTTCTTGTCTTGTGAACAAAATTGCAAGCATTTTGTGTGACACATCATTTAGTAGAGTTCAATTTTCAAAATGTAGATTTCTCGATAACTTCGTAACTTGATTACCAAAAATAAAAGAAAGAGAATTTTTATTTTCCTAACTTAGGAAATTTAGTGGACACTCTGGCTTAATTTAACTGAATTACATCCAAAAATTAATTTATCTCATCATTTGAACATACATTATTTTGACTTCAAGATTTCCCTCACAATGTAATTTTTCATATCGGCATATTTTTGAAATTCTAAAAAAAAATACATGTAGTGTATATTATCTAAGAAATTCCCTTTTAATTTTACTTCTTTATGTGAGATAGTATTGGTATAATTTCTTGCATAAAATTGAGAATGGAAATGGGGAATATGTCAAAGAGACAACAAACTGACCAAAGAGCTTCTACAGAATTGATAAATATCAAATGTACAAGCCCTGATTTAGATTCTCAAAAAGATGAAATGGATAATTATTTTCAGTTAAATTTTAACTTAATAATGGTGCTTATTTTTTCAAGATGGTTATAAATAAATTCATAGTTTACATGGCTGTCAAATGTTTTTATCATTTATATATGTCACAAATGTTTAACTTATATGACAATACAGAATGGTATATAAGGTTTAATCTACAGTGAATATAAATTGCCTGTCAACATCAATAACTCTGTTCAAACACCTTCCACATCCTTAAGGAGTCCACTATAAGCATCATGATCTTTAGCATTCAAATTCCTGATTTCCTTAACAGGGCCCTTTATTTTTGAGCCTTCGACTTTTGTCGAAAAAGCGAGACTAAGCAATCCTACATTCCGTCGTCGGCAGCAGCGTCCACAAATATTCACTCTGTGGTTAAAGTTTTTGAAGTTTTAATAACTTTCTTAAACTATACTGGATTACTTCCAAACTTGGACAGAGGCTTGTTTATGATCACAAGATAGTATCCAGAAGTTAATTTTGTAAAAGAAAATTCCATTTTTCCGTATTTTACTTATAAATGAACTTATTTTTTCTGCGGGGAAACATTACATTCACTCTGTGGTTAAAGTTTTTAAAATTTTAATAACTTTCTTAAACTATACTGGATTACTTCCATACTTGGACAGAAGCTTGTTTATGATCACAAAATAGTATCGAGAAGTTAATCTTGAAAAAATAAAATTCCATTTTTTCTGTATTTTACATATAAATGGACTTAGTTTTTTCTGCAGGGAAACATTACATTCACTCTGTGGTTAAAGTTTTTAAAATTTTAATAACTTTCTTATACTATCCTGGGTTTGTACCAAACTTGGACAGAAGCTTGTTTATGATCAAAAGATAATATACAGAAGTAAATTTAAAAAAAAAAAAATTTGTTTTTTCCATATTTTACTTAAATTAAATGGACTTAGATTTTCTGCCAGGAAACAACACATTCAATCTGTGGTTGCATATTAAATTTAAAAAATAATAACTTTCTTATACTACTTTTAATTTGTACCAAACTTAGATAAAAGCTTGTTCATGTCAGATCAAAAGCTAGTATTTAGAAGGAAATTTTGTTAAATATTTTGTACATGTGTATCTGTATTTTACTTATAAATGGACTTAGAATATTTTTAATTTTTTTTCCCTCATTTTTGTTGAGCCTGTGATTTTCAGCAAAAGTAAGCGAGACACTGGGTTCCGCGGAACCCTTACAAATTTTTGCATTACAAAATTTGACACTTTCTCTTGCCAAAAACTTTCATTCAATCTTTTATGATATAGCTTACAGTTCTAAACAAACAATTACTGTAAATTCAGAAATTATTCCTTGGAATATAATTGCTGCTTTTAAAGAAAGGACAAAATTTTGAGATCCTGGGGAAAACAATGAAAAGCGTGGTCAGTGCTTATAGATAACAGAATGCAAGTTCTTATTATTGCAAGCTCACCAAGTTACATTATTTGTTTTAGTAAAACCTTACAATATTTCTAAATTAACAGTACTTTAGGTACCGCAGAAAAAAGGGGGGGGACCTCCCTGGGAAGATCTTATTCCTTAAAGATATCATTAAATTCCCCCTTTTCCCATCCCTACTGCATCGGCCACCTGTCACAACTATATATATATAAACATTGAAAGCATTATACTTTGGATGAGGAAGTGATGGACACCCAGACTCTTGTAGAATAATCAGAGATAATTCAGATAAATAAACAATTTCCTAGTTTGATTGTTGACAGTAATTAAGAAAATTAAGAGAACATGTGAGTGGTGTAAGTGTGTGTGGTCCTGTGTTTAGGAAGACCTGTCAGACGATTTTAGGATAAATGTCATGATCCCCCAACAGTTATTACCTGATTACATTATAAAAAACTTAGTACACATAATCTCCATTATGCAGTCATGTGCATAAAAGTACCTTGTTTTCTTTTTAAGACCAAGATGGGTCATCAATCTTAACATGCCAATCAAATTACAAAACTAGGCAGTTTTTTTCCCCCAGTTCTTGATGTAATTGAAGTATGTAAACAATTCTTGCATTGTTACATTTTAAAAGTTTTTGTTCAATTTATATGCAAAGTTGGAAAAGAGAGTTGTCAAAACAGAGATTTCAACATAAATTGAAAAATTATAAGAACAGAATGTTTTCTCCCCTGAAGAAGGAAATCTTGTTTGCTACCCTGGTCATGATTAAATCAGATTACTGAATTGTTTTTTGTAAAAAACTGATTTAGATACATTTGTACTTTTTTTGGTCAGATTGGTCTGCTATTAGACTCAATATATTTTCTCTTTAAAATTTATATATGGTTTTGAATATTCCACAATTCCCTTTTTAGCTCACCTGGCCTAAAAGGCCATGTGAGCTTTGCTCATCACTTGGCGTCCGTCGTCGTCGTCGACGTCGTTGTCGTTGTCGTCGTCGTCGTCTGTCGTCGTTAACAATTTTTCAAACATCTTCTCCTCTGAAACTACTGAATGGATTTGGTTAAAACTTAGCATGATTGTTCCTTAGATTATCCTGCACAAAGTGTGTGCTTTGATTTTTGATCCGTCAAAAAACATGGCCACCGTTACTTAAAATAGAACATAGGGGTCAAATGCAGCTTTTGGCTTATATCTCAAAAACGAAAGCATTTAGAGCAAATCTGACAAGGGGTAAAATTGTTCATTAGGTCAATAACTATCAGCCCTGAAATTTACAGATGAATCAAACAAACCATTGTTGGGTTGCTGCCACTTAATTGGTAATTTTAAGGAAATTTTGCAGTTTTTGATCATTATCTTGAATATTATTATAGATAAAGATAAACTGTAAACAGCAAAAATGATCAGCAAAGTAAGATCTACAAATAAGTTAATATGACTAAAATTGTCAATTGACCCCTTAAGGGGTTATTGTCCTTTAATGACAATTTTTCACAATTTGTTCATCATATTTGCTAACTTTAAAAATCTTCTCCTGTAAAACTACTCAACTTAATTCAACCAAACTTCAACTGAATGATCAGTAGGGTGTATAAAATAAAGTTTGTGCTTTATTTTTTATTTCGTCAAAAAACATGGCCGTCATGGCTAAAAATAGATCACAGGGTAAAATGCAGTTTTAGGCTTATATCTCAAAAACTCCAGCATTTAGAGCAAATAAGACAAGATGTTAAGGTATTTATTAGGTCAAGATCTACCTGTCCTGAAATTTTCAGCCGAATTGGGTAACTGGTTTTTCAGGTATAATACCTCTGAATTGATGATTTTAAAGAAATTTTGCAGTTTTTGGTTATTATCTTGAATACTATTATAGATACAGATAAACTGTTAATAGCAAAAATGTTAAGCAAAGTAAGATCTACAAATAAGTCAATTTGACAAAAATTGTCAATTGACCCCTTAAGGAGTTATTGCCCTTTAAAGACTTTTTTCACAATTTGTTCATCATGCTGACTTACTTTAAAAAATCTTCTCCTTTGAAACTGCTGTATCAATTTCAGCCAAACTTAGGCTAAATGAGTTTCAGAGTATCTAGTATAAATTTTATATTTCATTTCCTTGTATGTCAAGAAACATAGCTCCTACGGCTAAAATAGAACATAGGAGAAAATTTTTTTTTTTTGCTTTGAAGAAAATAGGACGATTCAAAGAACATTTAAATAAATTGAAAAGCCAAAATAATCATTGATGAGAGATTTAACCAAAATAATTAAGGTGAGCGATTCAGGCTCTTGAGAGCCTCTTGTTCAAATTAATTTTGATTTTATTAATTTCTCTAGAAAATGCATGCACATTAAAGCTGCTATTTCATAAATGTTCCCACATACAAGTTTTTTTACATCATTTTTACACCAAAGTAAGAAGATTCAGATATTTATTGTCATTTGTATATATTTTTTTCATTATAAGTTGAGTCAAATAGTTCAAAATGAATCTGTACATTGCAAAGTTAATTGACTCTGTTTTAAAAATCAAAATCTCTAAAATTTGGTATTCTATTTTAATGCCCCGCTGTATGGGTGCGGGTAGCATTAAGTTTTACCCTTTTTATTTTTCTGGTTTCTAACCAGGTAAGTTAAATAATGATTTACCTGAGAAAATGTGTATAAAGTAATTGATGTCTAAAAGAAGTTAGACATTGTCCTTTTGATCTCCCAAGAGACAGCAGATATTATAATTACAAAAATGCTAGAAGCCTCAGGGCAGAAAACTGAGATCTTACAAAGGAAAAAAACTAATTATTTTTACCATAAGAAGAAAAAACCTATCCCAGAGTTGAAAAGAAAGAATTACTTTAAAGAGCCCTGTATGAGTTTAGAGAAATCTGCGATGAAAGACTAGAACATCGTAATTATAAATTGATAACCGATTCCGCTGTATGATGTTCTGAGCTAATCAGGATAGAGAACCCTATCATTTATTGACAGTGAGAGATGTAGAGACAGTCTTAAAGATGATTACGGGGTATGGGTTCATTATCTCTTGTCTCCATTGCGTTGGTTGCGGAACTTGACCTGTCAGAAAATTGACAGCGACCAAGATGTCATTATTATCTTATAATTTTCTCATATTGTTCATGCTGAGTTGATTTTAGGTCTAATTGCATCGCTGTTTACGAAGATCGTGTGGCTTTTATCTTCTCAGTTGATAATTCCGTCTTTGGATGTTATGGTTTTTCATTCAGCCTAATCAAGGGTGTTCACTTGGAGATCTTTCCCAAAGAAGGAATTAAATCGTAATTAGTCAGGTTCTTAAAAAAAGTACTTCTGAATGATTCTTGTACCAAATGATACTGAAATAGCAGTTGTAAAGCTGTCATTAAATTTTTGCAAATAGGTTGTGAACCCAATGATATCGAAACAGAAATCTGAAAGCAGTCATTATTTTTTTTTTAGAAATATGAATTTAGACTTCCTTGTTCATACCACCAATTAAGCTCACTTCCAGAATATTAATTTACTACATGAAACAGCTAATTTACATGATTTTCTATTTCAGAATCTAAAAGATTGTAGATTATTTCATACCCCCTAAAAATTAAACAAAGTCATCATGTCATTAGTTAAATTCCCATTGTCGAAGAAGTTGTTAACCCAATCACAATGTTTCGGTGTAAATATTACCCAGAATTCATTAGATTCTGTATTAGCTATTATTGAATTGGACAGTGATAGTGAGAAAAATCCCAATTTTGTCTGTAAATTTAACATATAAATGGGATTTTTATGCCCCACCTACGATACTAGAGGGGCATTATGTTTTCTGGTTGGTACGTCTCTAGAGGGGCATTATATTTTCTGGTTGGTACGTCTGTTCGCCCATCTGTTCGCTCATCTGTTTGTTCGTTCGTCCCACTTCAGGTAAAAGTTTTTTGTCAAGGTAGAGTTTTTGAAGTCCAATCAACTTGAAACTTAGTACATGATGTTCCTTATGATATGATATTTCAAATTTTAATGCCAAATAAGAGTTTTGACCCCAATTTCAAGGTCCACTGAACATGGAAAATGATAGTATGAGTGGGGCATCCGTGTACTAAGGACACATTCTTGTTTTAACAGGATTTTTCACAAATATTTGCAAATTTTATTTTTATAATTTCAGGTGATTCTGTTTAGTATAGCATCAGCTGGTTACCTGTATCTATTCAGGTAAGTGGGACAGCAGTCAGTTTATGTCCAGTTAATTGTCCAGTCCAAGTTTCCTGTACTTATTTTGTTGTATTGTATTTCAGTGTTTTCTAATTTACTTTAATTCCTCCTTTGGAAAAAATCTCCAGAGACGGAATAACATCATATTAAATCAGCAGCAAAGAAATGACAAGTTGCAATGTATTTGTAATGTATATGTGCAGTTGGAGACAGTGCTGACACCTTCTTCCTTTTTTCATATAATTTGAATTAGGAATAGGGTATGAAAATGGAAATGGGAAATAAGTTTAAGAGACAACTACCCAACCAAAAGGCAGAAAAGCTGAAGGCCACAAATGGGTCTGCAACAGAGGGAGAAAACCCTGCACCAGAAGGCCAGTTCAGCTGGCCCCAGTGTTGGCCTAAACAAAATGTGTACTAGTTAAATGAAAATGGACATCACACCAAGCTCCAGAACATATTATTGAACTGAAATGAAAAAAAACATACAAGACTTAAACAAGTTGAGGCCAGCTCAACTCCTGACTTGACAGGCGCAAAAGTGAGGCGGAGTTAAACTGATGTAGTGAGAACTCAACCCAACCCCCCTTTACTTCTAGCCAATGTAGAATAAACAAACATTAGCTTGGGCAGGTTGTTGTCTCAAAGGGAAATATTTTTATTAATTCTTATTAGTATTCCATGTACTGCATCTTAAATTACTAATCTCATTAAGATTGGAAATAAAACATGAAAATATATAGCTATTAGTATTTATTGGTACATTTTACAATATTAACTTTCAAATCTGATGTACTTGGAGATTTTTCTAGGTACAAACTGTATAAAGTGTATAACATGATATCATTGATAAAATGATCAAAGGATGAAACTTACAAGAAACGTATGATCAAAGGGAAATTTTCATTAGAACAAACAAACAGATTTCTTAACTTTAATAGTTTTAAATGAAACTTAGGTAAAACTGTTATGTTAAAATTTGACTGTATGAAAATGAGAATTACTCTACATGCAAAATTTTATTTGCGAGCAGGCAGAGGAGCAATTTTAAATAGATATTCAATGAAAGAGTTGATATATAATATGCAGTCGAGATAATGATGGAATATTCACACTTAATTTCCCATTGTTTAATTTCATCTGCTATTTTGTGTTGGAATTTTGGAGGATTTTTTTTTTTATTATTTTGCAGTTATAAAGTTTGTGGGCAAAGGGAATTAACTAAGTTTAATATTCTTATCAACAGATCTATATATATATGACATAAACCAGCAGTTATTGATAACAAAAATTACGAGACATTTATCTTTTTTTTTATTTGTTTTTTTCAATATATGAGTAATGTAATGCAATATAATGGAAAAGTTAAGTTAACAAAGAAATGGCTGATTTTTGTTGAATCTCACAGTAGTCAAGTTTACAGTATAAGTATTGGCGTTCTGAATCTTTGGAACTGTGCATTGGATCACATACTTATATTACAGGCTATTCAGGTGTGGCAGATATAAAAGGTTCTGTTCTCCCAATTGCTATTTAAAACAATTGTGTTGGCAGTGATCCATGGCTGATTTTTGTCTGCATGGATTTTGCAATCATTAAAGCAGATTTTTAAAGTGACAGATCTAAGGACTTTTGAAAGACAGCGTAATAATTTCCAGTAAACAGTATAATATATACTAAAATTTGAAGAATTTGCTATAAATGATATATTTTCCAATAAAAGAGGGTGCTTGGCTATAATTAACCCTATCTAGGTTCGCCTGATCCTACCACTGGATTTGAATCTGTGTTACCCATAATGCATCTGTTTAATCTGGGGGTGTGGGTGGATATTGGACAACATTTAAATTTGCTAAGTCGGGCAAAAAAATTTAACAGACACTTTCCATATTGTCGTTTTAATAACTGTTGACGGTGACTTATTAAAAGACAGTCACTCACTGAAGAACAGTGGTTTATTGTGTAAAAAATGCAACATGGCTCTTATTATGTCCATTTGACTGTGTGACTAATATTATTATTTAATGATATTTTGTCATAATTTGAGGAATTTGAATCACAAATACATTGATGATGCCAAAATTGGCCTGTAGGAAAAAATGTCATTTATAATAACTACCATTCAATATAAACATGTAGATAAATGTCAAGTAACACATTGTAGTAATCCAGGACTATAATGATATATTGTTTTTGAAATAATCTATATCTGTATGTTTAACAGCTGAGACATGTTAATTCAGTTATAATACATGTATGATGCATAGTGGATTTTAAGGGTCAAGAGTTTAAACAGTAAAATAAATACAAAAATAATTATGTGCATTTTTTATTGTTGCGATTTGGTCATTTTGGACTAAAATGTAATTTTTATTTTCTTGTGATATTGAGACAAATCCTGTTTTAATCATATAAAAAAATTAAAATGTTAGTTAAAAATTATTGTGAATATAATACTGTCTCATTTTTCACAATAAAAAAAGCATCACAATAATTTCTGAATTTAATGTAATTTATGTTCATTGGATACCAATTAGCTGGTCAACTTGTGAAACCATGAATTTGAATGTTAAAAAAAAAACTACAAATGTTTTATTAAGATTTGTGCAGACTTTGTCCAAACCCTGAAATTAAATATCCACGAAAATGCAAATTTTTCTCAATCCATGAAAATTGGTATCCGTGAAAAATGTGATGAATCCACTGTAGTATATGACTTTGTATTTGATCATCAAGGTGACATCTTTATATTTCTAACTTGATTAGATATTTATTCATGCTTTAATTAAGTTTCTGTTGTGTCAGCAGTGTATTTCTCTTGTTTCAAAGTTAAATTTTCAATTGGATGAAGATGCATTCATGGTTTAATTAAAGCATTTTTTGCCTGGAAGAACAATTTTCACTACCCCCTTAAATTTTGTTAGTGTTTTGTATGATTTGTTAATAAACTAAGCTGTTACTATAGACTCAGGCTTCTTGGTGCAAAATGAAAGTGTCCATTTGTATTTGGTGCTTAAATTTTCACAAAGAAAGTTTTATTTATATTAAAAAAAATATAACTGGTATGATTGGCAACAAAGAATGAGACACTTATACGCCTCCAAAGACCAAAGAACAAAGTTGTTAACATCTACAGGTCATTGTTTGGCCTTCAACAATGAGAAAATCTCACTGTATCATAATTATATCTGTTTTAAAAAAGTAAAGAAGAATTGTGACATGATTGCAAATGAGCCATAATACTCTATCAGCTTTTACAATGAGAAAAACATGTCATGTATGATTATATAGTTTTGTTCATTAGAAAATTTTCATTTTAATCTGGTTTGTTTATTTTAAAGTTAGTTCTTTTTCAGTAGAATTTTATTTATTGACTTTCAAACGATTTTGTATGTATAAAAAATAAAATGCATGTATATATATTTTAATCCAGATGTGTTTGTAAAGATTTTGACTTGAAGTGTTGGTACTTTGTAAACAATGTCATCATATATAATTCCTGTGTTGTTCTGTTATGTGGTTAATATCCTCCTTGGTAGGAGAACACCATAGTAGGGTTGTTATGAATAGTCATACCAATTGTAAAGTTATAAATAATTGAGTAATTATTTGTTTAATGCCCAGTGGCAAATATTTTGCCTGCATTCAGGTCAAGAAACAAGATACATTGTGGACTCATAGGTGAAGAAAAAATCAGGAAATTGAAGTTTATAGTGGATTGCTGATAGATGTCAACTTTTGTCTTCTTTTTACCACCTCCTAACAGTCTTTCAAGTCCAGAGAACATGGCACTCTTATAGGGCACAGGGCAACTACTATATGATTTTCTGAATTGTTTAAAAATTTAGTATTTTAAGAATCTCTTGTAAATATTCCTCTATGCTGAAAGGATATTTCATAATTAGATGGGCCATGACTCCTTTTCAATTCTTCAATTTGACTGGTGGATACTGGGATCAAACTATGATACACTGTTCATTTCATTGGTTCTTGTAATACTTTATTTGACTGTCACATACTTTAGATGTCTTTTTATTTTAATTGTTTTACATTTGTCATTTCTAGCTTTTCTGTAGTATGTGTTTTGCTCATTGTTGAAGGTTGAGGTGACCTATAGTTGTTTTAAACTAGGTCATGTGGTCTTTGGCGTAAAGTTGTCTTATTGGCAACCTGGAAACAGACATCCTCTTATTTGCTTAGATGCAGGTCATGCTCTTTCTGAATTTTTTGTTTTGTCTTATTTAGATTATAAAAAAAACTTTAAAGATAAAGATGCACTACATGTACCTGAATTAGAACAAATTTTGACAATGGACAAGTAAGCTATTATGTATACTGTCTGTGAATCATCGCTGAACTAGTTCTTTCATCTTGCTTTTAACATGAGACATTTGAAGGGATACTGATTGAATAAATCCTAACCTGACTAGAAAACTAAATCAATACTTTTATAATCATTTCAAATTCTGATATTCAGTTTGGATTTGAAGTTTAAAGGAATTTCAAGTGAATTTTTATTTCTGTTTTGACATTTTAATAAAATCTTGCATTAAATTCTCTTTGAAGTTTGATATGAGATGAAAGACGCATAAGCCGTTTCTGATAAGACCTTAACGATTGGTCTAGCCTTTGGTATTCTGCTGTTCCTACGATGTATTTCTACGTTCAATTTTCTGTTGGAAGGCTGCACGTTCCACGACTTGTCTGTCAATATATTTAAAACCAAATAGGTTTTGATAGAAAAAACAGGTTCAAAAGTCAAACTCAGTCTAAATATTGTAAGCAATCGTAACATGAAGCAGGGTAACGTGTTGCAGTATTCCGTCATTTAAAGGACCGATGAACACTCAAATGGACTAAAGTCAAGTGTAGTGTTTATTTTGTTTGTTTGAATTAGAATTAATTAACCCCAAGATATGGTGGGAAGTTTCCCTTCAATATCACAAGGTCAATAGGTCAGAGTTGTTCTGTTTTCATTTCAATAATGGATGCTACTTGATCTGGATTCTCAATTTATTCGAGTCCAATTAAAGTATGCTTCAGATATTCGGTAGCACTTGTACATTTCCATACAGACATTCTGCAGCCTTTTGATTTTATTCCTAATGCCCTTCTTATCTCTTACAGGCATTATCTATTAATATAAGTGGCTTTCAGAGGACATCAGCACTCAATGCTTTTCTTCATTGATTGAAGTGGCTTTGAGAACACCAAATGTCATTCAAACAAAAAACAGACTTTCCACTTCAGATTCTTTTTATAGAAAAAAAACTAGTAGAATTGAAAAATAGGGAATTTTTGTTTACAGGTAGTTCTCACTGTAATTTGAACCTGTAATAACGGGATCCATTTGTTCGAGTTATTGTCCTTTATTGAGGGCCATATGATATATTTTCTATCGAATGATTTTGACTTGATGATATGTGTTTTACTTCACCTATTGGCGGCCCCCAAGTTCATTCAAAATTCTAACCAACTTGCAACTTGTTTCATCAATTCTAACTAATCAACTTAGGAGTGAATTCAGCCATTTTAAAAAGGGATAAAAGGAGGGCTCCAGCTATATGTCCCCATTCAAATGCATTGATCGTCCCCCCCAAAAAAAGGGGGGGTCCACCCCATGGAACTCTCCCCCTGGATCTGCCACTGCAATCAGCCTTAAAAATAAGTTACTGTCTTAATTGTATTAATATTCCTCCTGACAAATTCAGTATTCATGTACTGTGGAGCGTTACGCCAATAGTTTTATATTTGAATCTAATTTCTATTAGAATACATTTGATATGCCAGAGCTTCTCATATTTATAAGTTTTCCAGTAATATGAACACACAAGAACTATTATTTTCAATTGAGATTTAATTTTTTGAGGTTTTGAACATGCAATTTAATAAAACTTGTAGTAATCTGTTAAATAATTAAGTATTTTATTGGTGAGATTAAATATCATGTTATTTGATGCATGTTATTATTTTTCATTTTGGTTGCAGGTTTTTGTGTTTGTTCTGATTTGAGACTTCGTTCAGATGATACATATTCTTTCATGTTGGTACACAGAAGGCAGTCTATGCATAATGGATGATATCAAAATTATAACACGATGTATTTATTTCTTCTTGTAAAATGATTAAACCAAGCCAGAATTTCTGTCCTTTCAGTTTGGTTTAGATCAGCATTGGATGTTTATGACAGCTAGGCTCCAACTGTCAGGTGGGGTCAAATTACCTACGGAAACATTGCACTAAAATATGGCTTATGATATTCTTTTATTATTTGCAGACTCTGCAAATTGTGAAAAAAATATCATAAGGACCATATTATAAAAAGCTACAGTTTGAGGCCAGTCATGTCTCAAAATCCATGCACCATGATTTACTAAGAAGACGCCATTAAGCAATTTAAGGAACAGTGTTCACAAAGGCAGTACACCATGGTTGTCAAATTGACTATGGTCAACCACAGTTGATAAGAGCATGGTCAACCATAGTCAGGGGTTGATGGTGGTTGCATAAGTGGAAAACCATAGTTGACCATGGTCACCTGAGAGTGTAAAACTATCGTTGACCATGGTCACTAAAGTGTAAAACCATAGTTGACCATGGTCACCAAAGTGTAAAACCATAGTTGACCATGGTCACCAAAGTGTAAAACCATAGTTGACCATGGTTTTCAGCACATCCAACCATGGTCTGACCATGGTTATCAATGGTTAGCGATTGTAACCATGGTCAACCATGGTTGCATTTTGACAGTGGAACCCTTTATTGCTCTCCTTCATCTAAAAGTTGTAATTAGACCTTCAGATGCAATAAAAGCTCACTTTTAATTTGAGACAAAAGTAATCTCCTTGTTCAGTTACATAATAGGTGAAATTAATGTATGAATATGGACAAACAAACAAGATAAATGCACAATTACCAATCATGAATAGAAAGTGTGATATTTAGACATAATTTTATCCACTTGGATATCTGACTTAAATAGCAATATACTACTCTTATAATCTCTTTTATCATTGATCCTTATAGTCTTTGCAATTAAGCAATGAAATAAAAAAAAAAATGAGTTCATGAAAACAGGAATACATGTTTATTTAACCAACATACTTCTTACTTATTTAGTGATCAACAAATTTGACTCATTTTTTTGTGGCCTGACACACTGTTTATAGACAGTCAATAAATCGTGTGGGGAGGGGGGAGGGGGAGGGGAAGACTATGGATGGTTCTTCCTTGATATAGATGATGTGGTATTTGATTGAGATTTCCCACATGAGCTTCAATCCACCATTTTCGTTATTTTGAAAATGCCTGTACCAAGTCGGGAATATGACAGTTGGTGTCCATTTATTTCATGTGTTTTATCATTTGATTCTGCCATTTGATTAGAGACTTTCTGTTTTAAATTTTCCTCAGACTTCAGTACTTTTCGTGATTTTACTTTTTTCTACATTTTTGTGAAATTGAAATAGTGAGACCTGAATATCCTGTTCACTTGTCCTTTTACTATAGGAAGATGATTTGATTTTCTTTCCCATGATAGATTGTGGCGGTATATTTTATGTTCTTTGTGACACATTGTCCGGATTAGTGTCCCAGTTGTTTTTCAGCATGTCGGCTTCTGACTAATACAACTGACAAAGTACACCATAATTCTGGGACAAGGCACATGGCTTTAAACTCCATTCTTAATGAAAATAAATTGATTTTGTATGTGGTGGATATCGGCCAGATTGATATGTTATTTCCACGGGAGAGTAGGAATGCACTGGTAGTCAGATAGATCGTTGATTAAAGGATCAATTGGTCGTCATTTACGTAGTGACAAATTGCCGTGATTTTATCTGCGAAAACAGATCTGAAAGGAAAAAAGGATAAGCAAGCAAGAGGAGAGGGTTTAGCGTTATCTCAAAAATTGATTTGACACGGAAATCGTTGGTGAAAAGTAAAATTAAATTGTTTTCTCACTAAGTTATTAGACTGAGAAAGAACTATGACAGATTTATTAGAATTTATAGGTAAACAAATCGTTTAAAATGATAAATCCTCCAAAAAAGTTAATTATAAATGACAGAGAAGAAATATTGTCTGAGAATTTGTGAAATTTATGTTAACTGAAATAAAACTGTTTTCGTCTTATTAAATTGCTTTTAATTACAATGTCCAGGCGTCCAGTTGTCAGTTTTTGCGGAAATTGAGTTGGCAACAGTTATTTTACAGACATCAGCAGTTATCTCTCTCTGTTTCTAATACCACCACCCCCCTTTTTAGCTCACCTGGCCCGAAGGGCCAAGTGAGCTTTTCTCATCACTTGTTGTCCGTCGTCGTCCGTCATCGTCGTCGTCCGTCGTCGTTAACTTTTACAAAAATCTTCTCCTCTGAAACTACTGGGCCAAACTAAACTAAACTTGACCACAATCATCATTGGGTATCTAGTTTAAAAAAGGTGTGGCGTGACCCCGCCAACCAAACAAGATGGCCGCCATGGCTAAAAATAGAACATAGGGGTAAAATGCAGTTTTTGGCTTATAACTCAAAAACCAAAGCATTTAGAGCAAATCTGACATGGGGTAAAAATGTTTATCAGGTCAAGATCTATCTGCCCTGAAATTTTCAGATGAATCGGTCAATCGGTTGTTGGGTTGCTGCCCCTGAATTGGTAATTTTGAAGAAATTTTGCTGTTTTTGGTTATTATCTTGAATATTATTATAGTTAGAGATAAACTGTAAACAGCAATAATGTTCAGCAAAGTAAGATCTACAAATAAGTCAACATGACCAAAATGGTCAGTTGACCTGTTTAGGAGTTATTGCCCTTTATAGTCAATTTTTAACCATTTTTCGTTAATTAAAGTAATCTTTTACAAAAATCTTCTCCTCTGAAACTACTGGGCCAAATTAATCCAAACTTGGCCACAATCATCTTTGGGGTATTTAGTTTAAAAAATGTGTGGCGTGACCTGGTCAACCAACCAAGATGGCCGCCACGGCTAAAAATAGAACAAAGGGGTAAAATGCAGTTTTTGGCTTATAACTCAAAAACCAAAGCATTTTGAGGAAATCTGACATGGGATAAAAATGTTTATCAGGTCAAGATCTATCTGCCCTGAAATTTTCAGATGAATCGGTCAATCGGTTGTTGGGTTGCTGCCCCTGAATTGGTAATTTTGAGGAAATTTTGCTGTTTTTGGTTATTATCTTGAATATTATTATAGATAGAGATAAACTGTAAACAGCAATAATGTTCAGCAAAGTAAGATCTACAAATAAGTCAACATGACCAAAATGGTCAGTTGACCCGTTTAGGAGTTATTGCCCTTTATAGTCAATTTTTAACCATTTTTCGTAAATTAAAGTAATCTTTTACAAAAATCTTCTCCTCTGAAACTACTGGGCCAAATTAATCCAAACTTGGCCACAATCATCTTTGGGGTATCTAGTTAAAAAAATGTGTGGCGTGACCTGGTCAACCAACCAAGATGGCCACCACCGCTAAAAATAGAACATAGGGGTAAAATGCAGTTTTTGGCTTATAACTCAAAAACCAAAGCATTTTGAGGAAATCTGACACGGGATAAAAATGTTTATCAGGTCAAGATCTATCTGCCCTGAAATTTTCAGATGAATCGGTCAATGGGTTGTTGGGTTGCTGCCCCTGAATTGGTAATTTTGAGGAAATTTTGCTGTTTTTGGTTATTATCTTGAATATTATTATAGATAGAGATAAACTGTAAACAGCAATAATGTTCAGCAAAGTAAGATCTACAAATAAGTCAACATGACCTAAATGGTCAATTGACCCCTTAAGGAGTTATTGCCCTTTATAGTCAATTTTTAACAATTTTCATTAATTTGGTAAATTTATGTAAATTTTTACCAAATATAGTTCTCTGTTACTAATGGGCAAAGTTCATGATAGATATAATTGTAAGAAGCAAAATCGTTCAGTAAAGTAAGAACTTCAAACACATCACCATCACCAAAATACAATTTTGTCATGAATCCATTTGTGTCCTTTGCTTAATATGCACATAGACCAAGGTGAGCGACACAGGCTCTTTAGAGCCTCTAGTTTTCCAGCAATAAGAAAACAAACAAAATAAAACAAAAAAGTACTGGTAGGCTCCAGGCAATATTAGGTTACTTAAAATGTTTTTTTTTCTGGGGGACAGCTAAACAAAACAGCAGTTTTATAATTCATACTGAAAAAAACCCAATTATATTGTTGCACATGTTACAATTTTTTTTTATTACATGCATTACAGTTGTTCCATGTTGATGATATGAATTATCCAGTTATACCAATCATTATCATAACAATTTTTGCTTGAATTATGTATAGAATATCTAAGGAACTTTAGTTTCATGTTACATTTAGCATAGATATTCATGCTAATTTTTCAGAAATTAAATAATGATTTTTTTTAAGGAATATTGGTTTTTCAACCTCATATTTTTTTATTCTTTTTATCTTAAACATAAACAGTAATTTAATAAGAAAAAAAAGAGGGTTTATCCTTTGTTATGATAATGTACTGTGGATTTTTATTTTTTTTATTTTTTTGTGAAAAAAAAAATTCCTAAATTTTTTATTTCTGTGGATTTTCCAAGATTTGCATACATTGACCTATAGAAAATTTGTGCTAATTCACTGAACATTAGGATTTGTGGTCGACTTTACCAAATAAAATAATGAATAATAATAAAATCTCCAGTATCTATTCTCTGCAGCTCATTGTTGTAATTGACAATAAATAAACCTGCACAAATAACATTTTATTGCTCATTTTAAAAATCTTCTATTAAAAAGCAGGTTTAACTGCATGTATTTAATTATTGGGGAAAACGATGATTTACCAGCCGATAAAAGTATTACGATTGTATCATTAGAATCTATAGGAATGTAAAATGTCGTTAAAATATCCCTGTAATTAGTTTTAATGGATTTCATAAGCTGATAATGATGCTCACATGACCTCATCAATGATGTATAATCATTTTTTTTTTTTTATAAACTAATAAAAAATTAAAATAAGAATGAGAAAAACGTTTTTGATTTATAAAATAAGGAAGTATTGGGTATCGGATTAAATGCAGAATTTCTTCACAAATTTGATTAATCTTCATCTGATATGTTTGAAGTTTAATTTTGTGGTTGGTTTAAGTTTTAAAGGTACATGTATATGTATATATATAGTCAATATATAGTATTTTCCTTTTTTTTAACCAAGTTTTCAAAGGGGAAACCCAGTTATTAATTTGGTGAAGCAGGCCAGGTATTTAGGTGGAGGCAGGCAATAACTATATTAAAAGAAGCTTTCAATTTTAAATTTTTTTTTTTTTAATTTAAATCTTTTTATACTGCTGAAGTTCAGTATTAATGATTTTCATTTTTTCTGTTAAGGAGTTATGGTTCTTGTTAGATTGAAAATTAGCCTTTACTTTCCTACCAAATTCACCCCTAATGTATATTATTTCTTTCATTGAAAGGGTTTATTTCGTGACCTTAGAGGTTGAAATTGTGCAAAGGAGATTAAGGTCTATCTATATTAGGATTCTAATCTTCAAAAAGTTAATAAAGGCAATTGAAGACTCACGCTCAGAATCCAGAAATTTCTTTTTCTTTTTTTATTCCCTTCAATTTCTTATTATATCACAGTATTGCAGAGATAAGAGTGTGTGGGGGCACAGAAAAAAAAAATGAAAGAAGGAAAATGAATTATGTGTCATGGGCATTTTATTGAATTACACCACTTAGTTTCTGTGCATAATAATTATAATACACAAGTTAATTTAAATATTCTGTACCATGCTGAGAATTTTCACTGATAAACAAAAAAAATTGTTTCAGATCAGTTACTGTCAGTCATGGACATTACTGCATTAAAAAAACTATATCAGGAATGCATATTTTTCAAAAAGATTTATAGTTTTGGACTTCAAGTTATAAGTAAGGGGGAATAACTCTAATAATTTAAATTTTTATTGGCAGATGTTCAGCCATAAATCATCTAAAGAATTTACCTTGTCACGAATCTCAGGTAAAAATTAATTACAGACTACACCTTAATACTAAGGTGAAAACAATATGATAGAACCATAATAATCCAAACATTTTTAATTTGGACGTTAGGTAAACCTATTACAAGTATCAATTAAATACCAAAAACAAATCTTATATCCTCTTAGCTTGTGGTAGCTTAGAGTGGGGGCTATTTTATCTAATTAATCAGTTTTTAATGATATTTCTGTGTATTTTGACAGGAGGACGGAATATTATGTCAACAAAGTAAGACGGAAAATTGAAGAGAATTCTTCGGAATATTGGGTTTTTTGTTTCGGTTGTCCTGCTGTTACGTGTCTAATAACGAGACTAAATCTGGTCAGTTTAATTTGAATCTCGTTCTTCTTCAAGTAATGAAAATGAAATTAGAATTTGTCATAATTTTAATAAACCTGTGTAAACATTGGCAGATCCTGAAATTTTTGCATTGTCATTTAATAGACCTTGCCGACTTGCCTATGGAGGAATTTATAAATTGAATTTCTCCACATATTGTTTAAAGAGGTGGTTGATTTTAAATATGAAATAGATGTGTGGCTTGGAAGTTTTCTAATGCATCTGAAACTTGATATTTTTCCCTCCCTCTGTAACCAAAACTAACAAACAAAAGGAATAAAATAGGGGGTAGTAGGTAAATGGAGCTAGGAATGCAATGATGCAAACTTGTGCACAGTACATAGGTTACCAATATTTCATATAAAACTGCCCAAAAAGTGCGCTACTGCTCAAAGTTTCTTTATTGATATCTATAATTTGTTTAGAGACATTACAGCTATCTTCACCAATCAAAACTGGCCTCCACGAAATAGACCAAAAAGTGGGTTTAAAACACCAACAATCAATCAATTTAAAGTCAAAATTTCAAATAGCATTTGATCAATTATCATGAAGATATAAGTGGATGCCCTATAATCCTTTATGTAATTTTATGCAGCAAGTATACATTATTCTAATCAATTTGGTTTGTATAGGGAAACCACAAATTTCAATGTTTAATAATGTACAATTGTTTTTATAGGCTGCATGATGTAAACAAACACTTTGAAAAACCACAAAATCAAATATCGACAAAAATAAGATTTACCTCTATTTTACTCTTTGGTCAGCCACAGGTTATTATCTTTTTGACACATTCCCCATTTCCATTCTCAATTTGATTATTATTTTCAAGAAATGCAAAATCTTAAATATGTATTAGATATATTAAAAAAGTGAAGATTAAAATGTACTAACACAAATACACAAAAAATAAGTTAATAATGCCCCCTCTTAACTAACCGTCAGTAAATATTTTGGCTTATTCATATCTGTTGCTAACCTGAGTGTCTCAAATAAGCCAGAAATACATTCATGTGACACTGCTGCCTTGAAAAAATGTTTGTTAAAAAGTATGGTAGCATATAACATGTCTAAAAATTGATGAATGAAAAAATGAATCTCGACATGTCTATATGTATAAAGTATGTTTTTACATTGTATGATCAATTAAAGAATAATTAATGTCTTATTTTGAAATAGTATACATGTTTTAAAATCCTAAATGATTAATTGTAAATCTTTTTAACTTAACCTTCGTTCAAGTTGTAATTATTTTGATAGACATTAACATGATTTTAACGGTTGTACAAGACATTTATTTATAGACAGGAGGACAAATACATCAGAGAGGAGGGGCAATGTGACATGCATAGCTAACTTGAGGGGAAATTTACACCATGAGTATGGATTTCTGATGAATGTAGATGTATGGGAGGAAAATTGTATGGGCTGGGAATAATCAAATCCAACCAACAAGGGGGTTGATCTTGATGATTGAATGATAAATGGCTTCCAGGTGGCAAATATTACATGCTAATGGATGATACAAATTTATGTGAAATATTTAAATTCAAATGTTTATTGACATGTAAACTTTTAAACATTAACTTTGACAAGAACAAAATATTAATAGAGATGATCCTAAAATGATTTTAAGAATGGCTATTGCTTTCTGATCCATACAGACTCCCATTGGTCCTTAAATGACTAAATTAACCACATAATAAAGTGAATTTCATAACATCCCAAAAAAGGGGGGGGGGAATCTTTTAAATGTAGATGCTAAAAAGTTTTGAGATTCTCAATTATTTTTAAACAACCAAAAAATAAACAATCAGTGCTTGTATAACATTTGAAACAAGGCATAAACTTAAAAGGACACTCAAGTCTGCATTAGAGGCTGCTAATATCAGAGGGTGGTGAATTTCCAAAAGCCGTTGTTCTGAATACATACATCTGTGTATTATCAATGACTGCATTGATTAATTGTCTGTTATACATCACATGAACATAAACATTTCAACTTTTGTTTTAAAATCGGAAGGAAAATGTGTCATGGTTTAAAAGCTTTGCAGTGTCTTACATAAACCAGATGATACAGGCTAGACATGCAGGGGTGCTTTCCAGGGGCAAGATTTATTCAACAAAAAACAAAAGTTTTCGTGGGTAAATTGTCTGAGGTTTGGTTGAAATAATTTGGAAAAGATTCTCAAAAGGGGGTACCTCCTTTCCTAGACATCTTTTATAAACAGAAAGGTCAACTTTAGTGATATTAAGATGATAACACAATATTGACTGCTGTACCCCTATTTTTGACATTTTCACTCTTTGAGTATGTTTGTTTTGTTCATACATCGTTGACAATGTAATAAAATTTGACGCAACTGTCATACAAGTGAGAGGTTTAGCTAGCTATAAAACCAGGTTCAATCCACCATTTTCTACATTAGAAAATGCCGGTACCAAGTCAGGAATATGACAGTTGTTATCCATTCCTTTGATGTGTTTGGACATTTGATTTTGCCTTTTGATTTTTGATTTTTCTTTTTGAATTTTCCTCGGAGTTCAGTATTTTTGTGTTTTTACTTTTTTCTAAAAAGGTCAGTTTTCTCTTGTGCCGAGGATGACCTTTATGTATTTCTACATAAGAAAATGGCAGTAACAAGTCAGTAATATGACAGTTTGTTATCCATGGTTTGGTGTAATTGAGAATTTGGTTTTGCCATTTGATTACACTTTTCCTTTATGAATTTTCATCGAAGTACTTTTGTTTTTTGACCTTTGACTGCACTTCATGATAATTATCAAGGTCGGTGGACAAATGGAGGGAATATTTTGACAGGAATTAAATTGAACCAATGATTGCTAGCTAGTGCAATACAGGAATTTCTAATTTCAGAGGGAAAGATTTCCTGTCTAGGATGATGACCCTTCATTGAGCCACATTATTAGCTGTTTGACCATTTGTTCATTTTGTTGGCACTTAAAGCCATTATTAGATTATTTCCTTGCTAATAAAAAAAGAACAGCATTGTTTATTAAATCTGGGTCTATTAATTGATCCATGATGTAAATATTTATACCCTGGAATCACTATTTTTTTTTAATTGGCTGCCATAAAAAATTCATGGAGCATTTATTCATTAAAACTTGCATTATGATTTCTCTAAGGTATTGAAAAAACTACAAAATCTTCCTACTTAAATCTCGTCTAACAATTGGCATTTGAATTAAAACAGAGAATTCTGGAGAAAAACAGGCTAGTCAATAATGTATTAATGTGTGGTAAAGTTACCAGTACTGTACACCAATAAAATATCATGAGGAATTTAATATCGCGACATTCACAAAAAGAAAAATAACGCAAATATAAATCGGAGCAAAAATTTAAACTTGGATCTTTCCTTGTGTAATTATATCAAGTACATGTTAAAATTGCAAAATTAAATCGCAGTGAAATTGAGCTAGAAAGGACGTAAACATGAAATAAAATATCCGCGAAAATAAGTTGGTTACTTACAGTATGTTGTTGATAATTCTTTAATGAAAATAACAATTGGGTTTGTTATTGAAATTTTTCAAGATGCACTTTAGAAAAAAAATAGTTCAGTTTAAATTAATTATAATTCATTTATTTAAAATAGACATGCTAAATAATTTCCTGAACAATATAATACCACGTAAACATGAACTTGTATCAGTTCTTACTTTACGTTATCCTGTATTTTAGAGCGACATCGTAAGTTATGGTTGGATTAGAATATTGAATGCTTAATTTTAGTTCATAATTTCACCTTTTTGAAAAAACAGTATAACAAAAACAAAAAATATTTTTATTAGGACCTGTGAGTTAAAATTTTTACTCAAACTAAAAGGTTGCGTAAAAATGAAAAGAATTAAAGCATCACATGTTTTGATTGATTGGTCTTTAAACCACTTTCGACACTATTGTGCTATTTCCTGGTGGTCAGTTTTTGTTGGTGGAGGAAGCTGAAGTGCCTATAGTCTCTCATGTTCCATTATATAGATGTGTCTTTCTATGTTGTTATGATACACTATTGTTTCAGGTAAGGGTGAAGGTTGGTACCTATTAATTTTTTTGCACCTGTCCTATTAATAAGTCAGGAACCTGATGTTCAGTAGTTGTTGTTTGTTGATGTGGTTCTTTTGTGTTATATTGTTTCTTGTTTTTTTTTATATACAATGGTTTTTCAGTTTGAATGGTTTTACACTAGTAATTTTTGGGGACTTTTATAGCTTGCTGATTGTAGTGAGCCAAAGCTCCTCGTTGAAGTCTGTACTTTGACCTATAATGATTTACTTTTACAAATTGTGACTAATGGATGGAGAGTTGTCTCATTCAGGCACTCATACCACATCTTCTTATATCCATCAACCACTTTACTTCTGCAATATTTATCTGCTTTCAATAGTTAATTCAATTTTGCAAACTCTTAACTATTTCTTGTGGTTAAATATTTAATCAAATAATTCAAATTTATAAATTTTAACTATTTCGCGTGGATTTATATTTTAATCAAAAGAGCAGCTATGGGTGATTGTTTATCATTATAACACCCAGCAGATAGCCTGACCATAAGGAAGTCTGGAGGTTGTCCTGACGTGACAGGTTATCTCAATGATTGACAATTGATAGCCGAAACTGACAACCTCCTGGCCTGGACATAAATTGTTTTTATTTATATTGGTAAAATAATGATAACATTGACAGTAAATCTTGTGATAAATTTGTATTTTAATCAGATAAGTTTGTAGGTGGATCTTGCTGAAAGTAGGCTGGACATTAGTAAGGTGATATCTGTTAAAGATTTCATGGCTGAGGGGAGATAACTCATTTTTTTTTAAATCAAGCTTTATTGGGGAAAAAACATGTTAATCAAACAAACTCAAAGCCTGTAATAAAGTTCAATAATAAGAAGAAAAGCATTAGTATTTGAGAATTAACATTTAAATATGTTTTATCTTAGGTGCTCATCTAAAATCAAAAACATGACATATCTTAACAAGATATTCCATGTTAAAAAGTTAGCAGAGATATTTGTGTCCAATTAGGCACATTACTCTTTTATTTTATCATATGTAAAATAAATTTGGGAGGAAAATGCAGTGTGAATGAGATAGAAGTAAAAAAAGTACTATTGACCTCCATTTAGAGACAATTATTTATTTAATATTAGCAAAGGTACTTTTACATTTCTAAACAATTGTATAGAACACTTCATAATGGATTTTTATGCCCACCTACGATAGTAGAGGGGCATTATGTTTTCTGGTCTGTGGCTCTGTTCGTTCGTCCGTCCGGCCGTCAGTTCGTTCTTTTGTCCCACTTCAGGTTAAAATTTTTGGTCAAGGTAGTTTTTGATGAAGCTGTTCCATTATCAACTTGAAACTTAGTACACTTGTTTCTTATATGATATGATCTTTCTAATTTTAATGCCAAATTAGACTTTTGACCCCAATTTCACGGTCCACTGATCATATTAAATGATAGTGGGAGTGGGACATCCGTGTACTGGGGATCGACACATTCTTATTCGCTACTGTATTAGGTATATTTATCCAATTTATAGAAAAGTACCTACATTTTCACAGTATTACAAATTGGAAAAGTGAAAGATAATAAAACCCTTGATACTTCCCTGACTGTTTAAAAAGTAATAAAGTGTACCCTATTTTGTGAATTGCTATTTGTTTTTCCATGTCCTGGGACATATGGAAATGAATGTTTTCACACCATGCATGCAGTATTTAATTCCCTTATTACAATAATTTGGATGAAACAATTGAAATATGTGAACAAATGATCATTTCCTTCCCATTTTGTTACGATCCCAGTATCAAATTATCGGTGGAAATGTCAGACGCATAGATGAAAATGATGATAGATAACCATCTATTTAAATTAAGGTCACATGATAAGGGCGAAAATTGTCCTCACCATTAAAAGGTTTCGTCAGACCATTAATCACCACGGCAATCAAGTTTGGTTCTCCCACGTTAGGACTAAAGTTTAAAATGAATGGTCATTGTATTTGGAGAGGTATAGGATATATAGTAATCTTTTAATCAATTCATCACTCTAAGCTACTGTAATTTAAAACGACTTTTTTAATAAAATGTTTTTGGATACATTTATTTAGTGACAAAATGAAAAATTTGTTACATTGATTTTCACATATTCCTTTCCTAAAAAAGGTGTTCAATTTCTTAATTTAAAAAAAAAAAAAAAACTTTATATATTTATATATTTGGTTTTCTAATTTCTAATTTTTTATTTTGTAAAACATAAAATACTAATTGATTTGTCTCAGCTGAGTGCCAAAATAGACAAATAGAAAATATTTTCACTTGTACATGAATTTTTTTCACTCAAAATTCCAACCTCAGGGTCTGGGAAATGGGGCAGATATTTGATTTCTTTCACAGTTCTCAGAAATAGTTTTCCTGGTGAGATGACCTTAAGGAAAATCTGGAGGTCAACCCTGTTGTGCTTTTGCAAAATTTTTGTGGTCAGGACCTACAGGCCACAATATAAAAAAAGACTATGTGGTATGATTGCCAATGAGACAATTCTCCACAAGAGACCAAAATGACACAGAAATTAAAAACTATATGTCAAGATAAAGCCTTCAACAATGAGCAATGCCCATATCTCATAGTCAGCTTTAAAAGGCCCCAAAATGACAATGTAAAAAAACCCAATTCAAACAAGAAAACTAACAGCCTTATTTATGTAAAAAATCTTAATACAGATTACCATTGAATAACTAGAGAATTAATGTCAAAATTAAGATCCTAAATGTGTGAGTTGTTGATTAAAAATTGTGTCATATCTATATTTTGTCATACTTAAGATGATATTTCAATTCTGCACCAAAACTTCCCCTGTTAAAGTATGCAGAGAAATTTTCGGTTTATAATATCTCTCTTTTTAACTGTTATTGCAATTTAAAAGTGATTTCATATGATTTAAACCTATTCACACTTTGAATTATCATAATTGAAAATATTTTATTTGAATAAGGAATCGTAAAGGATGAATTATGTCTAAGAATAAAAGTTAATGGTTAAATTGATGTTAAAAATCTTTAAAGGATTTTAAACATTAAGTTATCAGCTGCCGATTTATAATGCTGTTTTTTATGCCGTTATCGAAATGACTATTGAAAGTGCTATTGCAGTACAGATTTGATGGTTTAGTGCGTTAATTCTGTCATATTAAGTCATAAGTTATTATTCCTAGTATTGATTGGTAGTTTATTGTTAGTCCCAGTGTAGCAGTAGCATTGCTAGGAGTTTGTCCTTTTTGCACTCAATACTGTTAATTATTGTTAGTCCCAGTGTAGCAGTAGCACTACTAGGAGTTTGTCCTTTTTGCACTCAATACTGTTAATTATTGTTAGTCCTAGTGTAGCAGTAGCATTGCTAGGAGTTTGTCCTTTGTGCACTCAATACTGTTAATTATTGTTAGTCCCAGTGTAGCAGTAGCACTGCTAGGAGTTTGTCCTTTTTGCACTCAATACTGTTAATTATTGTTAGTCCCAGTGTAGCAATAGCATTGCTAGGAGTTTGTCCTTTTTGCACTCAATACTGTTAATTATTGTTAGTCCCAGTGTAGTAGTAGCATTGCCAGGAGTTTGTCCTTTGTGCACTCAATACTGTTAATTATTGTTAGTCCAAGTGTAGTGGTAGCATTGCTAGGAGTTTGTCCTTTTTGCACTCAATACTGTTAATTATTGTTAGTCCCAGTGTAGTAGTAGCATTGCCAGGAGTTTGTCCTTTGTGCACTCAATACTGTTAATTATTGTTAGTCCCAGTGTAGTAGTAGCATTGTTAGGAGTTTGTCCTTTGTGCACTCAATACTGTTAATTATTGTTAGTCCCAGTGTAGCAGTAGCATTGCTAGGAGTTTGTCCTTTGTGCACTCAATACTGTTAATTATTGTTAGTCCCAGTGTAGTAGTAGCATTGCCAGGAGTTTGTCCTTTGTGCACTCAATACTGTTAATTATTGTTAGTCCAAGTGTAGTGGTAGCATTGCTAGGAGTTTGTCCTTTTTGCACTCAATACTGTTAATTATTGTTAGTCCCAGTGTAGTAGTAGCATTGCCAGGAGTTTGTCCTTTGTGCACTCAATACTGTTAATTATTGTTAGTCCCAGTGTAGTAGTAGCATTGTTAGGAGTTTGTCCTTTGTGCACTCAATACTGTTAATTATTGTTAGTCCCAGTGTAGCAGTAGCATTGCTAGGAGTTTGTCCTTTGTGCACTCAATACTGTTAATTATTGTTAGTCCCAGTGTAGTAGTAGCATTGCTAGGAGTTTGTCCTTTGTGCACTCAATACTGTTAATTATTGTTAGTCCCAGTGTAGCAGTAGCATTGCTAGGAGTTTGTCCTTTGTGCACTCAATACTGTTAATTATTGTTAGTCCCAGTGTAGCAGTAGCATTGCTAGGAGTTTGTCCTTTGTGCACTCAATACTGTTAATTATTGTTAGTCCCAGTGTAGCAGTAGAATTGCTAGGAGTTTGTCCTTTGTG
This sequence comes from Mytilus trossulus, assembly GCF_036588685.1. Classification (NCBI taxonomy): domain Eukaryota; kingdom Metazoa; phylum Mollusca; class Bivalvia; order Mytilida; family Mytilidae; genus Mytilus; species Mytilus trossulus. The sequence goes on along the minus strand of NC_086382.1, from coordinate 379,615 downwards.
CACTCAATACTGTTAATTATTGTTAGTCCCAGTGTAGCAGTAGCACTGCTAGGAGTTTGTCCTTTTTGCACTCAATACTGTTAATTATTGTTAGTCCCAGTGTAGCAGTAGCATTGCTAGGAGTTTGTCCTTTTTGCACTCAATACTGTTAATTATTGTTAGTCCCAGTGTAGTAGTAGCATTGCCAGGAGTTTGTCCTTTGTGCACTCAATACTGTTAATTATTGTTAGTCCAAGTGTAGTGGTAGCATTGCTAGGAGTTTGTCCTTTTTGCACTCAATACTGTTAATTATTGTTAGTCCCAGTGTAGTAGTAGCATTGCCAGGAGTTTGTCCTTTGTGCACTCAATACTGTTAATTATTGTTAGTCCCAGTGTAGTAGTAGCATTGTTAGGAGTTTGTCCTTTGTGCACTCAATACTGTTAATTATTGTTAGTCCCAGTGTAGCAGTAGCATTGCTAGGAGTTTGTCCTTTGTGCACTCAATACTGTTAATTATTGTTAGTCCCAGTGTAGTAGTAGCATTGCTAGGAGTTTGTCCTTTGTGCACTCAATGCTGTTAATTATTGTTAGTCCCAGTGTAGCAGTAGCATTGCTAGGAGTTTGTCCTTTGTGCACTCAATACTGTTAATTATTGTTAGTCCCAGTGTAGCAGTAGCATTGCTAGGAGTTTGTCCTTTGTGCACTCAATACTGTTAATTATTGTTAGTCCCAGTGTAGCAGTAGCATTGCTAGGAGTTTGTCCTTTGTGCACTCAATACTTTTAATTATTGTTAGTCCCAGTGTAGTAGTAGCATTGCTAGGAGTTTGTCCTTTGTGCACTCAATACTGTTAATTATTGTTAGTCCCAGTGTAGCAGTAGCATTGCTAGGAGTTTGTCCTTTGTGCACTCAATACTGTTAATTATTGTTAGTCCCAGTGTAGCAGTAGCATTGCTAGGAGTTTGTCCTTTGTGCACTCAATATTGTTAATTATTGTTAGTCCCAGTGTAGTAGTAGCATTGCTAGGAGTTTGTCCTTTGTGCACTCAATACTGTTAATTATTGTTAGTCCCAGTGTAGCAGTAGCACTACTAGGAGTTTGTCCTTTTTGCACTCAATACTGTTAATTATTGTTAGTCCTAGTGTAGCAGTAGCATTGCTAGGAGTTTGTCCTTTGTGCACTCAATACTGTTAATTATTGTTAGTCCCAGTGTAGCAGTAGCACTGCTAGGAGTTTGTCCTTTTTGCACTCAATACTGTTAATTATTGTTAGTCCCAGTGTAGCAGTAGCATTGCTAGGAGTTTGTCCTTTTTGCACTCAATACTGTTAATTATTGTTAGTCCCAGTGTAGTAGTAGCATTGCCAGGAGTTTGTCCTTTGTGCACTCAATACTGTTAATTATTGTTAGTCCAAGTGTAGTGGTAGCATTGCTAGGAGTTTGTCCTTTTTGCACTCAATACTGTTAATTATTGTTAGTCCCAGTGTAGTAGTAGCATTGCCAGGAGTTTGTCCTTTGTGCACTCAATACTGTTAATTATTGTTAGTCCCAGTGTAGTAGTAGCATTGTTAGGAGTTTGTCCTTTGTGCACTCAATACTGTTAATTATTGTTAGTCCCAGTGTAGCAGTAGCATTGCTAGGAGTTTGTCCTTTGTGCACTCAATACTGTTAATTATTGTTAGTCCCAGTGTAGTAGTAGCATTGCTAGGAGTTTGTCCTTTGTGCACTCAATACTGTTAATTATTGTTAGTCCCAGTGTAGCAGTAGCATTGCTAGGAGTTTGTCCTTTGTGCACTCAATACTGTTAATTATTGTTAGTCCCAGTGTAGCAGTAGCATTGCTAGGAGTTTGTCCTTTGTGCACTCAATACTGTTAATTATTGTTAGTCCCAGTGTAGCAGTAGAATTGCTAGGAGTTTGTCCTTTGTGCACTCAATACTTTTAATTATTGTTAGTCCCAGTGTAGTAGTAGCATTGCTAGGAGTTTGTCCTTTGTGCACTCAATACTGTTAATTATTGTTAGTCCCAGTGTAGCAGTAGCATTGCTAGGAGTTTGTCCTTTGTGCACTCAATACTGTTAATTATTGTTAGTCCCAGTGTAGCAGTAGCATTGCTAGGAGTTTGTCCTTTGTGCACTCAATATTGTTAATTATTGTTAGTCCCAGTGTAGTAGTAGCATTGCTAGGAGTTTGTCCTTTGTGCACTTAATACTGTTAATTATTGTTAGTCCCAGTGTAGCAGTAGCATTGCTAGGAGTTTGTCCTTTGTGCACTCAATACTGTTAATTATTGTTAGTCCCAGTGTAGTAGTAGCATTGCTAGGAGTTTGTCCTTTGTGCACTCAATACTGTTAATTATTGTTAATCCCAGTGTAGCAGTAGCATTGCTAGGAGTTTGTCCTTTGCACACTCAATACTGTTAATTATTGTTAATCCCAGTGTAGCAGTAGCATTGCTAGGAGTTTGTCCTTTGTGCACTCAATACTGTTAATTATTGTTAGTCCCAGTGTAGCAGTAGCATTGCTAGGAGTTTGTCCTTTGTGCACTCAATACTGTTAATTATTGTTAGTCCCAGTGTAGCAGTAGCATTGCCAGGAGTTTGTCCTGTGTGCACTCAATACTGTTAATTATTTTTGTTTCAATGTAAGCATCTTACAGACCTACATGATTAATTGTTTTTTGCTCAATAAACGTCCAGTGGCAATTATTTCATGCTTTTTCAAGATATAGATACTTAATTTACAAAAATTTCAAGGGTAAACAATGACCATCTAAGCTAGGTCATTAGATACCAGCATTTATATGAAGGGCCAGAATTTTGGACAGCCATTTGAAAACAATTTTATGCTGGACTTTGAGGGACAGAAATGATGGCTTGGAATTAAGCTTACTGACACATTGACCCCAAGAGCCACTTCACTTAGTATGGAAATGTGATGTGGCAGTTGTTAAATTGTGTAAAAAACATTATTTTATGAGTTTTATAGGAAAATATCAGATAATGATAATACAATTACATTCAATACAAAATTTAGAATAAACTTGATTAAATCTTTTTTTGTTAATATCAAACATATGTCTGAATTGTAAGAAAGTATTTCCATATATTTATAATTGTATGTTCTGACCAATAACAGTTTTGATACCTGTCATTATAATTAGTTATATCTTTTCTAAATGAAGATATTAAGAAGTGAAACCAGATGTCACATGACAGTAGAATAGATCACATCTCTAATTATATCATCTTTTGTTATTTATTTCCTAGTGTCACAGATGTGTACAAATAGTGTGCACGACTGAGTATGTCAGCTGTGTAAGAAATAATTCTACATTCAATTGTATTGCATCTTTTTAATTTTACATATATTGGTAAATTTTTAAAGTAGTACATAAATTCATAATTGTGTCCATATCCAGATCTCGTTATTTTCAGAAGTGGATACAGGGTAGAGGGGCCTTAACCTTTTCAAATTTTGAAAACATATGTTCTTAAAATAGTATGATATTCTTGGATTTTTGTTTTACAGTGTTGAAAATTTGATTGAAAAGTTCATAAAAAAACACTTTAAATTATTCCTGATTTTTTTCTTAAAATAAATGAACCAGTGATATTGTGTGTAGTTAGATTGCTGTCTTGAAAGAGAATAACAAGGAGTGGCGTGTCCATGGGGTAGGGGTTTCAGGGTTGGAACTTGGACCCCCCTTTTTTTGACAATCAGTGCATTTGAATAGGGACAAATGGTTGATTCAACCCACCCTTTATCCTGAATAAGAACCCCCTCCCCTTTTTGAAAATGGCTGGATCCGTCCCTGGCAAGGAAGCCATTAGTTGTGAAAACAAGTTAGTCAGTCATTGTACTAAATGTTGTTGACTTTTAACATAAGTATATATAATATGTGACAGTTACCATTAAAGCTGGCGTCAGTTGTAAATAACTAAGTACTAACATGTATTTGTAACTATCGTTGTAACAGATATACCGTCTGTCATGTACTAATGTTAGTCTTATTAATTATGTCATGTGAACTTGTTTTTTGGTCAGACAAGGTCAGAAAGACCAAAGGTTTCAGTGCAATCCCATAAATGTCATTTTATTAATGCACTCGGCTTTAAACATAACATATTTCACCCACACAGAGAGAGGGATCAGGTCAAAAATTCTTCTGAAATATAGGTATTAATATGCTTAAGTTGTAAACGACATTTAAATAAGGTTGTGAAAAATGTGATTGTACTTAGGCTTGATAAATAGAGAAGAGATAGAACTATGTTAAAAATGTAAAATCTTGTAAGATTTTATGTAACTTTACATGTATACATTGTTGGACTAGCAATTCATATCATGCATTCAAAATCTAACCTACGAAATAATGCCTTTCTAAGAGGGTTGTTATGGAGGTTCCTTCATGATAAATAATGGGTGAATTCTTGTCAAATGACATTGACAGCAATTTTTGGTGCAACGATAATTATTTGAGACCACTTAACCATTCACGTTATAATTTTAACAAATTGGATACTAATTATAACAGTAGCTGAAATTGACCGTTTGATGCCAGACGGGAAAGGGCATTACTTAACCCTCTTCTAAGCTGGGTGGAAGGAAATTTTTTTGGGACATGAGGATTGGACCTTTTTTAACTTTGACAAAATTTTGATTTTTTTTTATTATATTTTGAAAAGAAAGCTTTATAATTTGGAAATTCAGGATGACACATTTGGTACCACCCCCTTTCAAGAATCAAGAAATGGTGCAAAGGTCACATTTTTAAATGTCATCTGCTCAAAATGATGTGCAGTTTACCATGCAAGTAGTCTAGTATTTTTAGTATGGTATAAATTTTGATAAAGTTACAGAACTGAATTATTTTACTTTTTTTTCCATCTCTCACATATTCTTTTTCATTTTTACTAACAAAAGGTAATCATAATAGAGAACAGATGATAAAAATCAGTACAGGAAAAAAACAGTTAACTTTGACTTTTATAACTTGCCTCATAAAAGACCTATGTGAACTAACATGAACAATGTATATTTTTTATCAGAGATCTTTCCACCCCCAAAAACCTGACAAGTACATGAATTACATACATTGTAAAGTTGTATTGCTGCTTGTACTAAAGATGTGTTAAGATAAGGAATCCTATAAAACAGAGGGGTAACAGTAATTTCTGTCACATGAACAGACAGGGAACAATACTACAGAATGTCAGACCTTTGTGATAGCAAACAGTTAAGATGGTTATATATAAATTGAATGTGTAGAACATGTATTTTGGAATAAAAATTATTGATGATTTGTTAGTACTTTTTATGTACATAAGTACATTGTTTTAACAAAAGCTTAAGCAACATAATTATTTCTGAGAATTTGCCATTTTGGAAGAATGAAAAAAATGAAAAAAATGTATATTTAATAATGACAAGTTTTTTGTTGGTAGAATTTTTTTTGTATAATTTTACTTCTTAATCATTGACTCTTCATCATTGTCCATGACTTTCTCCTTTTCATTGACTCCTATACTCTTTGTCATTGCCTCTTCATCATTGTCCATGACTTTCTCATTTTCATTGACTCCTATACTCATTGTCATTTCCTCTTCATCATTGTCCATGACTTTCTCATTTTCATTGACTCCTATACTCATTGTCATTGCCTCTTCATCATTGTCCATGAGTTTCTCATTTTCATTGACTCCTATACTCATTGTCATTGCCTCTTCATCATTGTCCATGACTTTCTCATTTTCATTGACTCCTATACTCATTGTCATTGCCTCTTCATCATTGTCTATGACTTTCTCATTTTCATTGACTCCTATACTCTTTGTCATTGCCTCTTCATCATTGTCCGTGACTTTCTCATTTTCATTGACTCCTATTCTCATTGTCATTGTCTCTTCATCATTGTCCATGACTTTCTCATTTTCATTGACTCCTATACTCATTGTCATTGCCTCTTCATCATTGTCTTTGACTTTCTCATTTTCATTGACTCCTATACTCATTGTCATTGCCTCTTCATCATTGTCCATGCCTTTCTCATTTTCATTGACTCCTATACTCATTGTCATTGCCTCTTCATCATTGTCCATGAGTTTCTCATTTTCATTGACTCCTATACTCATTGTCATTGCCTCTTCATCATTGTTTATGACTTTCTCATTTTCATTGACTCCTATGTTCATTGTCATTGCCTCTTCATCATTGTCCATGACTTTCTCATTTTCATTGACTCCTATACTCTTTGTCATTGCCTCTTCATCATTGTCCATGACTTTCTCATTTTCATTGACTCCTATACTCATTGTCATTGCCTCTTCATCATTGTCCATGACTTTCTCATTTTCATTGACTCCTATACTCTTTGCCATTGCCTCTTCATCATTGTCCATGACTTTCTCATTTTCATTGACTCCTATACTCATTATCATTGCCTCTTCATCATTGTCTATGACTTTCTCATTTTCATTGACTCCTATTCTCATTGTCATTGCCTCTTCATCATTGTCCATGACTTTCTCATTTTCATTGACTCCTATACTCATTGTCATTGCCTCTCCATCATTGTCTATGACTTTCTCATTTTCATTGACTCCTATACTCTTTGTCATTGCCTCTTCATCATTGTCCATGACTTTCTCATTTTTATTGACTCCTATACTCATTGTCATTGCCTCTTCATCATTGTCTATGACTTTCTCATTTTCATTGACTCCTATACTCATTGTCATTGCCTCTTCATCATTGTCTATGACTTTCTCATTCTCATTCTACTAATTTTTACTGACTCGCTCTCATTTCATAGTCTTTGACTTCTACTCATTTACAATGGCATCTCATTTATATTGACTACTCATCTTTACTGACTCGCTCTTTGACTTCTATTCATTTACAATGGCATCTCATTTATATTTACTACTCATTCCCAAGAACTCCTCATCATTTGCATTCTCCATTGCCTCCTTACAAGTTGTGTGTTATCTTTCTTTTAGTCCTAGATTCTTTATTCTGGTAACACAGTCCATCCTGAGGATCGTGTTTTTGTCTACATTCTTCCCTCTGTTGAGAGATTCTGATCTTTCTTCTGTTCGTCATCCATCTTTCTTACATTCCTCCCCTCTTATGATAGATATCTACAGATAATGTTGGCAGTACGTAATCAGGCTGATTTATTGACTTCTACATTTAATTGATCAAGTGCCAGTCTAAGATGCTTCAATTATCTTCTCTTGTCAAGGATTGACATAGAATTATCTCCCCTTAAAATAAATTGATTTATCTAATTTTGACATAATGGGAGGTTACCTTGCTTCATATAAAAACATAGTTGTTAGAATAGATACTTGTAACTTGTATGCACTTGAGAATGAAGTTCTAGAATCTTATAATTTGACAAATGTACAATGTTTTATGCTTATTAACTTGTAGCAAAAAGTTTATTTATGCTGTAAAACAGGATTATATATATGATTTTTAATGGAGTTTATCTATATACTACAGTATTGCAGACTTGAGTAGATGTGTTGTCAGTTAAATTAATTTACTAATACATAATACATGGAGGTAACTTTTGGAGAACATACATGTCTGTACAGATTTGCTTTCAACTGAATACTTTCCAACTTTGACCTTGGTGTGTTTGCAAGGTTCAATTTTTTTTCTATCAGCCCTGAAATTATCAGAGGAATCGAACAACCCATTGTTGGGTTGTTGCAATCGAATTAGTAGTTTGAACAAAATTTTGCAATTTTTGTTATTATCTTAGCTTGAATATTATTTTAGATGGATATAAACTGTAAATAATGTTCAGGAAAGTAAGATCTACAAAAAATGTCAATTGACCCCTTGAAGAGTTATTGCTCTTTAAAGACAATTTTACACAATTTGTTCATCAGTGAAGTTTGCTAACATTTAAAAATCTTCTTCTCTGAAATACAGGTGAGAGATTCAGGCTCTTGAGAGCCTGTCGTTATATTGATATGTACTGTGGATTTATTATTATTTGTTGGATACCAATTTTCGTGGGTTTTGTGGGTGCAGGTGTACCACGAATTCAAATGTTCAAAGAATAACATATTTTCAATAGGCTTTGTATACAGAGATTGTCAAAACCACAATATAAAATATCCACGAATATGTAAGTTTTCAGCAAACCACAAAAATTGATACCCAATAAAATAAATGAATTCTAAGTCAGTATATATTTGTTTTTATCACATGTGTCTCCTATGATTTTTGCTTCCAGTGTAAAAATTAAGCAATAAATACCTAAAATAATAAGTATATTATCCTAAGTCAGCATTGAAAAGGAAAAGGATATAAATAAAAAATTTAATCTAGGAATCTGTGAAAAAATAGATCTGATTTGAAAAAAAACAACAATAAACAATATTATAGTTCAGAAAAATGAACTTAAAGTACAATTTTGTATTGACAACTCAACACATTATTATGTAACTTACAGATAATGTGTAATATACATTAAGAAATGTCAATAATAGCTCACTATAACTGATGTGTCACAATGATACCTACATGGATGTAACATGTGTAATCATAAAACACAGGTCACAGCTGAGCTTCAATTCCATTAAGATTTAGATAGATATTAGAAGATTTGGTATGAGTGTCGATGAAAAAACTCTCCATTTAAATACATTTTTGCTATGAGGCATGGCATTTGGTAACTACTGTGGAATTATTATCATTCGTTGGATACCAATTTTTCATGGGTTTTGAGGTACTGGTGAACCACAAATTCAAATGTTCAATGAATTACATATTTTCAATAGGCTTTGTTACATTGTACAGAGATAGGCAAAACCACAAAATCAAATATCCATGAATATGCAAGTTTTCAGCAATCAACAAAAATTGATACCCATGAAAATAAATGAATCCAAAGTATCAATGTAAAAGTAAAGTGATGACTGCCTACAAAAATAGAGCTATTGTTAAAGCATGTATAGAATAAAAAAATAATAGATTTAAAGATGAAGATGTACATTCAGTCACTTAGAAAGAAAATACAGTATATGATTCGGTTCTTCAGACATAATGTATTAATGTCTTTTCTTTATTTTCAGGAAAAACAGTCTTCCTAAATCAATCCTGTCAACATTCAGGTTAGTGTCCTAAGGGAGATAACTCTAATATTATTTTTCTAGTGATCATTGATTGAAACTATTTTGTTCATAAAATTTGTATGTATAAAAAGCAGATTGCATGGTATAGGTTTATAATAATCAACATGAACCACATTTAATTAAAAAAAAAACCACCAAACAAACAGAAACACTTTCTCCTGTAAAAAAATAAATAAAAAGTAGGAAAACCTTTACAAAGAAAAGAAAGTTTGAAATGGATCATGCCAAATGATGAGATTGTAATGAATTATAACTACATCTGTACGCTTATAAAAATATAAGAAAAGTTTATTTTCCATTTGGATGGGCTTACAAGAAGCATTGTACACTATCAGACAATATTATAGAAAAGAAACCCTAGTACAAACAGATCAACATACAAACATTTCACCTCAACAAATAAAACATTCACTCTTGAACAACAACTTATTATCTCTGAGATATTATAAAGCTAGGAAAGCCTTGTCGTTAAATGCATGAAATATTTATCCCTAAACCATGCAACAATGGTACAATAATTATGAATTTCCCAGAATCTAGAAAAGTTTGAATAATCTATAAAAACCATATTCTGTCAATTCAGAGACTTATTTTTATTAATGTGAATAATGGTATGGGATGATTGTTACAAAACATTGTAGTAAGAATTCACATTCTGATATCAGATGCATTATTCTCTATTAAGATTTTCATGAAGTTTCAATAATTAACCTCACATTTTTGTCCTATAAAGGTTAACAATAACAGTAAATGGTCTCAATAATTACAGTATAGGTGACAATGATAGTTACTAGTAACAGTTGCTGGTTAAAAGATTATAATAACTTTACTATTTTTACATTAGTAAGCTTATAGGAAAAGATGAGCTACCATCCACAGCATTATCAGAGGAAACAGAAAAACAGGAACCAGTTCCAGTTAGACAAAATGGTTTCCAGCAACAAATAAAACAGAACAAGTCAATACAGACAGTTGTCAGATGGTTGAAAGATCAAAGTAAACATAGATTATGTCAACACAAAAATAGCTGTATTTATTACACACTAAAGGTAAACATAGACTCTCTCAACACAAATATAGCTGTATTTATTACACACTAAAGGTAAACCTAGACTCTGTCAACACAAATATAGCTGTATTTATTACACACTAAAGGTAAAAATAGACTCTCTCAACACAAATATAGCTGTATTTATTACACACTAAAGGTAAGTATAGACTCTTTCAACACAAATATAGCTGTATTTATTACACACTAAAGGTAAAAATAGACTCTCTCAACACAAATATAGCTGTATTTATTACACACTAAAGGTAAACATAGATTATGTCAACACAAATATAGCTGTATTTATTACACACTAAAGTTAAACATAGACTCTGTCAACACAAAAATAGCTGTATTTATTACACACTAAAGGTAAACATAGACTCTCTCAACACAAATATAGCTGTATTTATTACACACTAAAGGTAAAAATAGACTCTCTCAACACAAATATAGCTGTATTTATTACACACTAAAGGTAAGTATAGACTCTTTCAACACAAATATAGCTGTATTTATTACACACTAAAGGTAAAAATAGACTCTCTCAACACAAATATAGCTGTATTTATTACACACTAAAGGTAAACATAGATTATGTCAACACAAATATAGCTGTATTTATTACACACTAAAGTTAAACATAGACTCTGTCAACACAAAAATAGCTGTATTTATTACACACTAAAGGTAAACCTAGACTCTGTCAACACAAATATAGCTGTATTTATTACACACTAAAGGTAAACATAGATTATGTCAACACAAATATAGCTGTATTTATTACACACTAAAGTTAAACATAGACTCTGTCAACACAAAAATAGCTGTATTTATTACACACTAAAGGTAAACATAGATTATGTCAACACAAATATAGCTGTATTTATTACACACTAAAGGTAAACATAGATTATGTCAACACAAATATAGCTGTATTTATTACACACTAAAGGTAAACATAGATTATGTCAACACAAATATAGCTGTATTTATTACACACTAAAGTTAAACATAGACTCTGTCAACACAAAAATAGCTGTATTTATTACACACTAAAAGTAAACATAGATTATGTCAACACAAATATAGCTGTATTTATTACACACTAAAGTTAAACATAGACTCTGTCAACACAAAAATAGCTGTATTTATTACACACTAAAAGTAAACATAGACTCTGTCAACACAAAGATAGCTGTATTTAGTACACACTAAAGGTAAACCTAGACTCTTTCAACACAAATATAGCTGTATTTATTACACACTAAAGGTAAACATAGATTATGTCAACACAAATATAGCTGTATTTATTACACACTAAAGTTAAACATAGACTCTGTCAACACAAAAATAGCTATATTTATTACACACTAAAGGTAAACATAGACTCTGTCAACACAAAAATAGCTGTATTTATTACACACTAAAAGTAAACATAGATTATGTCAACACAAATATAGCTGTATTTATTACACACTAAAGGTAAACCTAGACTCTTTCAACACAAATATAGCTGTATTTATTACACACTAAAGGTAAACATAGATTATGTCAACACAAAGATAGCTGTATTTATTACACACTAAAGGTAAACATAGACTCTGTCAACACAAAGATAGCTGTATTTATTACACACTAAAGGTAAACCTAGACTCTGTCAACACAAATATAGCTGTATTTATTACACACTAAAAGTAAACATAGACTCAGTCAACACAAATATAGCTGTATTTATTACACACTAAAGGTAAACATAGATTATGTCAACACAAAGATAGCTGTATTTATTACACACTAAAGGTAAACCTAGACTCTGTCAACACAAAAATAGCTGTATTTATTACACACTAAAGGTAAACCTAGACTCTCTCAACACAAATATAGCTGTATTTATTACACACTAAAGGTAACATAGACTCTGTCAACACAAAAATAGCTGTATTTATTACACACTAAAAGTAAACATAGATTATGTCAACACAAATATAGCTGTATTTATTACACACTAAAGGTAAACATAGACTCTGTCAACACAAAAATAGCTGTATTTATTACACACTAAAAGTAAACATAGATTATGTCAACACAAATATAGCTGTATTTATTACACACTAAAGGTAAACATAGACTCAGTCAACACAAATATAGCTGTATTTATTACACACTAAAGGTAAACATAGATTATGTCAACACAAATATAGCTGTATTTATTACACACTAAAGGTAAACATAGACTCTGTCAACACAAAGATAGCTGTATTTATTACACACTAAAGGTAAACCTAGACTCTGTCAACACAAATATAGCTGTATTTATTACACACTAAAAGTAAACATAGACTCAGTCAACACAAATATAGCTGTATTTATTACACACTAAAGGTAAACATAGACTCTGTCAACACAAATATAGCTGTATTTATTACACACTAAAGGTAAACATAGACTCTGTCAACACAAATATAGCTGTATTTATTACACACTAAAGGTAAACATAGATTATGTCAACACAAATATAGCTGTATTTATTACACACTAAAGGTAAACATAGATTATGTCAACACAAATATAGCTGTATTTATTACACACTAAAGTTAAACATAGACTCTGTCAACACAAAAATAGCTGTATTTATTACACACTAAAAGTAAACATAGATTATGTCAACACAAATATAGCTGTATTTATTACACACTAAAGTTAAACATAGACTCTGTCAACACAAAAATAGCTGTATTTATTACACACTAAAAGTAAACATAGACTCTGTCAACACAAAGATAGCTGTATTTATTACACACTAAAGGTAAACCTAGACTCTTTCAACACAAATATAGCTGTATTTATTACACACTAAAGGTAAACATAGATTATGTCAACACAAATATAGCTGTATTTATTACACACTAAAGTTAAACATAGACTCTGTCAACACAAAAATAGCTATATTTATTACACACTAAAGGTAAACATAGACTCTGTCAACACAAAAATAGCTGTATTTATTACACACTAAAAGTAAACATAGATTATGTCAACACAAATATAGCTGTATTTATTACACACTAAAGGTAAACCTAGACTCTTTCAACACAAATATAGCTGTATTTATTACACACTAAAGGTAAACATAGATTATGTCAACACAAAGATAGCTGTATTTATTACACACTAAAGGTAAACCTAGACTCTGTCAACACAAAGATAGCTGTATTTATTACACACTAAAGGTAAACCTAGACTCTGTCAACACAAATATAGCTGTATTTATTACACACTAAAGTTAAACATAGACTCTGTCAACACAAAAATAGCTGTATTTATTACACACTAAAGGTAAACCTAGACTCTGTCAACACAAATATAGCTGTATTTATTACACACTAAAGGTAAACATAGACTCTGTCAACACAAAGATAGCTGTATTTATTACACACTAAAGGTAAACCTAGACTCTGTCAACACAAAGATAGCTGTATTTATTACACACTAAAGGTAAACCTAGACTCTGTCAACACAAAGATAGCTGTATTTATTACACACTAAAGGTAAACATAGACTCTGTCAACACAAAGATAGCTGTATTTATTACACACTAAAGGTAAACCTAGACTCTGTCAACACAAAAATAGCTGTATTTATTACACACTTAAGGTAAACCTAGACTCTCTCAACACAAATATAGCTGTATTTATTACACACTAAAGGTAAACATAGACTCTGTCAACACAAATATAGCTGTATTTATTACACACTAAAGTTAAACATAGACTCTGTCAACACAAAAATAGCTGTATTTATTACACACTAAAGGTAAACCTAGACTCTTTCAACACAAATATAGCTGTATTTATTACACACTAAAGGTAAACATAGATTATGTCAACACAAAGATAGCTGTATTTATTACACACTAAAGGTAAACCTAGACTCTGTCAACACAAAGATAGCTGTATTTATTACACACTAAAGGTAAACCTAGACTCTGTCAACACAAATATAGCTGTATTTATTACACACTAAAGTTAAACATAGACTCTGTCAACACAAAAATAGCTGTATTTATTACACACTAAAGGTAAACCAAGACTCTGTCAACACAAATATAGCTGTATTTATTACACACTAAAGGTAAACATAGACTCTGTCAACACAAAGATAGCTGTATTTATTACACACTAAAGGTAAACCTAGACTCTGTCAACACAAAGATAGCTGTATTTATTACACACTAAAGGTAAACCTAGACTCTGTCAACACAAATATAGCTGTATTTATTACACACTAAAGGTAAACATAGACTCTGTCAACACAAAGATAGCTGTATTTATTACACACTAAAGGTAAACCTAGACTCTGTCAACACAAAAATAGCTGTATTTATTACACACTTAAGGTAAACCTAGACTCTCTCAACACAAATATAGCTGTATTTATTACACACTAAAGGTAAACATAGACTCTGTCAACACAAAGATAGCTGTATTTATTACACACTAAAGGTAAACATAGACTCTGTCAACACAAAGATAGCTGTATTTATTACACACTAAAGGTAAACCTAGACTCTGTCAACACAAATATAGCTGTATTTATTACACACTAAAGTTAAACATAGACTCTGTCAACACAAAAATAGCTGTATTTATTACACACTAAAGGTAAACCTAGACTCTGTCAACACAAAGATAGCTGTATTTATTACACACTAAAGGTAAACCTAGACTCTGTCAACACAAAGATAGCTGTATTTATTACACACTAAAGGTAAACATAGACTCTGTCAACACTACACTGCTATTCTCATCCCTCAATAAAACTTTTGCCATGGTATAGTGCTGGAAGTTGGGTTAAACACCAACAACCTGCCAATCAATATTTGAAGGTAGTAAAAACAGAATACCTGATTAACTTGCCACTGAAGTTTACATGATTGATAAGAAAGAACAATTTGGTTTTTACACAAGATCCATTTATTTGAATGGAAAAATTAAAGCAAAGTAACATTGTTTTAATGAATGACTGTTTTCATGTTTCAGTTACAGAGAGGCCTTCTTATATGTTAATCACAATATGTATGCGCATTGACAAAAAGAGTTGAAGAAAATGTTGTCTTAAAATCTCTAAAAGGCAACAAAATATGTAACAGAATTTGCTTGTTGTAAAATACACAGACAATTAAAAAAACATATTACCAAATGCATCCATATTTATGAATTCTTCAATGAAATTCATAAATTTAAAAACTTTTTTTATATTTTCAGGGTTTACTAAGAAACTTTTGTATAGGTTATGGAATTCAAGGTGTTGTGAAAGTCCTGGGGTCGCTGACAAAAATCATCAGGACACCTAATGCCTTACTACAAGCTATTAAACATAAAGATAATTTTAAACTTGGTGCTTTTCTAGGTTGTTTTGTAGCAATATTTAGGGTAAGTTAGGAAATGTCAAAAAAAATTTAACTTCTGTATATTCAGAAACTTTTGCATCCACTTAAAGCACAGAGTGGACCAGAACAGGCATTTGATAGGCAGTTTATTAACATTAAACACGCATTTCAACAGCATCTTATAAATGGAAAATTAGAAATCATTGAATAAAGATTTCACCTATATACAAGGATTTTTATTTATTTAAGTTTTCATTGTTTTTCTGCACTCTTTTATTACTCCAGTTATAAGCTAACTTCATTCCTACTGACTTTGAATGATCTTACTTTGTAAGCTATGAATAGTACATTTATACAATTTTTACATGATGAAATATCTGTCTTTTTATCTAGGCTGTTAATTGTTTACTGCGATGGTTACGAGATAAAGATGATAGTTTACATGGTATGGTGGCAGGATTCCTAGCGGGGTGGTCTATGTTATGGTATAAAAGTCAAACTATAGCTTTATATGCAGCATTTAAATTAGCAGAGGTTGGTGTCAGTATATGAGTAACTTGGTTATGTAGTTGTGGCCTGGAAGACCTACACTAGCCCAAAATATGTACTTATTTCTTTTCTCATCTAATTAAAATCAATTTAAAGATATTCAATATGCAAATTTAAGAAGGCAAAATTTATGGTTTTTTTAGAGAGTTTTAGTTTAAAAGTAAGAAATTATTCTGTATACAGAATACTTGACGTCAATACTTAATTGATGGGGGTGCCACTGCGGTTCTGTTAACCCACCCTATTCATATAATTTAGATTTAGAACATGTGTACCTTTTCATATATTGCGTAGGTAAAAATGTTACCTTTTCCCATATTGTTTTGTGTTTTAGATTCTGAAATTGTTAACTAAAATAACTGAGTGGAAAAATAGGACTATTTTACCATATTTTATAGAATGTATTTTTGTTAGTTTTACATCCTGGTTGTGTTCTATCTGGACACTTAGGCTCCCCCAAACAATAAAACTGACCGCCCCCAATAAAGCCAACAGTGTTGAAAGTGGCGTTCATCAATAATTAACAAACAGTCAAAATTTGCAAGTCAGAAAGTTTTGGACAAAAATATATGCATTTTACACCAAAAAGGGTCTTTTAATTGACAATGTATTACATCATATTTGAATAGGCATTAGTTGGACTAATCAATGAAAAATGTGGCCAAATTTTGACCTTATTGCACTTTGTCCTTTCTCGTGTATATTTACAAAAAATATAATGATTTTAATAATTTTATCTCTTAAAGTTTAACATGATTTTTTTTTTTATTTGTTTTTCAGATTTTATATTTTAAAGGAATATCAAAGGGATTAGTGCCGTATATAAAGTGTGCAGATATAATAATATATTCTCTTTCTACAGCCCTAGTCTTTCATGCAGTAAGTAAAAATATATATAGATAATCTTGTTGTGTGCTCATTATATATTCATGAAATATTTAATGAATGGCTATTATTTATTTTGAATTTATTGAACCATAAAACTAATTTTTGACTCTTCACATTGAATAATCTGCGAAGCGGATTATGTAAAATGTGAAGAGTCAAAAATTAGTTTTATGGTTCAATAAAATCAAAATAAATTATTGCCATTTATTATAAATAAATTTATAGCAAAAATAAGTTTCAAAGAACTTTTAATATTATTCATATTAACTATAATAGCGTACCCACATGTTGGCGTATGAATACACAACGTCAGAGTGGACATGTCGCCATCAAAATTGACAACATTGAAAATAAAACTAATAATTTAAACCAATCAGAAGACAGTAAATACACCAAATATATTTATTGTCAAATATATTTCAAAAGTGAAATACATATTTTGATTCAAAGTAATATAAATTTATTGTGCATTGGATTTTATAATTCATAATATTAGACTTAGATATAAACTGATTATTGAAAATTCTGGAAATTCTGAACACAGGTTATAAGAGTAAATTTTAAGATGTGTGTTTAAAATAATATCACACGTTTCACAGTAATGGAAATATGATGCACAAATGTCTGAACATGGATTTTAACTCGTATAACGTTACTTAAAAAAAAAGAAGTATATAACCGGTTTTGCTTTATTTTGTAGGCTGTAGTAGAACCTCACAATCTTAGGCCAGCTTACTGGAGATTCTTGTTGAATGTTACTGGTAACAAGTAAGTGTCTGGGAGAACAATGCTGTAGATTTCTTATAGGTTTTAATTTCCATTATAGCGTTGATTGATACGTTATATGATATTTTAAAACCCCACTGAGATTTTAACCTGTAAAGAATATAACATTCACATACTAGAAACCATAAAATCAAATTTATAAGAGACATGACCAAAAAACTTTCATGATGGATTGATTGCAAGTGTTTAGTGCCGCTTTCAGCACTATTGACTATATTGTGGCTTTAAGTTTTGATTAATGAGAAAGTTCTATTGCTAAAGAGAACCACCAAGCTTTGACATTGAAATTATCACTCCACCAAAACTTAATGTTTTTACAGTATATTAAATAATATTATGCAATACAAATTAATTCATTGTTAAACCTCAAATGTGCAGTAGTGTTAAGGTGCAGTTTAATAAAATTTAGAATGGAAATGACGAATGTGTCAAAGAGACAACAACCAGACCAAAGAGCAAATAACAGCTGCAGGCCACCAATGAGTCTTTGATACAGTGAGAAAATCCCACACTCTGAGGCGTACTTCAGCTGGCACCTAAACCAAACTGTATACTAGTTCAGTTATAATGGACATCCTTATAAACTCCGAAATATATAAAAGAAACTAGAATTAAAAATCATACAAAACAGCAAAGGCCAGAGGCTCCTTACTTGGTATACACGAAAAATGCAGCAGAGTCAAGTCAACAAAACAAACCCTTTTAAATTTTGCGACTTGAAGATTTTATAAAATTTGCTTTAGATAAAATAAACATATTGCATTTTAATACCAGTTTAAGTTTGTCACAGAAGCTTTTAGTTATACAACTTATGACCTCTCTTTCAGATTTGCTATGATGAACAGACAGATACTGGTCCCTCACTTACCTAATGCAGCAAATATACAACCAAACTATTGGCCAGACTACGACCTACTTCATACAAACCTCGTCAAACCACCTAATGCAACCAGTGTCATCAAATCTGTTATCAGCTGATAATTGTTAAGATTAGGAACAAATATTTAAATTAACTGTACATGTTTAAATTAACTGTCAAATGAGAAAAAAATCATAAGAATGCATATTGTAGTTGAAACTCTGCTGTAAAGGTGGGAGTTCAATATTGACATTTGTTAGCCTCAATTTATATTCAAATCAAACTTTCACTTTTAACATTATAATTTTGATAAAATGGCCTGAATTTAAATTTAGAATTTACTTTGGTGTGGTATTTGTATTTGAAATGTCAATATCATGCAAGAACTAATTTACCATAGCACCTATGCAAACATATTTTTGTGGTTTAGTCATGTCTCAGTGTTTCCTAGTCCCAAATACATGCCAAAATAAGAAATTCAAAATGCTCCATTTTTCTGCCTAAACAATAAATATGCAAAAGACATTAAAGTTCAGAATTTGCCAAAAACTACATTAATTTTAAATAACATTTTAATGGGAAATACACAAGATATTGCAAAGTTTTAACTTTTAGGCATACCTGTCAACCTGTGACAATGAAAATGCAGGTCATGACCTGCATTGAAGACTCAAATCTCAGGTCATAACACGTACAAACTTTTTCGAGGTGAATTTCAGTATTTATGGTACATTTTCTTATAATGTATATGGAAGATACCAGAACATCAATGCATGTTTACTTGGTTAAGTCATTTTAAATCTTATTAATTAATTTTTCATTGCACTAGCTTTTAATGATTTTTGTAATTTTGAGTAACACAGTCTTATGTTCCTTACTTTTTGTAATCATCAAATTGTAGTAGTTTTAAATTTGTTTGAGCCTACTGGCTGTTTAGCCTTCCTCTTTAACATCACTTTCTAAATTGGAGTAGGAAATTAGAGTATGATAAAATATAGTAATACAGTTAAAAGCAGTGTAAATGTAAAAAATAATTTTTAACTTTTTTTTCAAAATTGTATTAAGGTATTAAAATAATGGAAAATTATTTTTCAATATGTATTTGAATTTTATATTTATAATGATTTAACCTTTTTCACCCATAAAACATAAATATAAGGAATAATTTTGAATGGCGACAAATAAGGGGAAGTAACTCTATTTCAAAGTTTCAAGTTTCAAGTGCAATTTATTTACGACCTAAAGCTAAGGTAATTGGTGTTAATTAACAATATGTTTGACACCAAAGCTGTCAAGTGAAGCCATGCACTTAATGGATCACTTCATTTGACAGTTTACATAGCTAGATGAACTTCCTGTTCATGGAATAATTACACTTTGCTGGTATTTCAAAGGAATATTACTTATGAAATCAAACTCAAGGCTAAGAAATACTGGTGAAATCGGGTCATTTTCGGAATTCCCGTGTGCTTTCAATGACCCGACGGGTGTCCTGGGTGATCCCTCAGAATTGTGAAAATCTCGGGTCACACCCGCAGAATACGGATCAGTTGACAGGTATGTTTAGGCCTTATAAGGTGCTTTGCTTTTCTATAGAATAGGGTGAAGTTCTTTTGGAGTACTACTTAAATAGATCTTTACAGTGATAGCTTTGAATTTTGTTCTGTGTTAAACCTAAAGCTGCTTTCAATTTTTTTCTGTAATTAATGCCAGTTACAAAATATGATCAGAATTTATAAATCCTTTAATGGGTAGTTTTTTTTAAGAATAGCAGTCTGGCAACATAATTTAAAGTGTTTTCTTACCTTATCAATCATTTCTGTAAAAAATTATTTGATAAACATGTTATGTTCATGCATAGGATTATTTTATTTTCATGTAAAAATAATTTGTTTTGTGGATTTAGGAAAAAAAACGTTTTTTTGCAAAATCGTGATTTTGTAAATTTGACAGTTTTTACATACAAGACTATTTTATCTTTGCACTGTTGTTTTTTGTTTTGTTTTTTAAGTTGTTAAGTTGTATATAGATATCCCTTGAAATATGCAAATTCATCGACAATTAAAGACTATTGTAGGAAGTAATAGCATTTTGAGATATATGCTGTTTATAAATGATTCAGAATTATAGCTAGATCATAAGTTGCAAAATTTAATCTTTGGAAAGTAAATGTTCTTCATTTTAAAGCCCCCTCCGCAGTAGAGGAGACCTTGTCTGTTCAGAAATTGGTTTCCCTTCTATTACTTTAATCGGCTTCAACCAAATGTTAATGAAACTTGTAGACAATGCTTTTTACCAAAAAACAGATCAAATTTGATTATGGTTTGTGTCACTTTTACCATTATTGAGTTATGTCCCTTTGTAAAGTTATATGCACGTGTGGGCATCAGCAGTGTCCAATGGACAGACATGTTTGTGTCTTAAAGTTGTTTTATACACATATGACAATTGGAATCTGTCAGAACTAAGTGGATATTAGATCAATGGTTTGGCGTTATTTTTATTTTTGGTGCACTATATATAGGTAGTACTGGAATTACCAATCAACTTTTCAGTTTTTGAAATACATTAATGATTTAAAAGAAATGCCTTCTGTAGGCAATATACATACATGTGTAAATGAGATATCCAGATTTGTATTAAATGCAAAGATATATAGTCGGCATATATATGAAATATGCAAGGAAGTATCATTGAATATATTGATTTGAGCACAGTATTGACTTGTTTGTGTACCTGTATCTGTGATAAATATTTAAGGAGAACCAAATTATTTTATAATAAACTATTGAAATATTTTTATACTATTTTATGTCATCTTATAATACTCGCCGGTAAACAGTGTTCTGTAGAAAACATTCAGTTAGACCTTATGCCCTGACCTACTTCTTGATTTATAGTTTGATTCACCTAAACTTTGTAGAATAGGTGATCATAATATACAAATACAATACAAATAATCACTTTTTCGGTCCAAAATGAGCATTTCAACAATTTAGAATGTCTCTACAGTGAAATATTGGAAAATCCAAAACTGATAAGAATAAAGAGTACACAATCTGGAGAATTGTCTCCCCTGTTTTACTGAATTTACAAGAATCAACATGCACTATCATTAATCATCAAACCATAATATTGAAATAAAGTCAAGATGAATCTTAAGTCAACATGTAAAGGTCATACCAATCCTGTGGGACATGTAAAGGTCACACCAATCCTGTGGGACATGTAAAGGTCACACCAATCATGTGGGACATGTAAAGGTCACACCAATCATGTCGGACAACATGTAAAGGTCACACGAATCCTGTCAGACAACATGTAAAGGTCACACAAATCCTGTCAGACAACATGTAAAGGTCACACAAATCCTGGTGGACAACATGTAAAGGTCACACGAAACCTGGTGGTCAACATGTAAAGGTCATATGAAATCTGTCTGACAACATGTAAAGGTCATATGAATTCTGTCTGACAACATGTAAAGGTCTTATGAGTTCTGTTGGACGACATGTAAAGGTCATATGAATTGTGTTGGACAACATGTAAAGGTTATTTCTAATGCAACAACGTTTGTAACGTTCATTTTGATTGGATAACGTCACTTATTTACATGGCATCAATTGACAATTGATGCTATCGGACGTACGCGCAAGCGCAGACGGCATATGACAGATTTTAAATGCATGTTTTAACGTTGTTTTCTGTCAGTTTCATTAGAATGGAGATAACAATATTGTATTTTAAGCTCCGACGGCATCAATTGTGGATTTGATGGTCGCAAATACCCGTTTACTGTCTCCGCTAACGCGTCGCCAGTAAACTTAATTTGCGACCATCAAATCCCCAATTGATGCCTTCGGAGCTTAAAATACAATACAGTTATCTCCTAAATGAATTCTGTCGGACAACATGTAAAGGCTATATGAATTCTGTCAGACAACATGTAAAGGTCATATGAATTCTGTTGGACAACATGTAAAGGTCATATGAATTATGTTGGACAACATGTTAAGGTCTTATGAATTCTGTTGGACAACATGTAAAGGTCATATGAATTCTGTTGGACAACATGTAAAGGTCATATGAATTCTGTCAGACAACATGTAAAGGTCACACGAATCCTGTCGGACAACATGTAAAGGTGACATGAATTATGTTGGACAACATGTTAAGGTCGTATGAATTCTGTCGGACAACATGTAAAGGTCATATGAATTATGTTGGACAACATGTTAAGGTCGTATGAATTCTGTTGGACAACATGTAAAGGTCATATGAATTCTGTTGGACAACATGTAAAGGTCATATGAATTCTGTCAGACAACATGTAAAGGCTATATGAATTCTGTTGGACAACATGTAAAGGTCGTATGAATTCTGTTGGACAACATGTAAAGGTCATATGAATTCTGTTGGACAACATGTAAAGGTCACATGAATCCTGTCAGACAACATGTAAAGTTCACATGAATCCTGTTGGACAACATGTAAAGATCATATGAATTATGTTGGACAACATGTTAAGGTCGTATGAATTCTGTTGGACAACATGTAAAGGTCATATGAATTCTGTCGGACGACATGTAAAGGTCATATGAATTCTGTCAGACAACATGTAAAGGTCATATGAATTCTGTTGGACAACATGTAAAGGTCAAATGAATCCTGTCAGACAACATGTAAAGGTCACATGAATCCTGTCAGACAACATGTAAAGGTCTGATGAATTCTGTCAGATAACATGTAAAGGTCATATGAACTCATTCAGACAACATGAAAAGGTCATATGATTCCTGTCGAAAAATATGTGAAGGTCACACTAATTTTGTTCGGACAACATGTAAAGGTGACATGAATTCTGTTGGACAACATGTAAAGGTCACATTAATTTTGTCAGACAACATGTAAAGGTCACATGAATCCTCTCGGACAACATGTAAAGGTCACATTAATTTTGTCAGACAACATGTAAAGGTCACATGAATCATGTCGGACAACATGTAAAGGTCACATTAATTTTGTCGGACAACATGTAAAGGTCACATGAATCATGTCAGAAAACATTTACAGGTCATATGAATTCTGTCAGAAAGCATGTAAAGGTCATATGAATCATGTCGGACAACATTTAAAGGTCATAGGAATTCTGACAGACAACATGTAAAGGTCATATGAATTCTGTCAGACAATATGTAAAGGTCATAGGAATTCTGTCAGACAACATTTAAAGGTCATGAATTCTGACGGACAACATGTAAAGGTCACATGAATCCTGTCAGACAATATGTAAAGGTCATATGAATCCTGTCAGATAACATGTAAAGGTCATATGAATTATGTCTGACAACATGTAAAGGTCAGATGAATTATGTTGGACAACATGTTAAGGTCGTATGAATTCTGTTGGACAACATGTAAAGGTCATATGAATTCTGTTGGACAACATGTAAAGGTCATATGAATTCTGTCAGACAACATGTAAAGGCTATATGAATTCTGTCAGACAACACGTAAAGGTCACATATGAAACCTGTCAGACAACATGTAAAGGTCATATGAATCCTGTCAGATAACATGTAAAGGTCATAGGAATTCTGTCGGACAACATTTAAAGGTCATATGAATTCTGTCAGACAACACGTAAAGGTCACATATGAAACCTGTCAGACAACATGTAAAGGTCATATGAATCCTGTCAGATAACATGTAAAGGTCATAGGAATTCTGTCGGACAACATTTAAAGGTCATATGAATTCTGTCAGACAACACGTAAAGGTCACATATGAAACCTGTCAGACAACATGTAAAGGTCATATGAATCCTGTCAGATAACATGTAAAGGTCATATGAATTCTGTCAGACAACACGTAAAGGTCACATATGAAACCTGTCAGACAACATGTTAAGGTCATATGAATCGTGTCGTTCATCCTGTAAAGGTCATAATAAAAGATGTTTGACATGTACATCTACAATCATTACACACATCAAATATAGTTGACCTTATAGTTACAAGGAAACAGACCATTGACCAATGAACCATGACAATGAGGTCAAATTCAAAGCAAACCGACCAGTTGAAAATGCACACCTGGTGTCACCTTATAAGGTAATACCATACACAAACTACAGTTGCCCTTTTGTTTATAGTATTTGAGATACCAACTTGACCACAAAAACTTTACCTAGAGTATGTGAATATCATTTTATAAAACCATTTTCAACCTCATCAAAGGCCAATAATTGTATGTATGTTATTGACTTTATGATGTCAATAATCTGATTGTGTCTTTGTGTCTCTGTCTTATTGAATATAAATTTCTCGATACATAGAGACCATTTGTCGAATCCTAGTTTTTGTTCCAGTTTAATGTTGGTTTTCTGCAAAATATCTATATAAGAAGATGTGGTGAGAGTGCCAATGAGACAACTCTCCATCCATGTCAAAATTTGTTAAAGTAAACCATTATGAATTTAAGAACACAGAACACAGAACATTGGCTCAAACTGAACAGCAAGCTATAAGCCCATGCATTTATACCCCTAATCTCAATTCATTTAAACAGACCCGTCAATCATTTCACTCCATACTCTCAGCTATTACAAACATTCTTGTATTTGATTTGAACGGGATATCATCATGACCTGTTGTCTTGTAGAGGATCACATAATCACATGACCAATACGGAGGAAGTATGAAGAAGAAAAATATTTGCCAGAGATCAGAGGTTAAGAATCCATTTTAGCAATTTTTGCTTAGTCTTTCAGTAATCAACGTAGACACATTTACAGCACAAGACTGATAATAATGGTCAAAGGTGGAAACCTATTAATAGAACCTCTGTGAGCATGCTCACATCTACACATGCTTATATTGTGTGTCACTGTACAATTGATGATTGTATGGTTCAGAGGAATTGTGTGTCACTGTACAATTGATGATTGTATGGTTCAGAGGAATTGTATGTCACTGTACAATTGATGGTTGTATGGTTCAGAGGAATTGTATGTCACTGTACAATTGATGATTGTATGGTTCAGAGGAATTGTGTGTCACTGTACAATTGATGATTGTATGGTTCAGAGGAATTGTATGTCACTGTACAATTGATGGTTGTATGGTTCAGAGGAATTGTGTGTCACTGTACAATTGATGGTTGTATGGTTCAGAGGAATTGTGTGTCACTGTACAATTGATGATTGTATGGTTCAGAGGAATTGTATGTCACTGTACAATTGATGGTTGTATGGTTCAGAGGAATTGTATGTCACTGTACAATTGATGATTGTATGGTTCAGAGGAATTGTGTGTCACTGTACAATTGATGATTGTATGGTTCAGAGGAATTGTATGTCACTGTACAATTGATGATTGTATGGTTCAGAGGAATTGTGTGTCACTGTACAATTGATGATTGTATGGTTCAGAGGAATTGTGTGTCACTGTACAATTGATGGTTGTATGGTTCAGAGGAATTGGGTGTCACTGTACAATTGATGGTTGTATGGTTCAGATCAATTGTGTGTCACTGTAAGATTGATGGTTGTATGGTTCAGAGGAATTGTGTGTCACTGTACAATTGATGGTTGTATGGTTCAGAGGAATTGTGTGTCACTGTACAATTGATGATGGTATGGTTCAGAGGAATTGTGTGTCACTGTACAATTGATGGTTGTATGGTTCAGAGGAATTGTATGTCACTGTACAATTGATGGTTTGTATGGTTCAGAGGAATTGTGTGTCACTGTACAATTGATGGTTGTATGGTTCAGAGGAATTGTGCTGACATACTGTTGCAGAAGTATATTTGGGTCAAATTTCTAAGTTCAAAGGAGCATAACTGCTAGAAAAAACATTGACTCATAATTTTCTGTTCTTATGCACATCTATATAGTATGTTCATATTATCAACAGAGTTTCATGAAATTCTGTACGGTGATTTCATAGGAGTTAGGCTGACAAACTGATGCAGTAGTTCTTCATGGCAACAACTTTTAATTCCAAGACGCAGAACTCTTAGAAGAATCATTGAATCATAAATACTTGTCAATTTGCACATCTAAATAGGATGTCCTTAGTATCTACAAAGTTTCATGCAATTCTGTTGTGTGTTTTCATAGGAAATGAGATGGAAAACTGAAGTAGAACATTTTGCAGTTTATGTTCAAATTTTCTGTTGATATGCCTTTATATATAGTATGTCTACTATCTAGAAAGTTTCATGAAATTCTGTTGTATGGTCTCAAAGAAGTTGTGCCCCAAATGTTGCATATTATAAAAGTATTTAAAACTTTAAAGGAGCATAACTGCTTGAATTAGTTTGGTTTCAGAGGAGCAAGATGACAAGAACCTGACTGACGGACACAATTTTGTTTTAACTTCACCAGAATTTGCACACACTACTAGTATTAATAATGGATAACCCTTGTTGATTTTCAATCTCAATGGTTAAAAGTCAAAAGACAGTCTAAAAACAAAATCTTGTCACTAAGATAATTATATGAAAATAATTACCACCAAAAAAGAAAGCTAAGTATAATCACTATGTTTGAGACCGATTGGTGGCAATCGGCTGTTGTCTGCTCTTTGGTTGGTTTGTTGTCTCTTTGACATATTCCACATTTCAAAAATTTGCAGATGTACAAATAAAAAGTAAGTAAGTCAGTTTTCATTAAATGTATTCTCAACATATTGAGTTATATCACAGATTTCATAACAAACACATTTCATGACACAAAGTCACATTTGAAATTTAATAATACATGACATGATTAGTTAAAAGATAATCCTGTCTAAAGGAGTTAATAAAATGCTCCAGTGAAAACATATAGATATCAAACCATGTGAAAACAGAAACACATGGCTTAAATTTCAACGTAAACCCATACTTAGTTTATTTAACTTTTAAGTGCTTTTTTTATGGATCCATCATTTTTAAAAGAAAGTAGTTATCCAATAAAAGCTTTTTTGACAAAATCAAAGACAAAAAAGGTCTGTAAGTTCCCCACTTGGTTAAAAAGGGCTACTAAGCCTGTGCTACAAATTTATCTTCTATAAATATAATTTTCATATGGTTTGTATTTTACAGGTGGGTACAAACACAGAAGCTTTTACAATTAGGTTCAACACAAAATTTATAAAAACAACTTGGAACAAATTAATTTCATAACAAAAATGTTTTGATTAGGACAAATAAGCTTTATATTTATTCGCTGCAAGTTAAAATACAAGCACTTTTAATATTTACAAGTTTTACACCAACTTTGGTTTCACACACTGCACACAATGACTAGCACTGTACATTAATAAATGCATAAATACATTTGTAGCTAGAGAACAGCTTCACCAATATAACTTGAAAAATTGTTAGATTATCTTAAAGTTTTGTTAAAGTAGTTATTGGAAGAGAAAAACGATGGCATCTCAGTAAAAATTTGAACAACAAAAATTTGATTGATTGATTATGCAAGCAGCAAAGTGAAGATTAACATTTTATGAAGCATATTTTGAGAGAAATGGTGCATTTTTCAGTATTTTGATTTTTTAATAGTAGTTGTTCATACATGTAACATATTCTTATACATATATAATATACATTTAAAATCAAATTTACTGGAAAGGTACAGTATGTAGAAAAGTCATTTAATTCCATTTTTTTCAACATATGGGTATATTTCATATGACTGGTTTTTTTTATATTTTGGACTCATTCCAATTGATACCAATATGTATTCCAGAGTTAAATTCAAAAAGGATATATTACAAATGTGTACAAAGTACTTATTTAAAGTTAAAATGTACAAATTTGTACCACTTAACATGCTTAAAGGAAGATAGCCAAACAAATTTTTTTTTTCTTTACATGTATTAGTATAAATAATAAAATCAATATTGTAAATAACACATAAAATTAACATAAAAATTTCCAACTTGTTAATAAAAAAAACCTTTTCAACACATAATATATAAAAATTAATAACTTATTTCATTATTCTTTTTTATTTTGTTGGTTTGATTTTTTAATCTTTAGTCCATCTTAAACATCTTAAACAAATTCTACTTATAAGTTCAAGTCTCTTAAACTGAAGAGTATCTAAAACTTTCATAGATGTTATATAAAAATATTGTTTTCCTTTTTTCCCTTTACTTGCATAAATAAATACAATCATAATTCTTTCAATTTGAAGACCCCCTTGAAAAAACCAATCTTGAAACAAAACAAAATACTTAAGATCTGTACCCACATTATTTTTTTGTGGCTCTTTTAAACTAAAAATCATCTAAATAAACACCCTGTATATGTGGAATAAATTTATAAGGAGTTACTTCCCATTATAAGAACAATTTGACTAGAAAAAAGCATGGAAACATTAACAATTTCACAGAAAATTTATGTTCTAGTTCTGCAGACCTATCATAGATGAAAAAAGGTATGAAGGAATGCCAAAAAAAATATGATTGTATACAAAATACAGTGTTTTGATAACAAATATGTGAAAATGTAAAATAAAAACAGTGAAGAAAGATTTTTTTTTCTGGAAATAATATTAAAATACATCGTGAAGGCTGCTTCAATCCTTGGTGTTTAAAAATTAAAAGAGAAAAAAGAGGCATGACACTGTAGTCTGTAAGCAAGGAAAACAAATTAATGAAAAAGATAAAAACAATTTCTCATCATAATTATTTAACAAATATCAGTAAAACTTGTGCCCCTTCTATGTACAAAGCAAACAGTCATTTTAAGAATTAACAAAATGAAGAGTCAAACATAACAAGCAGCTTCATGTCATAATTGACAGTCAGTAAATGCAAATTAAGCTCTTGTTTACATCTATAGTTCTCACTTTTACACAAAAAAATGCACTTTTATTGCCATAGTGATTGAGTTCAAGCTACAAAGGACAAGGTCACTGATTAAGAGACGGCCATTGTTTGTTGGTCTATTCCATTCTGAGTCTGTTGCATGGAAACAACCAACCTTTCCTCTGGAATTGAGTCCATGTTACTAGTTAACATATCCTCGGGAATAACTTGTGTATAACTATCATATGAAACACATTTTTTAAGACCTTGAACCTTTTTGGGGGGTCTGTTAAAAGGTGGAACTTCTTTAAACATTCTCTTTTTCTGTATATGAAGTTCTTCGTCGACTAGACTGTGGTTGTACTGTGTTTGAGACCATTCCTCAAAATCTACGTTACACTGATTGAAGACACCCTGCATCCTCCTTCTGTAATTAGAAATTAAAACTTTTAAATGACTGGACATTTTGAACTTTTTTAAGTTTCTGATTGGTTAATGACTCTGGATTTACTATACTTTTTAAGATACCATTTTTTAAAAATTTTTATTGGTACAAATGTATACACAGGAACCATGAATTCAAAATTTTAATAGAGTAAACATTTTCTAGAGGCTTCGTTGTATGCTCACGTTGGAGAAAACCATTTCCTTATGAAAATTGGAACATAGGAATATTAAATAAATTACAGATATAAGGGGAGAGTTTAATGTTCTACACAGCAACTGAATGCTGATCTAATTGCAGCTCAGTTCCTGAGTAAAACAAATATTTTTTCTGATTGCTTCAGAACATGAGTGATCTATTTGCCAAGATCCCTAGTCATATTATATTGGCTGTTTAGATTGATTCATAATCTTAGTAACATTATACATTGTATTGACTTTTCCAATAGGCTTAGATCACTGATATATTAAAATAATATTATATTCTCATAAAACAAAAATACAATTTTAAAATGAATAGTATAATGCCTAGATTCTATGGTTAAAAAAAACCAGTTTTAGATATTATACTCTTTACAATACAAATTCATATACCTCATTGTGTTTTTATATAAAATATACAATTTGATGGAAAAGTGCATGTTAGCTCCTATGAATCCAAAGTAATATCGCCCTCATAATAGGTGATATATTGCTTTCTATCATCATACAAATATTGTTTCCACCACCATGTACATAGGATTGTGGGTGCACTTTAGGTCAAGGTACAGTAAATGGGCTTTTTCACAGATTTTTATAAAATTTTGCTTTGAACTTTGGTTTGTTAATCCAGCTTTAACTAAAAGTTGAAAACAAATGTTCATTTATCTCTTATTTTCCAAAACTTTAATGAATTATAACTCTTTGAAAAAAAAGTCAATCATTTGTATTGAAAGTTCATAACCCATTTACTGTACCTTGACCTTAAAGTTATATATGTAAGTGTTAATATAAGTTGGAGTTCAGGAGCAATGGTCAATTAAATAAAAAAAATAATGAAACTTTCAAAATTCAGTCTGAAGAGAGTAAAGATTGTAAGATGCATGTTGATGTATATTATAAGCATATATACGACTTTATAATGAATAAAGCAATAAGTATTAAAACTATGTTTTTCTATTCTTTCATAAGAAACAGCAATTAAATGATCCAAAAGTTGATAGTATAAATGACTAAAAAGAGAGGCAATTGGACAATGACTTCTAACTTAAAAAATAAAAAGAGAAAAATGTGGGAATTATTTGTGGATTAATTCATAAAAATTCAAAGGATTATAAGAAGTTTATTTTTTAGGTGATAAAAAAAAATCTCATGTTTTAGTTCAAATTCTGCAATAAAAGTAAAAATGATGTACATTTCATTTTTTTAAAAATTTTCCCCAAGAAATCAAGCTAAAAAAAGTAACATATAGAAAATAGTCTTTAGGGTAATCTTCTTATCTTCACATCTGAAATAGAATCTAATAAATTTAACCTATGAAGTATCTGTATTCTAATGTCATAAATTATTGGGATGTACTGTGAATGCTGATTTACAACAGGGTGTGCGATTGCAACATAAACTTCAATTCAAATATATAGCATGCTGCAATGAACAGAACCATGGTAAAATAACTCTAAGACAAAACCATGAGACACACAAAAATGTATATATTTATTATCTTTTCAAGAATGTAGTCTTTGAATTTAAATAATTTGTGTAATCTCATGATTTTCTCTCAAATTTTACCATGGAATAGGCCTTACTTGCAGAAAGAAGTTCAGGTTCATTAATGATCAGTGCTGCCACTATAAAATTTCATGAAATTTTAGTTGAATAAACATCTCATAAATTCAATAAAAAAATATGTATCAGTGAAAGCTAAACATATAACAGATGTTCTCACGATCGTTTTCTTTGTCGTGCCACAGTTTAAATGTTTGCCTCAGGAAATTTGAATGTTTGCAACGAAAAAAGACCTACACAATTTTTTTGTGAGATTAAGTTAATATGCTTAATCTGAAATTCACTATAACAAATTCCCTACTGGAATTTCTATACAAAAGAACATTATATTGAGCAGAATGAAATGTTAGTGCCATATTGTAAAGCTGGACTTAATTTTTAATTCTAGCTTGTTAAATAATATATATAATATTTTCTATAATTCTTCAAAAATACCTAACAAGTATTATAAGTATGGTACATTTTTAAAGAAACTGAAAAGAAAAGCATTTCGTATGTTAAATTATTACAGAAAATCAAATGACATGAAACTAATTTTTTGATATTAAAGATAAGTGATAAAAAGAAATCCAGATTCCAGATGACAACATTTGTATAGAGTTCAAGAGTATCCACATGTTCAAAATCTAAACTACCCAGGGACTTAACAAGTGACGCATTTAAACACACCACTTTTCTGGGTTTGAGAAAACTTGAGCTCCTGTCCATCAGGACCAACAAAAATCAGACAGGTTCTCAATCTTGAAGTTAGATGTTGGTTTTGATATCCAATTAAATGTTTGTGATGTTTTAATATATATGGCATCAAATATAATTAGCCTACTCTAAATTATAACTATGGAAATAATTAATAGCAAAAATTTTACTGTAAATACAGGACCATCAATTTTTCACTGGGTTCAACATATTTGAAGGCATCAAATTTCTGCCATTTGAGCACCAAAAGAACATAAGATACATTTACACCTATCTGAAAATCTGTATATCATGACAATTACAATAGATGTAAATAACACTAACAGTTATTTCAGACGAACTTTAATTTTAAACAGATGGTCGGGTTGTTATCGCTATGACACATTCCCCATTTCCTTTCTCAATTTTATTTCAAAAATCTGCCATAAATACCAAACCAGCATGAAATACAAGTTCACTGTTGTTTCAACCTAAATAAAAATCTCTATATTATGACTATCACATACACTAGCCATAAATAGTATACAAAATTTTACGGTAAATTTTAACGAACTAGGTCAAGGTATCTAAAAGGTAAAGGTAGAGGCAGGATTAAGGTACTAAATATACATGGGTTACTGACTAGTCTAAATGTTCCTTACCTCAAATCTTACTCTACAGGGAAAAACAAAGTATTCAGATCTACAGAAAATGTATCATATAATCTAAAGGAAAAAGTTCACCTTCAAATCTACAGAAATTGTCCTCTAACACTTGTATGCTAACTGGGAAAAGAAATCTTTATTCTCTACAATAAATACAACTTGGCACAAGTTCCAATGTACTGTGATTTGATTATTCCTAATTAACCCTATAACATTTAGATCTCAAATCTAAGGAAATATATTAATTTCACAAAATTTTCTGTTGAAGTTCAGTACATACAAATTCCTCCAGCAAATACCAAATAAAAACATATGTGCCAAGTCTAATGTTCTAATTGTATTGAAACTCACATGCACACACACACATTTACTTTTTATCAGAAAATGGGGTCAGAATCAGACGAATCGAGTTATCTACATCTATGACTATATATATACACATTTAAAACAAGTTTTTGTTTTAAATTATAAAACCATACTCAGTCCTTAATTTTATTTAAAAAATTTGAATCAATGGTAGGGTGTTCCGCAGTTTATGTACGGTATGTGATATTTTGATAATTAGTATTTCAAAAAAATATTTTGTTGGTTGGAATAAAGGTGACAAGAAGTAATTCAAATTTCAAAGGGAAATAATTCAAATATCAAAGGGAGATAATTCATTACTTTCTGATAGAAACTGAATGCAAAAACTTTAATAGCAACATTTCAGGAATGATTCCAGTAACTTAAAATTTAAAATAAGTTATATTTGTATATTTTTACAATGCCAAGTGTATGAACTTTAACTGACAATACCATTCTTAGAAAAACTTGATGATAAATTAACAAATGTGTGTTACAGCTGCTATAGTTTGGTAATTTGGTGTCTGAGTTCTGTGAAGTATTAGTTTTGTATTGATATTTATTGTTGATTATTTTACATAACATTTGAAAATTTGAAAATAACACCACATAATAATCTTATCAAGTAGAGAAGCTCAGTGATTGTTTTTTATATAAAAAAAAAAGGTCATACAAATTTCCTATAATATTCAAATGTAGTTTTCAATTTAAGACCTTATATATCTTATTATTTATAATTCATTTCAGAATTAATTAAAAATTAGCTGGACAACATTATCTTTTCTTTATACTACAAAAAAACAAGTGAGCTTTTTAATTATAAACTTGAATTGTTCATGACACATGACTCAAAAGTGAGAAAGTTTGCTAAAAATAAAGATAAGTAATTCAAAGAAACAGACACATGCTATTATAAAACACACAATATCCACACTATTAAAATACATTTATAACCACTCTACAGAAATACAAAAATCATTATTTCGGGGAAGTAACAAATGTATACCTGCTAGCCATTCGTGGAGTACTCTCAATATTATGCAGTGGCATCTGAAGCCACTTAATACTGTCCGTGCCATGTCTTCCTAGTGGCACAAGGGGTAAGGGAGGTAACTTGACTTGGTCTATATCCTTGTCTGTGTAATTGTACCCGGTCATGCATCTCATTATTGTACGCTCCTCCTCGCTACGTTCACGGCCTTGAGATAAAAGTGGGTCACGGAACTTTTGTGTCTGTACCTAAATAGAGTAAATTATGTTAGAAAACTGGTTTTAAAAAAAAGACAAATTTATATGAACAATTTCAAAGTTTTCAATTATAGAATTTTCTGAATTTAACTTTTAACATCATTAAATCTTCAATTTTAAAATAGCAATTTTAAATAATAGCAGATTACAAAACATTAAATAAGAAACAATCATATAAAACTGTGCAAAATTAACAAATGTAACATCAATTATGAGAAATGTACCTAAAATAAATAAACACAAAAATGAGTCTTCTAAACTTCTATGTCAAAACCCTACCCCTCTTAAGGAAGAAAATAATTAGGTCTGAATTTTTTGTATCATATATATCCTGATATGTGCTAATGATTTTTAGTCAGGTCTGGGACTCATTATTTTTGAAACAGGTCCAGGGACTTGTTATTTCTGATTAGGGTGTGTATGCCAAGAAACACAATATATCAATTCCATAATTTAATATTTATATTTCAATTTGATTATTATTCTCAATGACGAACAAGTGCAGGACACAAGGACTTGACTTGCCTTAGTGAGACCTTGACTATGTGAATAATATATTTTGGTAATTACACCAGGTGTTAATGAGTGACAATAATAAAATTAAACGGAATTTATTTATACATTTGTACCTGTATATATAACTTAATACAGCATCTTACTAATCATGGGAAAATAATTTAGCTCACTTATTAGAATACCATGGACCAATTGTAGCTTGGACCTTTGAATTCAACACAGAAAAGTTTTATAATTCTGTTAGTATTAAATTGTTAAAGTAACAGTTAATCAAATCCATTTCATCAATGTTAGACAGGGTTAACAATCTGTTTCTCATTTTTATTTTTGTCTCTCCTTCAGTCCTTGTTATAATGTGACAGTGAAAAGAGTTCTCAAATATTAATTTTGTAGTTCCTTTTATTACATTGTAAAAAATCACGGGTGTTATTTATTTGAATTCTTGCCTCACATGCATTTTTTCAACTATTTCATAATAATACACATCATGTTCCCAATTCTGAGTTCATAAATGCACACACAAATAAATTTGCCTAAAACCAAAAAAACTGATGTCCAAAATCAAAACACCGTTCACATGTAACCTAACCCAAAAGTTACCTGTTCAAGATCTTCATCGCTAGCAAATGCTACCTGAACACATAAAACATCGTACAATGGAATTATCTCCCTTTAATATAACTAAATTCTTCCTTGAAGGATTTTTCTACAATTTATCTAAATATTCTTTTTTGTTTTAATACAAGTTTGTTTTAATACCAGCATTTCATGTTGATATTCTAATCTAAAAATTGGAATATTTTGTTTTTTTGCAGAGGTTTGCCGTTATATAGTACAGGTGTATGTATAATTTATCAAATTATCCTCAACAAAACAAAACAAAACAAACCGTAAAAAAACCACCTAAGAATATCCATCCACAGGACACCATATCCGGCTTTCAATATCACATAGGCATAGGCATATTCAGTAAACCATGAATTAAGATTCATAGTCACACTTACTTTTTGGGAGTTTTGCCTATTATGTTAAAAATTCCTATTAAGCACTTAAAAATGTTAAATTGTCAGTGCCAATATTGAGGTCTGTTATGAAGTATAGCAATCATCAGGCTTGCCTTTAATATATCTTGCATTTTTACCAATAATTAGATAAAACAGTAATTCCTGAATTTAAAACTTCAGTATATTCAATTTTCATTTTGAAGGAAGGGGCCTCCCTTCTGGGTCACCATCCAACAATTCCTCTTTCAGAGACCTGATGACTACTGTTTGATTATTACATATATAATCTGAACCTTCTGCTTAGAAGTGTAATTCTCAATCAAACAATGAAATTAAATAAATGTGTAGATAAAATTGTGATTTCACAACAGAAAAAACTAAATATTTAATGCCAACATAATTGTTATGTCAAATGTGATATAAATTTGTGAGTTTAATTTTTAACAAAAAGGAATATTACATGAATTTTGTGAAAAAATAATATTCAACAATGTAAAAAAATCAACAATTTCAACATTTTTACACAAATTCTTGCACAACTAAGCCAACAAAAATGAGAAGATTTTTTTCTCAGGAAAAACCATTAAATTCTAGCATTTTGGACACATTCTCTAGAAAGGGTGACACATGGGTGCTCATTTCTCAAATCTCAATTTTTGTTTTTAACCCCCACTTTTTTTTCACATTATTTGTTTTTATCCCCTTTATCCCCAAAACCTGTCACTCCCCTCTCTCTTCTCCTTGTACTGTCAATCTGTAAAGCGGTCTCATAGAAAACCCTAAAGATCTTGGCAAGTAATCATTTTCAATTTAATATTCTAGCCACACACGTCACACAGTTTTGTTTTGTTGTGGCGTAGTTGTGCATTCTATACCTTGAAATGTTGTGTGTTGAAATGCGCCTGAGCCTTGACCATGTGCTTACTCCACTTTAAGCACAAATTCTGATTATAAAATCATTAGTATGTTATTCAATAGCTATTTTCTTAACTTAAATTAAATAGTTTAAATCAGAGCATGCATATTAATATTCATTAAAATCTGTCTAATTAAAAAAAAAAAAAAAAAAAATAGCATGCATGCTTTAATTATTACGTTTTATTACAATATTGTAGATTTTTTTTTTAATCTTTGTTTTTGTGTTATATGGTTATATATCTAGTATATATACATGCATTTACAAAAATAAAAAAAATATAAAAAAAATATAAATAATTTCAATAGTATATTAAAGAGGCAGCAGAATCTAGTACAAAAACGTTTCTTTCTTTGCACATTTCATTTTTATCTGATGCATGGCAAACTACATTTTAGGGAATCAATAAAATAAAACCACAAAGTTTAGTATTCTAGAAAAGCAGCATCTTTTTATGAAGAAAAATAAAACCTAAGGAATGAAAATCTTTGAAAAATTTAAAGATTCAAATTTTTTTCAAATGTTTTTTTACTTGAATCCTAAAAAAATGAAGCAATTTATGTTAAAAAGTTTCTGAATACTATAAGTTTTAATGGCTAAAAGAAGCTATTATTACTAAGCTACAAAGTTAACCCTGTTACCTCCTTGGCTGTGAAAAGGGCCTGTTCATATATACAATTCTGATCAGTTTTTTTCATATTAGATTTAACAGCCAAAACTTGCATTAAAGTACATTTCTACATGACAGGAAAACTGCCAGCTACCTTTCAACAACTAACATTAAATTATGATTTAATTCTTAAAAAGGTTCCTTTATCAGAATAAAAAAAAAATAACACCCTAATATATTTTTTTTCTTTTTGGCTTTTCAGATTTATAAGGTCACAACTCCAGATAAAAAAAAATGAGCACATTTAAAGCTCATGGAAAGGAAATAAATCCAGCTAAAATAATCACCGAAGTCAAAGAGTAATTTTACAGCAAAGTAAAACCAAAGTAAATTGTTCATTGTGATTTTAACATGTTGATAAGTTAATTGCCCAAAGAATGATAAAGTAATTACAATCAAAAGTATCTGGAGTTCAACTTCTGGCTCCCACAAAACATTTGTTATTGGCTCTAAATTTCAGCTATGGACTGTTCAGGAACTTCAGATTTTGTGTTTAAATTATGAACTAAAAATCTCAAGAATATAAATAATAAAGATTGCCTTATTAATTTTTTGCCCCCGAAACCCTGCCATTTTATTTCTGATTTTATTAACATGGTTACAAGTAGCAAAACATCTAATAAAAAATATATAGTGTTGTATTAAAATAATTTTCTTAAAAACAAATATGTAAAAAGTTAATATATATTTCTTTCTTTTGATTCTTTTAGGTATTTTGTACCAATTTACATATTGGGCCATACCTTAATTGGCGCAGGTCTGTGTCCATTCAAAGCTTGTGCATAATATTCTCTTGGGTCCATTGTGTCCAAGAAAACATGACCCTGAAAAAAAACTTTTTCTTTATTTATAGAAGTTTTTTATAACAAGAGTTATCATTCTTGTTTCACCTAGAGTTTGAGCACAATAAATATGGAACAACTTCAATTTTATTGAAAAAATGATATATCTGCTCTACAAATATTGTTGTTTCTTGAATTTGATGTATACATTTTTTCCTCAAAACAAATTCTGTTTTAGGCAAAAAATGTTACAATTTCATAAAATATTAGATAAATGTTTCATATTTGAATTTGCACTTGTAAGTCCCAAATTCCAAAGTTATATAATGCAAAATTTAAATAATTAGTCACATTGCCCAATCATTGTATCCTATGAAATAAAAAATGGGGAAAAAATTATAAATCATTCAAAGTAAACATTTTGTTAAGTCATTAGTGGTTGTCGTTTGTTGATGTGATTCACTAGTGTTTCTTAAATTCTTTTTATATAGATTAGACTGTTGGTTTTACTGTTTGAATGGTTTAACAGTTAGTAATTTTTGGGGCCTAATATAGCTTGCTGTTTGGTGTAAGCTAAGACTCCGTGTTGAGGGCCGTTCATTGATGTCACCTATACAGGTTTACTTTTCCAAATTGTGACTTGGATGGAGAGTTGTCTCATTGGCATTCATACCACATCTTCTTATATCTATTTTGATTTCTGTTGTTATACCTTTTCATTTACAAATTCTAAATACTGTTTATGTAATTCCCTCTTTCGTCTGTCCAGTTCTGGCCAATCTTCGCCGTCCATAACATCAATGATCTTTTTACGTAAGGGTTCATGAACCCTATCATTCCATTTTTTATGCAGCATTTCTTTCTTACGTAAATCCATTACATCTTTGTGACATACATATTCTTCTATATCCTGGAATAAATATTAGGTGTAGATTGTAACTGTTTCTCAAAAAGTACTAAATATGTATTTGTACCTAAGAAAATAACTGAAAATTTATAACACATTTAAGTTATGCATAAATTTGACAATGGAAATGGGGAATGTGTCAAAGAAACAACTGACCAAAGAGCAGAAAACAGCTAAAGGCCACCTTAACAATTATGTTACTACTACTAGTTCAGTGTTAATAGATGACAATTTTGACAAAAAGTGTTGCAATGTATGTTTTCAAGACAACTTGAAAAAAAAAATGTTATAAAGGAGCACTGAGCTCTGTTTATTTCAAATGCCAAAAACTTTCTTTTTACAAGGAAACTTTCTATTAGCATGTAAGTGACTACCCAACATAAAAATGGGCCATAACTATTAAAATGGGGAAATATTAAATGTGTCAACTCATTCTGAGTGAGTGAATCCATGAGTGTGAAATTGTACAAAAAACTTACAATACATTTATAGGTATGCTTATATTTTCTATTTGAAACTAGAATTTTCATTGACAGGAACTAGGATCCCTTTTTTAGTATGGAAAAGCTCTGTCAAATAACAAAATCCTTAACAATTACCTTGACGAACGTGCTTTCTGTTTCCAAGAGTGGGTTGTACAGCTGTCTGGCTGCCTTTGATTCCACGTCAGACTTTTCCTAAAAAAAAAAATTACAGAGAAAATGAGCTGGATTTTTATAAAATCTGCTGCAGTGCAGGCAATGTTTATTTTAGTTTTTGAATATCTTTCTGTATACATTATAAGGACTAACTTAAGTACGTGTACATCACATATGTAAATTTGTGAATAAGGAATGAAATCTGTTAATCAACTTCATTATAATGTTATGAATGTAAAATTCCGAGTCCCATAAAAGTATAATGAATTAAATACATTTCATTTTTGAACTAATCTCTAGCTGACTTCTAGATTTCTCCAATTGACATATAATAACAACTTTTAAATAATGATGCATGAAAAAAGAATCAGTGTCAAAAGTTTTTAAGAAATATTTGTAAACTTAGTTGTTATGATTTACAAATTTGCAAATTGACAGGTATCTATAAATAACCAAAAGATACAAAATCTGCCAGTTTGTCAAAATGAACCATCTGAATGTCTGTTCAAATTCTTTTTGTCTTTCCCAAATCCTAAATATATATATATTGTTCTTTTACTTATAAATTTATCATTCTTTAAAAATTTGTTAGCATTGTTATTTTCTAAAGAATCTAATATCAAATAAAAAAAAATCCTATCTACCATAATTCATAATAAGAGGAATTATATATCCATGAAATAAATTGAAGGAAAAAGAGTTAGCTTAAAATTCCTATCTCTCTGTATTGATTTTAACATCTCCTAATTTTGGTACTTGTTTCTTTATTTGGTATTCTCTGCTCTTTAGTGGCTATAATGTCAAATTCCCTATTGTATGATTTTGACAATGCAATGTCAAAGGCAAAAAAGAGAAAGCACACACAAGAAAAAAATCATAAAGAAAGAGAACTTATTAACATTTTGTAAATCCTTAGAAAATTCATTCAATTGTGGTGTCTAAGCACAACTTTCAGCATATTTCATTTGGCTATATCATTGTAACCCTGAAGGAAGGAGTCTTTGATTAAATATTTTAAGATAATAGACATCTATCTATAGGTGTTCAGTACTTTGTGTCTTAAGTGTTTTTGTTAGTTGTATATCATATTATATGTGCTGTGTATACATATCTATCTGATGAGTTTACGTCTAAACATTGTCTCAATCGCACTCATATCACATCTTCTTTTTATATTAAAGTCATAAGAAACCTCAAATCAAAAAAAATTAATGCATATGTTTTTTATAACTCAATGGATAGTTTTCATTATAAAATTTATGTACATATACTTTTTTCTGAAGAAAATTCTTTAATTTATTCATATTTAGAAGAAGTTTACTTTATTTGAATTGCTTCCTTCCAGCAAGCAATTCCCCCAACATATTTTCCGTATGCAAGGTGACCCATCTCGTAAAAATCCGGTGACCACAATACGCATGGATGTTCTTAAAATAAACTATTATCTGAATTTACATGTTAAACACGTGCTCTATTTCCATGCTTTTCTGTTTATTTTTCGTCAATTGTTGACAAACAGGTGACAATCTTTAAACTTCGGCTTTAAAACACGAACTTTAATTACCTGCCATATTTTCACAACAACACTGACCGATTGAAAACAAAATTGACGATTATACGAAATTTACACGAAAAAAATGATAAATTCGAGCACAGAAGAATAAGTTTATGATGATTGTATGCATTGGTTCAAGAATTGGAAGAACATTATTTTTCACCGGTCACTCGTTTCTTATGACTTTAAGCTTTGATTTTTTAAAGCTTATTTTATTTCAAAACATGACATATACCAAATCTGATTCAGAAACAAATTTGTCTTTATATTAATCGAGTAATAATTTTAGTTATAACTAGACTACATGTAAATTATATATATATATTTCACGATTATCATGTCAATTTGGAAAAAAACTAAATCGACTTTCTAATTTGATGTTTTATTATTCAAGTAAAACATTTTTTGTTATTTATAATTTATGAAAGGAATTTGTACACAGAAAAAGGATTGACACAAAAAATGTTTTGACAAATAAAATGATTTTTTTTTTTTACTTTCATTGTAAATTGTAGTATAAAAAAAAACCTCCTTGACTTTAATTCTATGGAATTTATTAACAAATGCACTTAAATGCCATTTTCAATTAAAAAAATGGTTAACATTGTTTTAAAAAGATCTAAATACATGTATTTCCAATTATTTTCCAAATTTACTAAAATTATTAACAAATAATAATATATCATAAATTCATATGCTCCATTACCTCCCTTTAACAAATATTTAAATGATATACATTAATAAGAAATCAGAGAAATGTGAAGACCTGATTACCCAACATACAGTTAAGGAGGATTGGAGCATTATCCTTAAGCAAGACTATAAAGCAAGATAAGAGAAATGCCTGTAACGTCAAGTGCAATCTGATTGAAACACTGATCTGTGTCCACACTTTGCTTACAAAGTTTCAAAAAGCCTCTGTTCTACGTTCTTTTTTAAAAACCTTTCTGAATTCTCTAGTGTTTTGTATTGATACACACCTTTCACATTTTAGAAGTAGAAATTCTTTTGGCTGATGTTATAATTACCAGAACAGAAACAAGAATGCAGGGTGGCCAGATCTTTGTAAGGAAAAGTGTGGACACAGATCTATATTTCAATAAGGTTGCAATATGTGTAGTATATAGAATTGTGCTTTCCTGTAAGCTGATGAATGTATAATAAGTCAACAATAATATTCAGGAGTCCTGACAAGTTTGATGGATGATTGATTGATTAAAGTCAAGATGCATTTTAACAAAAAGATTATCTCCCCTGATATAATGCTGCTAAATGGAGATAACCAATTGAACAAAAGAATTCCCTGGCAGATTAATACATACTTTACTTATACTGTGGGTTCATTTATTGTCATGAGTACCAATTTTCATAGATTGAGGAAAACATTTTTTTGTGGCTTTGCCAATGTCTATATATTCTCATAGAACATGTGTAATTCCATGAGCATTTACAAATTTGTAAATTTG
Source organism: Mytilus trossulus (assembly GCF_036588685.1). Classification (NCBI taxonomy): domain Eukaryota; kingdom Metazoa; phylum Mollusca; class Bivalvia; order Mytilida; family Mytilidae; genus Mytilus; species Mytilus trossulus. The sequence continues at coordinate 336,563 of NC_086382.1, read as the reverse complement.
TGGGTCCTATATGTATGTACCATCAAAATCAATGAAAATTGGTATCCAACAAATTATAATGAATCCCCAGGCAGTATTTCAGCAGTTTTAAAACTTATAACGACTCCTGCCTTTGCTGACAACAGTTATACATGGTTACCATGGTTACCTGTTTATCTACCCATGCTTGTGGAATCGTAAACAACTGGAAACAAAAAAACATTCACATGCAACAGATGCACAACATGCAATTAAAATAAAGACCAATATACACGGTTGTAAAAACATAACAAACTGTTTGACATGCAGTTAAATGGAAGTTGAACATGCATTATGGGTAAAATAGGCATTTGCTCTACATTTACAAAAAAATCTTAGTAACCCCTTTTAAATTTAAATCATTTTAATATCGATGTATCTGGTGTTTAACGGATGAAGCTTTCTGTCAAAGTATGACTACTTATATCTAACAGCCAACAAGGCCTACAGCGATATTTCTAAATGTCATTATTGAAATTGCATTCATGACTACAACATGATTTTTTATTTTGCAGGAAACATATATGTAAATGTAACCCACATATTGGCCTATTTCAATTTATCGACCTAGAATCTTATTGCAATGAGTCCCATTAAAAAAACACATATATGTATGTATGAAACTGTAAAATTTTAATAAAAGAGGAAAAGATCAGCCTTCACTGTAAGCCATGAGTCTGATGCCCCAATTTTATTTAATAGGACTACAAAATATTTCTTTTGACACAAACTGAAAATGTTGAAAAATCATTTAAATGCCTAATTTTTACTTCATCATGTTCATAGTTCTCAGTAAATGGTATTTGTTTCCATATTTTTCCAAATCAAATAAAACCTTTTGTGATCATTTATCAAATGTAACCAACAAAAAAAACACATAGCCATAACCTTTACTTTCAGTCCTTCTAACCTGTATATGAGTGTTGTACAAAAAGCAGACAATATAATTACTTCCCATATTTACCATATTAGAAACTGATTATAAAGTTAAAACCTTATATGGATTTTTGGTAGCTTAGTTATGTATTAGTTATTCCCCCATTCACAGTAGAGCAATGTTAAAATAATATATTTAAATTAAATCAAAAAGGCTTGAGTATATATATTGACATACCAGACGTAATTTAGCTGAACTCTATGGATACAAGAAAAACCAAATCTAGCATATTATGAATTTGCTTCCTTATATATAATATATTCATGTACATATTTAAGCAATATTGATACAATATACATATTAACTTATGGATATGAATATATATTTATATCAGTATATAAATGCATATTTAATAAGCAAATGCTGCAATATAAGGCAATGAACAAAGTCATTTAAATTCTATGATGAAATTATGACTATTTCAGAAATAAACATATGGGTCTAGGAAGCCCCAATTAACATGATTAATATAGTTGTTCATGAAACAAAGGTTTCAATACACAATATATGTAAAACACCTTGAGCTGTTGGAGCTCACTGGGCTTGTTATATAGTTCAACGTGCATTTAGCAGCTTACTGTGCATTTTGAAGCTTTTATGCTTTTTGTAGCTTTAATACTTATTTCTATTCAATTGTAGTGAAAAAAATTGAAATAATATTCTTTTGTGAAATCAAAGGTCTTATTATAGAAATCCTTGTTGTAATATACTGAAATGTTCTTACTTATAACTTAAACAAGTATTTTTTTATTTCTCTTTCTTCAAAGACTTTTTGTGTGAAATGAGTCGCTGGAATATGTCTTTTAATAAACATTAATTTGTAATTATTCTAATTGGTAGTAATTTTACTTCTTGTTGATAGATCTTTCTACATAATTTCAAATTGTCAGAGAAATCATATCATTTTCATTTTGTATACAATATTCTTTTTATAGTCAGCTTCTTGTATTGTTTCCTACAACTGATAAATCACAATCAGTAAGTGATCATAAATTATATAAATTTCTATGTTCAAAATTGCTACATCACACAGTACAGTATTTAACTGGCTGTGGCTCAATGTAAACTTTATTTACCTGTAAACTCTTGACTGTCTTTTCATTCAACCAATCTTGTACTTTGAGTGTCTGTCCAATCAAACTTTTTGAATCCATTCCAGTACCAGGTTTGGCCCCAGCTGGAGTGGAGTATGGTCTCTTTGACGACCGTCTCCTCTGCACAGCTGATCGGTTCATCATCTTAATGGAAAAATACAATGTTCAGTTCAAATATTAAAATAGAAAATTTAAGGCAAGTGGGATTTTGTTAATATCATGTTTATGGCTTTTAAAGTTTGACATATTCTTTCCATCATCGGCTACATCTCATTTATATGATATATTTATATGCTTATTTGATCCGATTGATCCATTTTTTCTCTTTTACCTTCATGTATGTCACAATGCCTATATTTATAATATAATTTACACAAATCGACCATGGGTCAACCTGTGTCACTCATTCATAAAAAAAAAACATCTTGAAATTGGTGCATATGTAAGAGTACTTTCATTCTGCTGTGTTTTTATTCAAAGTAACTGTAAATTAAGTGTGAAAGTGTTGATCTTGATATCGTTGTTTGGTTTATATTAGACAGGTTAATTATTAACATAAATAATTAGAATTAACAAGTGTAATTAATCCCAGTATAATATAATTAGTGCAATCATTCAGGCACAAAATCACTAGTGTAACAGTTCCTTGTTTCAAAACACAAGTGTGCATATTCCTTGGATAAAAACTCTCCACTTTTTACATAAATCAACTAAGCAAGTTTTAAATACACTAAAATCTATATAGCCAAATTTTATATAGATATATTTCCCCTTAAAAAAAAACTTTTTAGAACCTTATAATGACTCATGGACGTTTTACACAGGATAGAAATACCTAGTGATTTTTCATTGGCGGATAAAAATCACTAGGCATTTTCTTACTACAGAAAAACTACACTTGCAGAATCAAACCACTGTTACACATTCACAATCATTCACTTTATCATGCTTATCGCTATTTCTCGGACATTACTGTCACAAAAGTTCCTGTAAAATGTTGATGCTACCATTGAAAATTGATTGTTGAATGAGATTGAAGAAAAAAGTTCAAGCAAAACAGATTCTTAGGATCTTTTTCGAGACATCGGGATCTAGTGCTTCAGGATCTCAGAGTTCTTTTTTCAAATTTTGGACTTCAGGATATCATGAATTTAAGGACGGGATTTCCAATCAGGACGCCTTTGACCCCCCCCCCCCCTCTAATCCATTTGTATAGAACTGAAAAAGTTCAATTATCTTTAATAATAATACTCTCATTACCTCAATGTTAATATTTCAATAAAAAAATTAGGGAAAATAAATCATGGGCAAACAGACTCTATGGGCAAATGAACACATGGGACAATGGACCTAGGGCGAACAGACCATACCGATTGATGTTTGTTCAACCACACATTTTGTAATACTGGTGTATAAATAATATGACAACAAAAATGGCATTTCGTTTTCATAATATGAGATCAAATGGTCAAGTTTTCATAGTCTTTGATTAACAAATCCTCGCATATTTCAAAATATGTACATCGTTAGGTGAACAAACCGTGGTTGTAATATGATCCTGACTGTCGATCATTAATTCTTCAATGGCATCGTTATTGTGGACTTGTAATTTACCACCTTGTTGTTTCACACACAGCAGGGACGCCATGGTGCTGCTACACACCAGTTATTGTCCAAGATAAATGTTTGTTTAGGAGAGAACCTTAAAAGAAAGAGAGGCTGATGTTGAGCATCAGATGATGGCCGCCATTTTCGTAAACAATCTGACGTCACATGGAGATATATATTTAGACTGTTATTTGCGATGATATAGCGTTTAAACGATGTCTACTGTATTTGAAAATAAAGTTTATTATAAAATCAAAGTGTCACTTTACTAAATATACAATATTCTTCAACAGAAAAGGAGAAAATGCTGCAAAACATCTCCTTGACGACAAAGAAGATTTCCTATCAAGGGAGGTAATTCAGTTTGCTCACAAGAGAAAATATGGTAAAGATTTGTTATCATTTTGTGGATACGTAAAACTATGTTACTGTGTGTTATAAATTACCCCAATTTGAGTATGATTCAAATTTATTGATTGTTTATCAATGTTATTAGTCCCAAAATATCGAGCTGAGTTATTTTGTGTAAATAAACCACTGCTACTGGCACTGGAGTACAAATCCTTGCTTTTAAAAATATATAAATAAAAAAAATAAAAATTTTCACAACCACTATATATATATGTAAAAATGTTATAATTAATTTTTGTTTTTAATCATAAAATTAAAATTTTTCACTGTCTCCACAAAGCAATATGGGGTACAACTGACATACACTTCAATGTGTTAAAGGCGGTCACTAAAAACAAGGACTTATATAGACGTCCCTGCTAAAAAGTAGAAGTAGAAGTAGAAGTGCTAATTTTTAGCATGATGTACAAGCCTATTTTTCAACACATTAACAAAACGTTGTCAGATTCTCAATATATGCAGAAACAATGAAAAAAATATATTTATAGTAATCATGAAATTGAGAAAGGAAATGGTGAATGTGTCAAAGCGATAACCACCCGACCATAGAGCAGACAAATACCATGTTTACCATTTATTCAACACCCAAAAAAATACACTTCAAGTACGGTGACCTATAGTTGTTAATGTTTGTGTCTGCTGTCATTTTGGTCTGTTGTGGATAGTTGTCTCATTGGCAATGATACCACATATCTTCTTTTTTATATATTCGTCAGAATCTCACTTTATTTAGTAACAATGATTTTTTTTTATAGCAATACACTTATCAAAATCTGATTACAAATTATTGGGAGTGAATGTGTAGGGTGAGAACAGACTATTGGTGCAAAGATATAGGTGCAAAAGTGAAATGGGGCGAACGTGAATTGGTGCAAATGGACTGAATTCCCTGACCCCCCTCTCATGTACATTAAAATAAAGCTATGTGAGCTGTAGTGTATGTGTCAGTTTTGAAGGAGGGTTAACATGGTTAAGTTTGGGACCTTTGTTTCTTTCATACACAAGTTGCCTTTTTATATTCGTTAACTATTATAAATATTAAGCACATGATTATTCTCATTCTTTTAGAAATTTTTGGCCTTTATTCTGCTTTTTTTTGTCAATTATACTCTATTTTGTAAATCCCATCCAGACATTTATGAAGTAAGCTAGCAATGCAAAAAAGATTGTTGGTGTCCCTTGAGGCTACCCTTTCAGGGTTTGTTTTTTTAACCTTTTGAGTCAATTCTTCTTTTAAAATTAGCATAAGAATTATAATAACTTAAAACGATTCTCTTTAAGAAAATATTCAATGATGCTTTAACTGTCTGACAATTTCTATGAAAAATGTTTCATTTATTATTCATAAAGTTTAAAATAGCTTACAAATACTTATAAATTATCGGTGGTAATCTCAAATAGATTGATTTCGTGCGGGCTGGTATGGCTAAAAATGCAATATGAAAAATGAATGGTCCGTTTACTGCTATTTTAAATTTGACAACATTTTAAAATGGCAATGGCACATGTGTTTCTAGCAATTATTTTTCATATAAATTTTGAAACTCTACTGTCATGACTGTGCTGAGAAAGGAAATTACCAGTCAGCAATATCAGAGGAAAATTTCGTAAAATAGCAATAAATCACCATGTCCAGGTTTAATGTCAAAATAATTTTGTTCTCCACAATTTCCTGTCAGTCATGGTTTCAGAAAACATTCTCTAAAACTAAACTGAATGTGCCTGGTTTGATTTTCACAAAACAATAACAATGAAGTAAAAAGTTTTTCCTGTCTGTCATTTTAATACCCTTTAAATCTTGCCATGATGGTGTAATGAATATTAACATTCAATTTCCAATGGCCTTAAAAATATATATATATATACATGTACAGTTCCAATATTTATAATTTGAAAAGATATTCTAATAAATAGCCATGGTATATACATGGTATATACATTTCTATGATTTTAGATTTTACCTTTAGTCAATGTTATAGTTGAGTTCATTTTTAGTCCCTTTTTTTGAATACATTGTAGATACGTATATGATAATTATGTGAACATTATTGATTTTGAAGTTCTTAAAATAGTTAACACAATACATGCAATACAGAATGATGAGTGTGAAAAATAATAATAAACAAAAGGTTGTTTTTATCTACTACATGTATCATAAATCATGTTTATATGTTTACTGGCATATTTATAATTTTTACAGAAAAAGATTTTTAAAAACTTTGGAAACTGTGAAAAAGAACAATTGTGTTACACACATTACCATAATAACTGATGATTAATCTAGTCATACTTGATGTAAAAGTATCTCAATGTTGACAGTTTACATTATTGAAACATTTACATTCTTACCCCAAAGTCTTATTTTTGGATGTTTTATTTGATTGATTCAAATTTATTCAAGTCAGTTTAATCAAGGGGTATAAATTTAACAACCTATATTTGTGATATCTTCAAAGGGGAGATAATTTATAATGTTTGGTTGACAAGTTTTAAAGGTTTATCTATTAAGAAAATTGTAAACATTATTGAAATGGAAAATAAGAACCCAAGTTTATCAATTTGATATGAGGATGTTTGTTTATTTTATTTGATAAAAACTCAAAAGTATACATGGTCATATTTTAAGGATTTAAAAAAAAATGTAATTTGTAGGAAATCTGAGGTGTGATATGAATATTTTGAGACAACAATTTTTACAAGAAGTTAATTCATTTATTTATTTTTAAAGTCACTTTTGTAATTGATAAGTTAAGCCAAACTGGCGCCTATGACATTGTGATCTGAATTTTTATAATAAATTAGAATTCCCTATTTGACCCCTTCATATAATTGGATAAAATTGAAATTTGTAAACACAAATAACAAAACTGGATATCTCAGTGATGATTATAAATTATATTATTTCATATTGGGGTTTTCATTCTCATGATATTGAGAAGAAATTGCAGTGTCCATCTACTTGAATATAGATCAACAAAAATGTTGTGAAAAGAAAATGTTTTTATTTGAATTGTTGCTGCATTATAAAAATAAGGATATTTGCTTTATACATGTTATATTTAATGTTTGAAAAGTGATATGCAGTAATTGTAATGATTATAGGATAATGCATGGATGGAAATTTATTTGAACGGTCATAATTATATGATTTTGTGTCATCAACATTTAATATTATTTTCATTAATGAACCTAATTTTATGACATTTTAAGCAATTGGATTAGATATAGACATAAAAAAAACAAAATGGGAGATATTGATTTGAAAAGGAACCCACAATTCCAAGTCTCTGGACTTCCTGTAAGTAGAGCATGGTCTTTTGATAACAGTTGCAGCATGTGTTTCTTAATCATAAGCATGATAATGTTTAAACATGATGTTTTGAAATTAATAAAATTGGTTGCATATGATTTAATTGAACTGAATTAACAAAGTTTTGTGTTCAACTAAGCTTACAAACCAGCAGCTCTTTTCACAAAAAATCTTAAGAGTAAAATACTTGTAAGTCATACAAATTTCAGTTTACCTTAATATGAGCAATTTGAATTGTAGGTTTTTTTGTGAAAAGATTCATGGTGTGTTATTCCCCTTACATCAAGTTTTGTTAACCAATTACTTATATTTTAATTTCACATATTTATTATGAAAATTAAGCAAATTTTGCAAGTAGAAAAAATATTTGAATAGTAATTGTTGCCAAAAAGTCAAACAGTGGAAAGATGGAACTTTATTGAGCTAAGACTGCTTTATTATTTCAGTCTCCATGACAAAAAAAAAGCAAGACAATTAAATTATCATATCTACTTTTAATTTTCTTAAATTTTTTGTTATGAAATAGTTATTTACCTTTATGTGCTCATTTGAATTTGATCAAACATTTTTACAATCTTGATGCAACTTTGGAGTCATGAGTTTTAAAAATGACAAGTCCAGACAACGGTTCCAAATTCTATGACCTAGACTCATGGACTCTCCTTAGCATGCCTTAGTGAGAATCCATGATCCCTACTAAGCACATTCTAATGGTGGATTTGATTGTTCACTGAGCATGTTGACATGAAGAGTATTGGGTAAACTAGGATACATTGTGATAACAAAGAGAATTATTGCTTAATACTAATTAATCCTGTTTGCTGCATGTGTTTGAAATCTAACCAAGAATATGCTTGCATGTATTTCATACATTATAACTATGATAATTGTATTTCAGCTGCATGAAGTTCTTATATATTGAAAAAAATGAATATTCTTTTGGTATCACATCTCTTTTTAATTTATGACTATTTATAACTAGGGAATTTATATTACTTTTATTGTTGTATTTTAGTTTGATTTAAATCCATATCAAGGATCGTGTGATGCCATATACATTTTGTATCACAAGTCTTTTGTAAAGCAAAATATTGATCAACAATATTTGGGTCACTGTGACCTACATAATATGATTGACACTTTCAGCAGTGTTCTCCCCAGATATTTCATTTAGCATCCTAGTAAACAGGGGAAATTGAGAAACCATCTTGTTTCTAAAATTATAACATCACATCCATAACATAATCTATGAGAAAACCACATCAGATAACATCACATTTAAGGTTATAGCATCACATTACCATGATGCTAAAAGGCCCTGGGGAGAACACGACAGATTATAAGCCACAAATATGTTCTTGCAATGTACAATAAAGCAGTATGTTATACATTATAAGTATGGAAATTATATTCCAGCTGCATTAAATGTTTTAATGACCTTCAATTTTCATGTAAAAGAAAGAGAAGAAAAAAATATTGAATCATTTCAATTTGTTATGGAAATTTAAGTTGGAATTGGTGGACTTTGAAACCATAAAATCCATCTCCTATTTGTAAAAAATTGTGACCCCACTTTTGACCACTATCTTATTCTAAATAAATCTTTCACAAATTGGAAATGTTTTAAAGTTATATTTATTTCCTTAGATGGGAAGTAAATTGAAATTTCTAAGTTTCTGATACTATAAGCAAGGTTTTATATTTGGATGCAAATGGTTCAATTTTGAAATTGTTAATTGTAAGTGTAGTAACATGCAAAATATGCATTGTGTAGAAATTAACATAGTGTGGAAAAGAAAAAGAATAAGAAATATTATATCAGAAACTTTCCTTACCTTTTGCCCATCATGATTTGTTAATTCCTTAGTCCAGAGCAAAAAAATCTGAAAAAAAATACAGTTTGTTAAGCAATTTAAATGCAAGCCTAATTTAAGATAAGTATTTAGATAACATTACCTTTGTATATATATATATTGTAATATTTATTTTACTCTTAAGTTGGTCTTTTTTAATGGTCCAATATCAAATATTTAACCATGATTTTGACATTTTACCTTTTGTTCCAAACTCACCTTTTAATATATCCTCCCGCTAAGCTGATTTTTAAAATCCAATTAATTTAAGATGTTAACAAAAAAGTTTGACAAATAAACTCTCATTTTATAGTTTGAACTTTTTATACCTACATAATGGTTGCTGGGGTGTACAGTATTAGTTGAAAACAACTTTGTGAACAAGTTGAAAAACGAATTGTGAAAACTTTTTCCGCAAGTTTAATTTTGAAAGGATCGGAGTCAGTTAATCAGTTAATTGTTTTATTAAAACAAAGGAATTTAATTTAAAAGAAAGGAAAGAATTTCTCTCTGAAGTGTGTTTGTGAAAGGAAAAGATTTCATGGTTCAGTGGACGGACACATTTGAATATGGAGAGTAGGGCCTCAGAATGTAGCGCTTCAGTTGATTTGGTGGTAACTAAACCATTGTTAGAATGAGTTTCGGGGAACTATGGGAGGGGATGGAATATATATATGTAGTCTAAGTTAATCTTTAAAATTCTTTAAAATATTTATGAAAAAAGAAAAATATTGCATTTCTCAAAGAATAAAAAAAATGATTAAAGAATGTTATCTTGATTACTTAGATTTAAATAAGAAAATTTGTAATATTAAACATTTTCTTTTTAAAATAAATATAACAAATTAAAATGCATATTACCCCTCCGATGCCTTTTTGTTGCTATAATTAAAAGGCTAATATAATCAGATCATTCTGCAACGTCAACTATTATAATTTGTACAATAGCAAAAACTTTAATTAATGAAATTGTACACTTTTTGGTATTTAATGCTATTTGATAACTGGTATAGTTTACATGGGTTAAATTTCACTACAAAACAAAAACATTTTCTAACTTATTTAAATCCTTATTTGCTTTTAAATTGTTTGAATTATTTAGGAAGGCATTAGGAACTTAATATATAGACTTTTGGAATCTGAAGAAATATATTTGGATATTAAGATGAACAACATGAATTTCTTGTTCAGGAGGGAAAGCTTGGATATAATGGTAATTAAATAGAGTTAATTTTGAAACTTTAAAAGAAATTCAAAAAGGACGAACAAAAACTTAAAATTTCATATTGAAAAACTATATATCATTAATCTTTATAAAAAATTTATATTGTAAAATGCACCAATAGGTGTTTATTTATATTTAGTTATGTTTTTAAAGTTCTTGACTGGATACTGCAAAATACAGGAATTATTGCAATATTCTTTTTCTTATAAATGAAAATAAACAGCTGGGCCATGAGCGCATGATACGCCCGACGTCTGGTGTGTAAGTTTAATGCAACAATCATAAATAGTTTCTGAGAATATTTTAAGCAATAACCATATGTTGTTTTTGAGATACGGCACGACATGTGAAACCCCCCCCTCTTTTTTGTTTTTTAACAAAAACTAAATGTCACTAAAATAAAATTTTGAATCAAAACCAAAAAGCATACAGATCTTTAGATCAATATAACAAAGAAGTGTGTAAAGTTTAAAGCAATAATCATAAATTGTTTTTGAGATATGGCATGACATGTAAAAAAAAACAACCCTCCCCCTTTTTTACAAAATACTCAATAGTTCAAAAATAAAATTTTGAATCATCACCAAAAAGTATACAGATATTAAGATAAATGTAACAAAGAAGTGTGTAAAATTTAAAGCAATAATCATAAATTTGTTTTTGAGATACGGCTCGACATGTAAAAAAAACTCCTCTTTAATACTCAATAGTTCAAAAATGACATTTTGAAACATCACCAAAAAGTATACAGATCTTGAGATTGATATAAAAAAGAAGTTTGTAAAGTTTAAAGCTATAAACATTAGTCATTTTTGACATACAGTGCGACATGTAAAAAAAACAAAAACTCTCCCTTTTTTTTACAAAATACTCAATAACTCAAAAATGAAATATTGAATCATCATCAAAAGGTATACAGATCTTTAAATTATTATAACTAAGAAGTGTGTAAAGTTTTAAGCAATAATACAAAAAATCGTTTTTTAGATACAGTGTGACATGTGAACCTGAGTGTTTTAGTTACAAAGTGCTGTAACTCAAAAAGTTTTTATTTTATTTTCACCATAAAGTATACAGATCATTTGACCATCATAAGAAACAGCTATATTTAGTTTCATGAAATTTGAATAAGTCGTTTTCAAGTTACGGTGGGACATGTTTACGCCAGACGGACAGACGGATAGATGGACAGACAGACGGACGAACACCAGACATTTGTATACCATAATACGTCCCGTCAAAATTTTGACAGGCTTATAAAAATGCAACAGATTCAGGTTCACAATATTTGACCTGTTTCAGATAGAAATCAAATTTTAAATGTTCAAAAATCCATCAAAGTCAAATACATGTACATGAATATATTACCTTGCATAAAGTTGATTTCTATTTGACCATCTGATTTATAAAAAATATATATGCATTTTAGATTTATGATTTCAGTCATGATTTTTCTACATGATATTTTTTGCAATTGTATATTGATTAGATTTTGTATTTTTGCCAGAGTTAAAGGATTCACAATTTTTTTTACAAAAGAATTCAAATAAAAGTTAAAGATGTTTATGGCATAAAAGCATATATATATGTAAATTATATAGATATTATTTGTCAGAGAAAGTTGATAATTGTAGAGTTTGGTCTCTTTATTCTTGCTCATTCTCTCCATCCAATAAAATCTTTAAATATAATCAAATAAAATGAATAAATTTCTACTTCAAATTCTAAAAATGAACCTAATGTTTTTAATATACCAGAATTTTAAAACCTGTGATATTTTGACAATTAATCATTTTAGGTCAACAAATTTTACAAAAAATTGATTTATTGACAATGAATGATACAAGGATTATGAATTATTGATAAAATGTGTCAAGTTTTATCTATCTTCTTGTTCTAGCGATATAATCCAACTAGAAATATATTCTGGTTTATGGAGTAATATTGGGAAATTATACTTTTCTTCATCTTATAAGTTTTTGTCGATAGTTGTAAAATTTATTTTGTTTATTCCTAAAGAATTTGTGTGGAATTAACTGGATTATTTTATTATGTTTACTATATTACATTCTCTAGGTTCAATGGATTTGGTAAGGAATTTTATTATATTACCATTTTTCTCATATATTTTTTTTTATGATATGATATTTTTTCAGGAAAAATGCAATATACACTTAACACAGAATGTATGATAAGGAGGCTGGCAAAATTTGATTTAAGTAGGCTAATTCAGCCTTCAGATACCTTGAATCTGCAGGATAAATTGATTTTAAATGCAGTAATACTGTTTTTTTGCTTTTATAGACACTGATAAAATTTTATTACCAGCTTATTAGAAAGGATAAAAACCTTGCAGTTGCAGTACAAGTAATGGCACAGAGACATAAATCATAAAATTGAGAATGGAAATGGGGACTGTATCAAAGAGACAACAACCCGACCATAGAAAAAACAACAGTGGAAGGTCTCCAACAGGTCTTCAATGTAATGAGAAATTCCCGCACCTGGAGGTGTCCTTCAGCTGGCCCCTAAACAAATATATACTAGTTCAGTGATAATGAACGCCATACTAATTTCCAAATTGTACACAAGAAACTAAAATTAAAATAATACAAGACTAACAAAGACCAGAGGCTATTTTTGATAGCATATATTCTCAAAACTTGTTATAAATAGCAAGATGCAATATTTATGTTGTTTTAAATATAAAAAAGAAGATGTGGCATGATTGCCAATGAGACAACTCTCCACAAGAGATCGACCAAATGACACTCAAATTAACAACTAAAGGTCACCGTACGGCCTTCCACAATAAGCAAAGCCCATACCAGATAGTGAGCTAGTACATATACTGTATGACTATGATACATACAGATTTATATTTCAAATTCATTTTGCAGAATGTAACTTATAAATGAGTTTGAGAAAAGAAAACTTTGCTAACTATAGAGGGGGGGGCGGGGGTAAGAGGGGTCCTGATCCTGATCCCGGGCTTAAAAACATGAAATCCTGAGGTCCTGAATTTAAATAAATTTAAATCCCGACATCATGAAATTCGAAAAAAGAATTCCCGGATCCCCAAAAGGTAATTCCTGAAATTCTGAGCTTAAAAACACCTGATTACGGAGTCCCAATAAAGGTCCTATCCCCCCTCATAGAGTTTTCTTAGAATACAGTGGAATATATGAACTGTCAGATCAGCATGTCAAGAACAATATCATTATAAGAACAAAGAATTTACTTTTGTTTTTACTGTGCAAGCTTGGTCTATATACAGAAGATCTATTTGTTGTGATACTTGCATGTTAAAACAGTATGTTGTTTTTTGTTTCAGGATGCAGTAAAGATGAATCAGCTGCAGAATTTGCTGCATGATGCACTGATTTCCACTGACCATGTGCAGCACTGTGCCATCATCAGACGCAAGGACTGTAACATCAGAGCTAGTTCTGTAGGGTTTAATGTAAGTAGTAGTATTATGGTACATACTTTCCTAACCATGTGCAGCACTAGACTAATAATAAGGGCTGTATTATCAGAGTTCAGTATTATAATAAACTACAAAATCTTTTCTCTTTATAAGTAAGACAGAAAACAACTTAATTTTACCTTTTGCTGATCAGATAGAGTGAAATTTGTTGATTTTTTTTGTGTGACTCAATGTTTCTTATTTAACATCATGATTGGGACTTTAATTTAAGTTGGATCATAAGTTTATATTTCCTCAGAAAGAATTTTCTTATGCTTTGCTTAAATAAAGATTTAACTATGCTTTTTTCAACATTATAATAAAAAGTATGTGTGCTCCTTTTTTAGCTACAAGTTGTGCAAAATTGAACCAAATTTGCATAGATTGTTCATGAAAATACAATTTTTTTTAAATAAAAAGAATTCTATGAGATAGAATTTTGAAATAAAATATGAGACGAGAGGTAACAATGCTTTTTTAGTGCTAAATGGATTGTGTACTAATATGTACAATCCAAAATAGCAGTAACTTTAATTTTGATTTAAATAATTTTTTCTTATGAATTTCAATAAAATATGGCAATATCAATTTGTATTATGATAAGAACAAATTTCTTGTAACCAAAATTTTAATTTATCTTTGGAAATAGTTTGTAGATGGTCCCAATAATTTTTACCGGATTCTAAACCTTGTTCATTTCTATTTCTCCGACAATGTATAATTACTGACATTATTGTGATGTTTTAAATATTGCAAAAATGTGATTTATTGTATTTTTTAGCTTCACCAAGAACAAGTACAGATTTTACTAGATGCTTTTAAAAATCCCCCACAGACAAGAGAAGAAGGAATTTACTTTGATGATAGACAATACAAATGTGTGCGAGCAGACAAGAACTCCATATATGGTAAATGTGTAAGTATCTGTAAACGTTTTAAATCAGAGATAAGTATCTTGGTAAAATGAGGGTTTCTCTTCTAAGCAAAGGTAACAACTTCACAAAACCTCAAAAGAGAACAATTTTTTTTTTAATTTTATGACATTATGTCTTGCTATTTAGAGTTGAAGTAATATAACAATATCTTTATATCTTTAAAACCACCCTTAAAACTGTACACATGTGTAATTTTGTTTGATTGTTTTTCTGTCTTTATGTCAAAAGTAAAAAAAAATACAAAAAAAATAAATCACAATATTCAAAAGAGATAGATTAAAATTGAGAATAGGAATGGGGAATGTGTCAAAGACACAACAACCCGACCATAGAAAAAAACAACAGCAGAAGGTCACCAACAGGTCTTCAATGCAGCGAGAAATTCCCGCACCCGGAGGCGTCTTTCAGCTGGCCCCTAAACAAATATATACTAGTTCAGTGATAATGAAGGCCATACTAATTTCCAAATTGTACGCAAGAAACTAAAATAAAATCATACAAGACTAACAAAGGCCAGAAGCTCCTAACTTGGGACAGGCGCAAAAATGCGGCGGGGTTAAACATGTTTGTGAGATCTCAACCCTCCCCCTGTACCTCTATCCAATGTAGAAAAGTAAACGCATGATAATACGCACATTAAAATTCAGTTCAAGAGAAGTCCGAGTCTGATGTCAGAAGATGTAACCGAAGAAAATAAACAAAATGACAATAATACATAAATAACAACAGACTACCCATTTTCCAAAGGGAGGTATGTCGTGAAACCTTATTGTTTTCCATGGTTTTCATATTTTATGTTTGTTTTTTGAAGAAGTTGAATTACTACATGCATTTATGGAATAAATTGATCTTGCACCTTCATTTTATAAATAGAATAGTGTTATTTGATTTTTTTTAAATGACAACCCTGCAAGCACCTTTTTTTTTGTGTCGTTGGGTTGATATACATACCTCCTTCCTCCAAATGTAATATTTTGTAATCCAAATTAACTGAATAATTTTATTGAAGTTTGTACCATTTTTTCATGTATTTCAGGATAAAAGAGGACTTATTTTAGTGAGAACACAATCTATGTTGTTAATATCCACTTACTCAGAGAATATGTTTCCTAGCGTATGTGTAGAGGCTGTAGAAAAACTAGGTTTGTATTTATAGATAATTTGAGAGTTCCAAATGTAGAGATTATGTTGAGAGACACAGAGAGATATTTCAAGGGGAAATAATCCACAACCTCCAATATTCACTGGAAACATCATCAACAATTATTTCAAATTGAATCAAATTGTGTATTAATGTAAATGGGAGGGGGATATGGATTTTTCTAAAAAAAAATATCTGTACAAGAGGATGACAAAAAAATTTCTGAAGTTAAATGGTTGCGCCCTTACTGTCAATTTAATCTGTGAAATATTGTTCATAAATGCAAATATTTGATTAATGGCAAAAATGTAAAAATTTTATGAAAGAAAATTAGTACTGGAATTATATTATGAATGCATTTTTTCACAATAATAAAAACATCACAATATATTTCTAAGTATAGTGATTTTACAGTATTACATAAATGTATTTAGTTTCTGTTAATTGAACACAACAACTTATCTTTTGGTATCTAGTCTCAATTCATAGGTAATATCTGACTTTTTTGGATGATACATAAATATGATTTTTATATTTATTTTGAATTGCATAGATGTAATAAAATTAAAATATAGGTCATTGTATGCATGACCTAACAAAATTAGCTAACCCATACAGTATATGGAACTATAAAAGACCCTGACATGACAAAATTAAAACCAAAAAGCAAAATAGATTCGAGATTAAAAATGGAGAAGAGGCAACAACTCAACCAAAGAGACATAAACAGGCTAAGGGAATCACTTGGTCTCTAACTTAGAGAGAAAATTCTGCACCCAGAAATGAACGAAAAAAAACAAAAAACTGTGCATTACTATCAAAGGTCAGAGGCTCATGACTTGTAACAGTTGCAGACAAGCCTGATTTATGACAAAACAATAAATCGAAAAAAAAAAATGACAAACAGAAACCAAAGATTACCACTGAATGACTCTTGACTAGGGACTGGCTCAATGAGAAAAAAAATAAAACAAATTATGGAATCGGCAGGGTTAAGCACATGTTATAACCAATGTTATTATATAAATATATTTGTTTCTTTTACAGCTGATTATTTTAAGGAGAAGGGAAAGTGAGGATCATGGAGGATAGTATCTGAATGTTGCAATATGGAAATTGACCTATCAGTATCAGTACTTCCATACAGATTTGTGATAAAGATATGGAGATTGTAAAACTGCTGAAATTCTGAAAGAAAACTGTTTATAATCATTCCGTCCATTAATATAAATTGTGATATTGTTATTAGATTTATATGTATTTGTTTATTGAATGATAGATTGAGCGATAAACTTTTTCTTATGTTTTATTTAACAGTTTAAGTTACAGCTTTGCAAATGACCCCATAAAAAATGCAATATTTATTGGATTATTCATCTATATTAAAAGTTAAACAGCATTGATGAAATAAATAAAGTTCCAAAAGTGTATATACTTTTAAGTAATTTTTAAGAGTATAGCTGTGATATACGGTGATACTTTATTTAGACAGTAACCCAAAGCAAATGTGATAAATGCTGCCAAGACATATAGAGGGTTACTAGTGTTTTACAGTAGATAAAACGATATTCAAGTCTTTAAATTGGAGTGACTTTGGACAAGTTATTATGTTTAATTATCTTGACTGCCAAACATAGACGCAAACCAACTTGCTTAAAGGAACAAAAAAAGAGATGTATGTTATGCTGAATTATACTGTGTACCAGTTTTTAGGATTTTTGTGAGTAGAAAGACAATATGAATATGCAAATTGGGATCTTTCCTTAAGGATACAATAGATACAATTAAGTCAGTCTCATTACTTGTTTTGAATCTAAAAATTGATAATGAAGGTCAGTTAAAAACAAAACTTTTGGACAAAAGAGATGAATTTAGCCTCTCAATTGTGAACTTTCTATTTCTATGTAGCAACATTCCAGAAGCTCCTATATATAGAGTATATTCCTCCCAGTTGATAAAATATTCCCAAGCTTGTATTTCCTATCATGCTTTCCTTGAGAGAGGTTTGCTGCTCACAAGGAAGCTTTAAGACCAAGAGTTCCAAGTGATGAAGTTGAATAATCCCTTTGTAAGTTTTACAGACACCATCATGAGTTGGTTGATCATTACCATTTCACAGATGATAGCAGACACAGAATAAGACCAATTTTCGGGTTTCTAATAAAACGAGGATCATGACGGTCGCCGATATGAAACAGAATATGCCTACCCTTCTGAAGCACCTGGGATCACTTCCAGTTTTTGTCAGGGTTACTTTTGCGCTGTCTTTTGTTTTCTAGGTTGTGTTTTTTTATACTGTTTTTTTATTGTTGGTCTTCTTCTTTTTTTATATAGTTATGGTGTTTTTCCTTCTTTATGATGTCCCTTTTGTATAAAAGTATAATTCTAGTTGTCAAGTTTATTCATATATCTACTGATTTTAACAGTAGACTCACCATCATGATCATGACAATAGTTACCATAATTGATATATTGTATTTGCACCAGACGCCCGTATCGTCTACAAAAGACTCATCTGTGACTCTCGAAAATAAAGAAGTTAAAACGGCTACATAGAGTACTAAGTTGAAGAGCATTATGGACCAACATTTCTTAAAAGTTTTGCCAAATACAGCTATGGTAATTTATGCCTGAAGTAAAAAAGCATTAGTGTTTCAAAAATTCAAAGTTTTGTAAACAGTTAATTTATAATTATGACTTATCATATTTATGTCAACACAGAAGTGCCACTACTGGGCTGGAAATGCCTTCGGGGAATAAAATCTCCACCAGCAGTTGCATCGTGGTTGTCAATAAACTCATCATAGATGCCATGATTGAAATTTTAAATTTGCACCAGACGCGCGTTTCGTCTACTATATTCGTCTACTACTGACTGTCCCTCTGGTATCTTTCGTCCCTCTATTATAACCACTAAGTCGAAGTCTCTGCTGGTAGGACATTTTGTCCCCGAGGACATCATCCGCCCAGTAGCAAAATTACAATTGCATGAAATTACGAAGATCAAACCGGATTATGGCTCGGACGTTGCCCAGTTTTAAATGGTCGGAAACAGATGTCACCATGGACACGGTGTCGTCTGATACCCAGGTGTCACTTCATCACCAGACATGACTTTAATCTCAAACATGACACATCAAGATCTTGACACTAGTGGCAACATTTCACATATACAGCCATGTTCAGTTCTCCTTAAAGACATTTTGGATTTTGATGACTCACAACAAAACTCCAGCATTTCGAAATGTGAGACCAAAGGCTGCAAAACTTGTGAAATTCTAATAAAAGATGCTGAATTCACTAGCAATTTAACCAATAAGTCATATTTTACCAGAAGTTACGATGATCTGAATTGTAAATCAATAAATGGCGTCTACGGATAAGAGTGCAACCTATGCGGATTCAATTTGGTATACGTCGGTGAAAAGAAAGGAAGGCTAAACAAACGTATGTGCGGTCATCGATCAGACATTAATCTCAATGCAAATGACATTCTTTACCAGCATTTTAATCAGCCCGATCATTCCATCGTTTCTATGACAGCTCGCATTATCGAAAACTTATACCATAGCTCTAACAATCCTAAACTGAAACGCCTCTCCGTAGTAAAAAGAGGACTACTGGATTAGACAATTGGTAACTACGCCAACATATGGTTGCAATGACCAAATTGATGGTATAGGTATTCTAGCTAGTCCTTTGTGTAGCTCGGTGAATGTGATGAATATTTTAAACTCTACTCCTTGAAGTAGACGCAGTCATGGCCTACTTTGCATGATGTCTATATTAATGCTTTGTTGCCATTTATACAAAAGCCGTTAGGTATTCATCACATTCGCACGAAACTCATTACCCCTTTCTAAACTTCATTCTCTGTTCAATTTATGTGTGGAAACCACTGTTACCAAGCCTCATTCGAACCAATACAAAGTTACAGTTATAATTTCGGATATTGCAAGTCACAGACTTTTCAAGCTTGTAAGCATTGGAAAAGATGAAATAGAGAAACGATCTTTCCTTAATCTTTCCTTTGCCAACAAAGGTCTCGATGACGTCAACTTAGGCAATATCCTTGATCATAAATTAGTTCAATCGAAAATACCTCCTTATTTTAAAGATCGGCCTGTAACAATCATTTATTATACCCATACCACACCTATTGCAAATATTTTTTTAATTACAAACAGGTTTTGCAGGATCTCAATATTGACGACTTCAAGTCTAAACCTCCTGATTGCACTTGTGCTAGTTCCAAATTCGCATATAATCCGGCTGGCCACGTTATTACCTAGACCTCAACATTGTTAATAACACTTCTCTACGAAATATGTTATCAAAAGGTCACAAATATCGTGAGCCTAAATCCATCAATTGGAAATACAACTTTAAAATGTTGATGGATTCAGTCCAGGATTATTCTAGGCAATGGGCAAAGCGCGAGAGGGAAGACGTAGACACTCTTTCTAAATGGATGAAGGCAGTGAGGTCGTTGATACAAATCAGAATTAAAAAACTGAATGGGCCTATAAATGCCCATGCTACGTCAATCTGTAAAGACCTAAATGTTGCAAAACACTTATCCTACCTCCATGACAAATATGTTGTTGTCCCCGCAGATAAAGCCTAAAACAACATCGTTTTTGTTTGTAAAACTCATTACATTAACTGTTTGAAAAACGAATTAGGTATTGGGGGACAATTAACTTGAAAACTCAACATATACCCTCACGACACTAACCAAAGAGGAAATCCTGGATAAACATAGGTCTGTTCTATGGGCCTTTGGAATATCAACCAAAGATGAAGAACTGGATCTTCCATTACTGTATTGAACACCTAAACTACAGAAGTGTCCTTACAAACAACGGTATATTGCTGGGTCTTCCAAGTGCTCCACGAAGCCTGTTTCTAAATTATTAACATCTATTTTTATCAGCAATCAGAGACGGGCTTTTAAGTTATCGTGAAACTGCCTATTCTAGAGGTGGCGTGAATCAGATGTGGATCCTTAAAAAATCCAAAAATCTTTTAGAGTACATACAATCTAACTCTCTTTCATGTTGTAATAGTATTAAAACATTTGACTTTTCTACACTTTACACAAGTATCCCACATTCCAAACTAAAAGACAAATTTAAAGAGTTTGGTATTGCTTTGTTTCATAAAAAAGAATGACCAACGTAGATACAAGTATCTTGACTTAGGGAGGTATAAATCCTACTTTGTAAAGGATAACTCTAAATTAAAAAAAAATTCTATGAAACTGACATTATCAAGATGCTTGATTTCTTGATTGACAACATATTTATTACGTTCTGTGGACGCGTTTTTCAACAGACTGTCGGCATTCCAATGGGAACAAATTGTGCCCCTCTTCTTGTCGACTTGTTTCTTTATTACTATGTGGCTGACTTCATACAGGAACTTCTTAGGAAGAAATATAAGAAGTTAGCAATATCCATCAACTCTACTTTCCGCTATATAGATGATGTTCTTTCACTAAATAATTAGTTTAGTTTAAACATATTTTATTGTTCAAAATGACAAAAGGATCAGACACAAGTTTTACAACTTAGAAACGTCTTCTCCAAAACAAATACAAAATATACACATTAATTAATGAACATATGAAATATTTCTAACTAACAAATAATTTAAGAATAAAGACATGAAAACAAAAGGAAACTTTTTGAAGCGAATCAATGGATTTTAATCGAGTGCATCCTTTTACAGTATAAATACCACACAAACACACCGAATAGTTAGTGGAATTACCTATGCGCAAATTTTGTTCTTGTGGACATAACTTAAATAAGTGTGTTTTCTCATAATAAAGTGTGGGATCTTAATATATTATCCAAGTTTCGAAAAGGATGTCAGCTGCACAATGGTAAGTATAGATTTGAAACTTATTCTTATATTCTTTCGTTAAAATCCATTGAATCGTTATTGATAACAAAACTTAACAGTAAATAGTCATCAAGATCATTCGATTATTGTCATTACATGTATATAGAAATATCTTTAATCACATGTGTTAACAGAATTAAGGTTGTTAATGCAGAGAAAAACGTTTGGTATTCTTTATATATCTTTGAACAGATAAACAAATAATATCATTTTCTTCAGTACGTAAAGCATCATCGCCAAATAATAATAAATCGATAGTAATATTAACACTAAAGACATTAATTTCATTTAACATCAGATTTCTCTGAGCTGAAAAATGAATACAATATAATAGATAGTGTTCAACATTTTCATTAATAAAACCACATGAACAATTTGCATTTTGTATCGAATTTGCTTTGAACAAGTCAGCACGCAGTGCGCTACATCTGTTACGCAGCCTTGTGTGTAAAACAGAATACAAACGATCTCCTAAAGAACCAAATCTCGGACATTTATTATTTCTATAGTATAGTTTGTGCAAGGTTAATTTAAAAAAGGAAAATGTAGGAGTATGTCTTATACTTAAGTCTAAAGAGTTCCACAGTGCAATAGATGACGGAAAATAAGACTGTTGATAAGCTGATAAACGATTTACGGGTATAGTAATATTTTGACTGTTACGCAAATTATAATTACAAATATCTGATACAAAATCCGGAACCAAATCGTGTAAATAATCTGGCGCTTGGTTATTTATAATCTTATAAAACATAGATAATTTTTTAACCTCCCGTCTGACGCTTAATTTTTCCCAACCCGTCTCTAAATAGATACTGTTCCGGCTAGCGTAACTTGTTAATCCCGTAACTATTTGAGCAGCCTCGAGTTGGATATTTTCCAACCGATCAGAACTAAATAATTAAAAATTTGGTGACTATGTTGAACGCGTCTAGCCAATCGAACTAGAGATAAAGGATACTACAGTTAAGTCGGCCTCATATCTTGACTTACATCTAGAAATTGACAATGAGGGTCGGTTGAAACCAACACTTTACGACAAAAGAGATGATTTCATCTTTCCAATTGTGAACTTTCCATTTCTAAGTAGCAACATTCCAGTAGCACCTGCACCCGTGCTTGAATTTCCTATCATGATTTTCTTGATAGAGGATTGCTGCTCACAAGGAAGCTATTAAAGCAAGAGTTCCAAATGGTGAAGTTGCAATCATCCCTTCGTACATTTAACGGACGCCATCACGAGTTGGTTGACCGTTAGTGAATAACCGTTTCACAAATGATATCGGATATGTTCCTTACGTCGTAATTACAATCCCCTTCCCTTTCATGAATGTGACCTACCGAATAAGACTATATACCGGATTTGTTGTCACATAAGCAACACGACGGGTGCCACATGTGGAACAGAAGCCCACCAAAAACTAGGGGTGATTTCAGGTGCTCCGGAAGGGTAAGCAGATCCTGCTCCACATGTGGCACCCGTCGTGTTGCTTATGTGACAACATTATGTTGCTTGTTCTTTAGTTTTCTATGTTGTGTCATGTGTACTATTGTTTGTCTGTTTGTTTTTCATTTTTAGCCATGGCGTTGTCAGTTTATTTTCGATTTATGAGTTTGACTGTCCCTCTGGTATCTTTCGTCCCTCTTCTATAGACTCACCAGTGACGCTCGAATGATATAAAATTGAAAACGGCAAAATAAAGCACTTCGTCGTTTTGATTAATAGATCAAGACAGAATTCCAAAGTATTCTTTAAATGAAGCGGACATATATATAAAATCGGAATCTATGTTTCCAAATACTTGACTCAATGCCTTTATATTCAAAAGGAAAGACTTTTTCTCATAGAAGATTTTTTCAGTTCTTTTTCACCTTATTTAATCTCAATCATTTTAATACCCCGCTCCAAAGGGGTGATATACTGTTATACTGTTTGTGTACTTTAACACACTCAAAAAGGGGGAAGGGTCCGGGGGTTGCAACCTTTTTTCCCATGGACGATCAATGCATTTGAATTGGGACATATGGTTGGTACCCCCTTTCTCCTTGAAAGGGAACCTCACTTTTTAAAATGGCTGGATCCGCCCTTGCACTTGCAATTAATAAATACAATCGTTAAATTATTCAAAATGTGATCGGTTAAATTTTTAACTCGCATACTTTTCACGTTACCAAAATCCCATGAAGTTCTGCTCTTGCATAAAGGTTTGTAATATACGGTAGTTTGAAGATACTCTACCAAGGCTCAGGCATTAACCAGGGTAAAACTGCCACAAATGGAATCGTTTCACGCATATGCAAATGTGTGGCATTTAACTCTGTGAAATCAAATAACAAGTTATTAGTAAATTTCAATCTAGTTAATCACAAAAAACAGAATTGAATCAAAAGCTATATATAAGTGAGATTCATTATCAATGTCGACTGTTACACTTCAATAATGTTATGTTGTGTATTCTCTCCCTTACATGACTCGTTTATTTCCTACAAAAATTGACATAAACAGACTGCCCGACGTGAATGTCTGATGTTCCTTGGATGGCGCAGTTTTCCAGACAAAAACCTGTCAAAATAGCTAACAGATATATCTAAAATCTTGTCCAGAGCTTCTTCCTGTATGCAAAAGTAGAAGATGAAAAAGTTAGATATCATTATGAAGTATAACGCCGTATTTTTAAAGGTACACTCTAAAAAGCATAAATGTTGCGCAAGTTATAATCTTTCTCACCACTCAAAGTAAAAACAAATCCCAAAGTTCAACATTCTGCCATTTGTGGAACATTTGAAGTTATAGCTTCGGCTAGGTGGACGAAACATGTACCCTGCATTCAGTATATAACAAAAAAATATTTAAAAATGACAAAGTTCAGCAACTTGTCGTTTGTGGAAAATTAAAATGCCATTGACTTTACTAAATGATCTAAAATCTAACAAAAAAAAAGTTGAAAACTGTTTAAGATCGAGAAAAAAATGTACCATATGTTGACGAATAGTTTCGAAACAATTTTATGAACAAACACTGACATTTTGTCGCCGGTATAAATCTAATATAAATTACAGAGGATACCTATTCTACATAGAAGAGAAATATATATATAAACATGGTATCATACATATTTTGAGCACGAAGTTCCAATTTCATTCCATGAGAAGCAAGTACCCGAATACTAATTGAATGAGTGTTAAGAATACGTAATTTAGATATAATTTACTTCAATGTCAATAGCCCTTGTGTTCACGCCAATCAACGAAGTTCTTTCATTTACTTCGGTGATGTCCTCTTTATCAACTATTTTAACTCTCGTCTCATCTGCACTTTGTCTTACGTGGTGTTCTTTGATATATTCCTGTAAAATATTTATCTTTAAGGTGAAGATGTTTTATTTCCCAAGGTATTTTATTTTTGACGTACAACGATTTTTTTTTTACAAACAGACTCATACCTTTCCTTACGTTAACTGATTGCTCAAGCAAAACACACATTTGGAGGAGATATTCATCGTATAACACCAAGTTCTTGTCTTATAGTGTAATTCATTAAAGTAAAAGACAATATATTTATGATATATATGTCTTTCAGTAGTCTTTGTTTATTTCAATAGATAATAAGTACAATTGATCACTTGTAGTTATTGTTTGTTTATTTGGCTACAAATCTGAATAGTTAATGTTGTGGAAATTCTGTGTTTTTCGGTTTATTTTTGTTGCCATGATTGGTATCTCTTCAGTTTATTAATTTTGATTGTAGTATCTTTCGCCTTTTTTTTGTACGCCTTTACAAGAGTTTTTGATCTGCTTAAAATCAAGAATCGCACCACTCTATTCGAAGATTTACAACCGTCGGCTGAGGATTTGTCGATCGCAAATACAGTTTTGCTAACTACGCGCACTCCAATTTCATTTGTTTAATTCATGGCAGACAATCGCAATATCCACTGAAAAGTGGTCTAACATATCAAGTTGCATTATAATTTAACATTTCAATTTTGTTTTCCGATTTTTTAGATGATCTTTTGTGGTTTACCTTCAATAAAGGCAAAAACTTACCATACATTGACGACAGTTGTCATAAATAAAATATATCTTTTTACTGTTAAGTTGAAAGTCTTCAAACAAATCAATGTAAACAGAGTTTCATGTATATAAGCAGTATCACATACTGATATTCATCTCAAATGGAATGGTTATCCGTTAAATTTCGAACCTAACGTCGTGCATGCCGTGTGACTTTTAAATGCAACATACATGTACAGAAAGCTGGTTATAGTACTTTCTTTTATAAAGTATAAGCGTAGACTTGTGACCAGCATCAAAACATTAACATGAATAAACCGAAGTTTTATTTTAATAAAAAATCACCATGCGCATGGGCTAGGTAAAATTGTCAAAGATACATAAATTAACTGTTCTATGTTTTTCATTTGATCGATTTTGTTTCTCTAAGTTTTGGTTTGTAACCCTGATTTGTTTTTTTTCTCAATCGATTTCTGACTTTTGAACACCTGTATTATACTGTTGCCTTACAGACACCCAATCGATAAATACTGATTAGAACGTAAGCACAAATTTTGAGTATTTTCTGTAAATATTTTTGTAAATTTTATTGGGGAATGTGAATTCTGCAAAGACATCAGATCTTAGCACATTGAATTGTAGGTGTACTCTGAACTTAAAATATTTGTTTGAAGGATACGGTGACTTTTGCTGTCATTCTTGCTATTTTGTATGTCATGAATATATTGGATGCCACTAAAACCCTGTTTACTCGAGCTAAATGTAATTTCATTTCAACTTCTCCCTGGAAAAGAAATAATTACGTATGTTGTTAAGAGTAGTGCCTTATTATTCCTAGCAAACATCAAAGAAAGAATTCATACAATGGTATTATATATAATCAAATGAATCAATTAGATAATATTAATAATATGTAGTTTTTAAGAGTTTGCGCTTCAGCATTGTTAGTGAATTAAAGCCTAGATTTCGTATACAATTATTTTAAAATATCAGCAATATTTGGCACAATATGGAAACCAACACTGATCAATGATTTCATCAGGAGTTCTGTCCCTGAGAAATGTAAATTATAAAGAAAATTGCACTGTAAGCCCTCTCGCTTATCTTATACATATCTTGTCAGATATTTTAAAAATAATTAATATGAAAGGTTCATTTCAATTTTAAAAATTCCAACCCTGGTATCTTAGTTTAAACATAATTATTTATAGTGGATTGGGAAACTAGTTATAACAACTTATATTAATCCCTTTCCACTTTGTGGGTGCGAGTGCTGCCTTGTAGCGGCATTAGCCTGCTTTTTTTCGAAATCTACAAGGGTGTCTTTTACGTGCACGAGATATTGCTCTCTCGTTATACAGGTCAACTATTTGTCGTCCACTTCCGACGTACTATCATCGTTTCTCAAGACCATACTCCCAATTGGTGTTAAGGGAGAGCCGAAAAACTTAGTCTCTGAAATTTTCCTCCTGGAATAGTGATAGAACCAGGAACCTTTGTTTTAGTAGTCCGATGCGCTCACCACTACACCAGGCCATCCTGGTATCTATGACGAGTTTATTTATATCATCATGTTCGAAAATCAGTGCCGAAATTTTTTTTCAAAGAGTAATGCCCCTTTGATATATTCTTATTTATGTGGAAAAGTGCATTGTATGCGCTCTATAACCTCCATTTCTAAACGATATCTATATACAAAAGAAAATAGGAGAAATCGAAATCATTAGTTTTACACATTGTTTTAGTTTATGACCTTTGACAGATACATTATGTACAATGCGAGGGAACCTTTCCACTATTTAAAACAATTCTGTCTTTTAGAATATAGATTATATGGATATTTGCATTGTTTAGCGCTTTCAAGCTTACATTTATTTTCCATAAGATACTAATAAAAAGTAGTAAAAACAAATAAATAAAAAAAAGCCTGCCCTTAGACGGATAAAGTGAACAGCACTTGCGACATTTGGACTCAGTTCTATTATTTATTTGACTTTTTTCAAATGTCGTTTATTTTGTTTTGCGTTGCAAATCCTCATGGGTAGTCAAGGTTGTTAAATATCCCCTCGTCGTTTGTCCGCCTGTCTTAGTGGATTGTAAATGAAATAATCTTAGTTCAAGAAGCGATAGAAGAATTGTCTCTTGATTTTTTTTTCACATAGTAATAAACTTGACCCAAAAAATTATAGTAATTTTTTATTAAACATATGAAATCTATATACCTTTCGCTTTGAAGAGTAAAAATAACATGACAAAAATACTAAAGTGATGTTATCCTTTTTTTTTTTTTTTATCTTAAAACATATGAAATCTAAATACCTTTCGCTTTGAAGAGTAACAATAACATGGCCATGCGACTCCAAGTATTCCAGATATCGACGCAAACGGGATTCCAGCAATCAACATCGAGTAATCATCGTCATAGGGGACAATATTAACTAAAATCATTGCCAGTCCTCCAAGGAAAAAATCAATAATAAAAAATGATGTTATCACACAAATTAGGCTACTAGGATTTATAACCACACGCTGTCTAACCAATCGAGTCGACGACACTTTACCAACATGTTCGGTCAAAACTTCTGGATTAAACTGTAAATACATATATGAAATATGATTACAATGGTAGTTTCGGTGCTTTTCATATTAATGTTCTAGTTAGATCAATGAAAACAGAATTCAGTTTGGAAAAATTATAAAAAATATATACGCACAACTAGATATTCAATAGATTGACCCTTTTCGTATTTTGTAGTCGCCAAAAATTAAGCTGAACATATCCAAAGGAATAATATTAAGCTAAATACAAAATGGTTTTACTTGCCATCAGATAAAGGACGGGTGCCTCTGAAGGAAAAGGAAATACACTACCATAGCACCTAAGTTCTACCCAATTTTTTTTATAGGATTGTGTTTTGTAATCTATACTATGTATTACATCTAGACTACTCAAGTGTGCTACGTTTTAGGATGGAATATTCATTTTCATCTATTGCTACTACTGAGTTTTATTTCGTGCTACTTTGCCGCTTTATAAGCTATTTTATAAATATATTCCCTGCATTGTCCTGCATTTCGTTTGACAGATTTATATTTTTCTAATCCAGTCGTAGGTAAAGTCATGATTCCAGCCCGCTATTACACCAGATCAGAAACCTGTAATTCAAATTTTCAATGTGGGAGAATTGATAGATATTTATCTGAAAATTGCATTGATTCACAACCTTTTTATTTAGGTAATCGCAGTAGCTTAAAGTTAAATACCAATTATTCGAGCCCGGTCAGGACGTACATTCACGGAACATTCAGAAAGTAGTACATACTTAGTAGTACAAAATAGTTTCTACGCAACGTTCAAAATATGAAGAAGATTTGGGTAGTTTTGGTATCAAATGAAAGCTGAATGACTGGTGATAATTGTAGAACACTTGTTGACTCTTAAATAATGAAAATTCTGCGTGAAATTTAAAAATGAGGGTACATTTTGCCTGTTTGTTAGATCTGAAGTACCTGCTTTAGTACATTCGGATTTCCGGGACTCAGTTTTCTCTTACATGCCATTAAAGGTATGCTAAATTCAGTACAAAACACATTAAAGTGCTGCTTTAACATGCAATGATTGTCACTTGATTTGAACTAAAAAAAGAGCGAGCTGTGCCTGCTTGAAATTAGTGAATTAAACATTGAAAGCAATGGAACCATGAATTAGTGGTGTACTTCCTTAAAACTTATGATCAACTTTGCATTCCGTAATGAAAACAAAACGCTTTTAATTATCATTTTAAAAAAAAATACATCTATTCCACTCCTTCGAAGAAAGTCAGGGATATATCTGGTTTGGAATGCCTCTCCACAACATGAACTCGTACTGGTTTCTTCGAAAATGGTATCGAAATTTTCGTATTCTAAAAACAAGCAACAAATTTTACTTTGCAGTCCGTAATGAAAACAAAACGCATTTAATTATCATTTCCAAAAAAAGATTACATCTATTCCACTCATTCGAATGAAAAGAAAACGCATAAAAAAACTAAAAAGGATGTACAGAGAAGCTAGTTACAGATGATATGAGGCTTATGCGAATGTTAAGGAAACCTCATTATTTGGTATCGTGCTCTCCTTTTAGTGCTATTGGTCGTGGGTTCGATTCCTGTTCGGTCAAACCAAGGAATATCCGCACTATTCATCACGAGTGTAAAAAATGTTCTATTATTCTCATGGTTTCAATTCTTAATAATTTGAAAGCTTATTTGCTTTGTCCTTGTGCCGTTGCAGTTGAAATACTTGCAAGGGAAACCCTAAATACTTTCGATGTTTTCCTTAAAAAAATATTTTCTATTTTCCATAAAACTTTAGAATTCATTTCTACTCTTTATTACACTCCACTTTATTCTTCGAGAAATGTGTTTCTCAACATCAGATAGGTACTGTCTTATTTTTTCTGTTAAGGGCCGAGTGGTCTAAATAGTTACTACTGTAATCACTAGCCAGTCAACACTGACGTTGTGAGTTCCAACACCGCTCGTACGGGTGCACTTGACTCCAATCTTAATTGACTAGGATTGTCAGTTTTCCTATCGAAGGTCGGTGGTTTTCTCCGGGCACTCCGGCATCCTCCACCAATAAAAATTTGCCGCTAAGAAATTATACCCATATCCTCATTCTACATTAGTGTTGCACAACAAAATATTAGACCTTCGCGTTAACTGGAAATGCATTAGCACAAGTGTAGAAATTAATAACAAGAGTAAAAGAAAATTATCAAGAGGTAATACTTCTGCGAGAAACGCTGACGAAGATTTATAAAAGAAGTATCCTTTATCAGCATGAAAATAGTAATAAGTAGATACTTAATTCTTTTAATTTCAAAAGGATTTACGTATTTATTTTTAAAAAAGATGGTGTGTCTTTTTTTTGTTGCCATTTTAATTATAAAATTTAAGAATCAAATTAAAATATACATACTATGAAACTGTGCGAATGGTTGTGTGAAACCTGCTTCCACTGTGAATAAATAAACAGATATGTTTGTATGGGAATTTTATATTTACACTTGTTTATACATTTAAAAGTGGCTTTACACGAACTGTAAACATGGTAAAGAAATAAAATGAACATATTGAAACTAATATCACCAACTTTTGAAAATAGTAGATTGTTTTTTATTTTGAATACAAACATTCCCTGACATTAAAAAAAAACCCCAAAAAAGCAGAAGTTATCAAAAGGGAATATACAGTATCTACAGTCGAAGATAGAAATGTCGATTGCACGGTACGGTGAAAGAAAAGAGAGAAATGAAGATGATTTATATTTCGGAAGAAAGGGACAAACAATTAATATTATGTTATCATAATTTCAGTCAATATGAAAATAAACAATGGAAGGCGTTTGCCCCCAAAAAGTAGTTGCTATTTATATGTTAACCACAAGATAATACATTTTCTATTTTATATTCAGATAACCCCTAATTTGAAATACTTTTTCGATATGCAGTCATTGTATATACCTGGGGCCTTGATCGCTGCTAGAAATTGTGGAAACCACAGTTCTATGTCCTCTCTTGCATCAATCCATGTAAAGAATTCCAAATCTTCAGGAATTTCACAATCTTCCCTTTTGACAGGAATAAGTATATGTTTGTGTTCGCTGAGAGACAGATGTAGGGAAAAATGAACTTCAATTTTACAATACCGACTTTCGTTGTATCCTTTTGAAAATACAAGAACCGTTTTAACGGAGCGTTTAATATAATCTTTAATGTTTTGAATTATTTCTTTTCCCGGGAGAAAATCAAGTTCATGATCACAGCATTTAAATCCTCTGCTTTCTAACTCCGTAATAACATTTCTTGTCCAATTTCAATCTTCTTCGATATTTCTATACGAGAAAAACACATGATAATCCTTTCCATCCGGGAGAGGTGGTCCCTCTGGAAGAGGTGAAGGTATTTGTTGATTACAGGTAATCACAGAAGAAGCTGTGCTTCCATATTCCATATTACAACATGAATCTAGGAAAACATAAAAATCGATAACAAATTTGCAACATCATATTTTGTTTTTCGCAATGTTATGTAATAGAAACAACTTACTTGTTTGAAATGTGTAATAAGGTGATTCAACTATTAAGAAATACATATTTATTTTTACTTGGACAAAAATGGAACGTATTTCAAATTATAGTTATAGCAAAATTTTGACTGAGATAAAATGTAATTATATTAAAAGTAATATCGTAAAAAGTATAGTAAACAATTGAACTCCACCGAGAATGTTATCAAAAGAGAGGCGACATATGTCAGAGGAATATTCAAACCCATAGGCAATTGGGAAAAAAGTATAATATATCAATCAAATGATAAAAAGAATTTATGCATATTTTAAAGTAGAAGCCGCAATATAGAAGGACCTATGCATAAACATAAACAAAGCGATACTGTTAAACCCTTGTCCCACTAGACCACGATCGCACCACGCTCACCGCGATCTTGAATAAATTCCGATCGTGGTGAGGTCGCGGTATGAGCGTCATGAAAATGTAAATTCTCGTTGTTTAACGATGTTACTACGCCCTCATTACGCTTCTACAACGATCCCTTTACGATTATACCGCGTTCTCACCGCGCTTATTCTACGACCTCACTACGCTAATCAAGATCTTTCTAGGCTCCTCACGTTCTCACTACGACCATACCACGAGTTATCCGATTGTAACACGATCTTACCACGCTTCTACTGCGATTATAGCACCCTCTTACAACGATTATACTGCGTTCATACCGCGATCTTACTACGTTCTCAGTAATAACGTCAACATCGTGTTCCATATCAATACAGTTCCATTACTTTTATTTCTGCTTAAAACGTAGATTTTTCGGAAACAATACAGTCATGCCATCAAAATCTACTAGAACACGTGGGTGTTGTGGTAGGGGTTGATGTAAAGGCAGAGGGAGCTCTGATAGTAACGAATCCTGATCAAGCAGAGATGTCGGACCAACCAATCCAACCTAAATGACAACATATTGCTGGTCCATAAAGCTTAAATGAATATATTTAAATGAACGATAGCAGAGATGACACAGATGTGTCAATATATATATATAGGAAAATGTGGTATGAGTGCCAACGAGTCAACTCTCCATCTAAGTAACAATTTATAAAAGTAAACCCTTATAGGCCAAGGTATGGCCTTCAACACGGAGCATTGTCCCACACTGAACAGCACGCTATAAAGGGCCCCCAAAACAACTAGTGTAAAACCATTCAATCGAGGAAACCAACGGTCTAATCTATATAAATCACGAGAAGCATGGTTGAGCCGTTAGAGAAAATGGACAAGAGGTCCTAATTACATACAGACAAACAAAACCTGGAGAGATTTCATATATTTTATGAGAAAATGACAATGGGAATTATGGTCGTAGTATGAACGTAGTCAGGTTGTAAGAAGAGCGTGATGAGGACGGCAACTGCCTGCTAGAAGCGTACTATGGTTGTATATAGTCGTAGTAGAAGCGTAGTTGGGTCGCAATGAGAACTTGATGGGCGTAGTGAGGTCGCAATAACGTCGCTGTGAGATCGTAGTTCAGTTTCTCCGAAAAGAATTACGGTTTCTCTACGCTCTCGCTACGATGGTACGGTGACCTTTGTGATCTTACTACGATTTTAGTGCGCTCTCACTTCGCTCTTACTATGACCTGATTTCGACACGACCACACCAAGATTGTTTTAAACATGTTCAAAGTTGGCCACGCTCATCACAATCTTGAAGACCTCACCACGACCGTTATACGACCTTACTGCAATCTACACGATCGTACTACGATCATCGAAATTTGGATTTTTTTTCACAGATCGTAGTGCGATCGTTGCCTAGTAAGACTACGGTATTGCATAAAATAAAGATAACGTAGTTCCAAATATATATACTATTAAAAACAAGTGTGTGTGTACGTTTTGTAAAAATGTCACTTAAATATATGTGAGCCTATAAATTTTACA
The DNA here is from genome assembly GCF_036588685.1 of Mytilus trossulus. NCBI lineage: Eukaryota > Metazoa > Mollusca > Bivalvia > Mytilida > Mytilidae > Mytilus > Mytilus trossulus. The sequence goes on along the minus strand of NC_086382.1, from coordinate 302,632 downwards.
ATGAAAACAAAAGTAAAAGGATATAAAATTCAAAATAGTTCGGATAGGTAAATTAATAAAAATAAAATATCATAGCATACATACACCATATACACCAAAAAAGTGATTTATGTCGAGAAAAACCAGGTCAATGCGTAGATAACGAGGATAAGTGTAAATAGACATACACATTACATTCTTCAGGAGCTGATCTCGAAAAAGTTATTAAAGGTACCAGGATTATATTTGAGTACGCCAGACGCGCGATGAAAGGTGACACGAAGTTTCAGAAAACGGATGATATTCGTGTTACTTTGCATCACATGTTTTGGTATTTGATTTTGTTTTGTATTTATGATTATATAGATATTATATGTTTACAAGACATTATTTTTATTTAGAATAGTGATTTGCATTTTAATGCTGTGTATTTAATACATGTTTGCTTACAATTGGAATCAGTTTCGAGGGGTGACATGGGGTTGGCCAATTCTCAAATCAAATTTTTTGGTTATTTTATTACAATTCCTTCTTTTTTCAATCTAAATCCTAGACTTATTTTTTAACCCCTTTATCCCCAATTCTCAATTTGTCACCCCCTACATCCCGAAAAACGCGTGTCGTCCCTCTCAGTTAGAGTATTTGTATATAGTGATTATGTGATTGCAAATTTAAGATTGTGTTTTATCATATCTTTTCGATGAATATTTCTCTAGATAAGGGACCACTATTTGGACAGAAGAGTTTCAGTTCAACTTGACAGACGAATCCCGCCCATATATATCTATTTATTGAATTGACCTGAATTTGCATGAAATATTTGAAACTGGACGTTATGCAACACGCATCCAATCAACACTTCGGGCATGCCTCTATATTCTACGTCTCTGTTCATACCAACAAACAATTCCATTTGAGTTGCAGAGCTCTTTATATACGGGCAACCCCTTTACTCTTTTGAAATTGAGAAGGCAGGTACAATTAAGATAAAATTGAGAATGGAAATGGGGAATGTGCCAAAGAGACAACAACCCGACCATAGAAAAAACACCACAACAGCAGAAGGTCACCAACAGAATTTCAATGTAGCGAGTAATTCCCGCACCCGGAGGCGAGCTTCAGCTGACCCCTTAACAAATATATACTAGTTCAGTGATAATGAACGCCATACTAATTTCCAAATTGTACACAAGAAACTAAAATTAAAATAATAAAAGACTAACAAAGGCCAGAGGCTCCTGACTTAGGACAGGCGCAAAAATGCGGCGGGGTTAAACATGTTTGTGAAATCTCAATTAAAATTCAGTTCAAGAGAAGCCCGAGTCTGATGTCAGAAGATGCAACCAATGAAAATAAACAAAATGACAATAATACATAAATAACACCAGACTACTAGCAGTTAAGGACTGCTTTCCAACTAAATATCCTGTTGGTTAATACATTGACATGGGAATAAAAGTTTTAAAAAAAAGCTGAAATGTTAACACGCATTTTATGAATTTTCTTATGTCACAACCCGCCATATAGAAGGACTTATGCAGTAACATGCACAAAGTGAGTTTGTCGATTGATATTTACAGAAAGTAAAGATAATATGGTTACAAATATTTACGATTTTGTTACTAGTAAAGACCACAAGCTTATTAAAAGTCAGTGTGTGTGTGTTATGTAAAAGTCATTCAAATATTTTGGCCTATGAAATATAATATCTAATTTACATTTTTGTACTTACATTACTTCCGTATTCTTTGGTTAGCTTCTATATATATCATATATATATAGGCATTTAATATCTATATTATATAAGCCATAAATTTTTGAATTTTCCGGAAATGAATGTGTGGGTAAATATTACAATGAAAACGAAAGTAAAATGAAACAATATTGCAAATACATCGGATAATAAATCTATTTAAAACAAAATTTCATAACATTACTACATTTTGCCATACAGTAATAAATTATTAATGACTAAATAAATCAAGTCAATGGTTCGATAAGTGCAAGTAGACATGTAGACTTACAAATAACAAATAGATAACGTATTCTTCAGGGGCGGATCTAGAAGTTTTGAATGGTTGTTCGTAATTTTAAAAAACTGAATGAATTATGTCGAGCAGATCAAGGTAAAATTTATTTGGCAAATAGGAAAATTTGAACGGAGGAGGTCCATAAAACCTGCCAAAATCAAGCTTTTAACTTACAAAAGTAAATAGATCGTCGGGAAGTATAGATTTTAGGTTCATCATCTAAATTACGTGTTATCAGTTATATTATTCCTTTTATTTGTCTTTGTACATATTTTGATCTTTACTGTTTATTCATATTAGGTAATATCCTTTTGGTATTGCTCGATATTTTGACATCCCGCCATAGTATTATTTTGCTATGGTCATTTGTTGTATTCGGGTCTTCATTTTTGCTTATGTGCTTTTTCCATACTACCGATATACCATTTTGTTTTTCATTGTTGAAATATATGTTTGTTTTCATAGTGATTAAGATATAAAATTAAGATATAAAATGATGTTGACTGCTGTACCACAATGTTTGACATGTTTACCTATTACCTGTTTGTTTTGCCTACACATATACTGCGTCTATATAATGGAATGCTATGTGATTTCCATACAAAAGAAAATTTAAGCAAGATTAAATCAATCATTTTCTATATACATTCCTGTACCACGTCAGGAGTATGACAGTCATTTTTCATTCGTTTGAGCTACTGATTGTACCACTTTTTAAATAAGGGACTTTCCGTAAGAAATTTTCTTTGAAGTTCGGTATTTATTTTGTTACTCTTTTTATTGGAAGTTGAATTAGTAAAATTTATGATTGATTTAATAGACCTAGACACATACGTTTTTATCAGATGTTTCTTTGAACTAACTGTCAGTTAACAATGGGTCCATTTACATCTGTATTGGCTTTTCGTGTGTTTTATATAGATCTGACGAGTAACGCACAGTTTGTACCTATACATGTACAGAAGAAGTGAATGTGGCGAGGGTGGTTTTGTTTTAATTTTAAAATATGCTTTTTTGGGAGATTGTTGAACTTTGTCATTTTTATTGATATACTTGTATAAAAGAGGGACGAAAGATACCAAAGGGACAGTCAAACTCATAAATCCAAAACAAACTGACAACGCCATGGCTAAAAATGAAAAAGACAAACAGAAAAACAATAGTACTAATGACACAACATAGAAAACTAAAGAATAAACAACACGAACCCCACCAAAAACTAGGGGTGCTCTCAGGTGCTCCGAAAGGGTAAGCAGATCCTGCTCCACATGCGGCACCCGTCGTGTTGCTTATGTGATTACAAATCCGGTAAATAGTCTAATTCGGTAGGTCAAATTCATGAAAAGGAAGGGGATTGTAGTTACGACGTAAGGAACATATCCGATATCATTTGTGAAATGGTTATTCCATAACGGTCAACCAACTCGTGATGGCGTCCGTAAAATTTACGAAGGGATGATTTCAACTTTACCATTTGGAACTCTTGGTTAAATAACTTCCTTGTGAGCAGTAACCCTCTATCAAGAAAATCATGATAGGAAATGCAAGCACGGGAATATCGTATCAATTGGGAGATATATACCCCGTATGCAGGTGCTGCTGGAATGTTGCTACTTACATGTAGAAATGGAAAGTTCACAATTGGACAGCTGAAATCATCTCTTTTGTCGTAAAGTTTTGTCTTCAACAGGTGCATAGTGTTTCCGGATTACTCCTCCTTCAGTTTAAATGTAAGGCAGCTTTCGCTGCCGACGATTTGTGCATAAAGTTATAAAGTGGCATTGTTTCAGTCATAATTATAATTTGTCTTTTTTCTGTCTAGGAGTTTAATCTATTATAATTTATAATTTTGTTCGATTTACATTGAAAAAAACTCAAAAATGAGTTTAAAATGGAAAGAAAAATAGATCGAATACTGAAATGGCCGGATGCGCAGATTGCCACTTTTACAATTAAAGATAATGGTCTTTGATATAAAAAACAAAAAGAAGATATATTGAAATATAAAAATATTTATCGTAAAAACATGATTTTGTTTTAAAAAACTCCCTAATAGAAAACACTTCTAAAGATGGTTACAATTTATGCTTCTTATAAAATTATTTAAATTTAAACGGATTGTTAGCAAACATAATGAGTTTATACATACTATTTCATAAAATTTGCCCAAAAATTACCCCAGTTCGGAATAAAAAGAATAAATTTATCAAACAATTCTTTAATACCAGGTGAACAACTTCAACAAATGTGAATTTTTCCTGTGAAGATACAGAGATCTTGGTTAAAACCTGTAGGAGGTGTTATATAATTTAGGTATATAAAAAAGAAGATGTGGTATGATTGCCAATGAGACAACTATCCACAAAAGACCAAAATGATACAGACATTTACAACAATAGGTCACCGTACGTCCTTCAACAATGAGCAAAACCCATACCTTATTGTCAGCTATAAAAGACCCTGATAAGACAATGTAAAAAATTCATACGAGAAAACAAACGGCCTTCTTTATGTAAAAAAATGAACAAAAAACAAATATGTAAGACATAAACAAACGACAACTGCTGTATTACAGGCTCCTAAATTGGGACAGGCATATACATAAGTGATGTGTCGGGGTTAAAAAATTTAGCGGGATCCCAACCCTCCCCTAGCCTTGGACAGTGGTATAACAGTACAACATAAGAACAAACTATAAAAATTAGTTGAAAAAGGCTTAACCCATCAGATGGACAAACCTACAAGTGGACGTGGTCGGGCACTTATACATCCCGACACATAAAGACAAAATGAAGAGATTATACAGTACTCGCAGTTATCTGACAGCTAGTTCAAAGCCACTAACAATTGATAAAAAAATCATGCATCTAAGACTAAACTATCAACCCGTACACATCCAACATCCAATGAATTTAGTGTAAAGACGTCATAAACAGCCTAAGAAAAACATGACCTTGTGCAATGCAAAGTTACAGGTATCGACAGATTGTAGATAACATACACTACAAAAGTCAAAAAGTCTGAAAAGACCAGTTTTTGTCTTGATTTGCGTGAACTTGTACTCGACATTCTCCAAAAGTGTGACTTGTGTCTTAATTCTTCTTGACAAATTTTCATTTATATCAAATTTGTATGAAATTTACTCGACATATTCTTGACATTCTGAATGTGGTCTTAAAATTTCTTGACAAATTCTTGACATTTAAATACTGTCTTGAAATTTCTCAACATATTCTCGACATTCTTATTTTTTCTCAGTATGGCTTGACATATTCTGAACATTTTAAATTTTGTCTTAAATTTACTTGACAGTTCTGAGTTTTAAAAATTACCAATATTCATGATACATGTATAACTTTAATCTTTATTTCTCTTTACATAATATACTTTTGTTTTAAGTTACACTACTTACAATGTACAAAAAATATAAAAGTTAGGCATGTAAAATAATTGAAAATTTGGGTATCTAAGTAGTTTTACAAATGCAAATATGGCTATGAAATCTAGTGTATGTGTTGATATAAAAAAAAATGTTGGTTTAAAAAAAAAAATCTAATTTTGATTCCTTAAGCTTATTTATTAAATGATTAAACCAATCATTCTGTATACATATTTCATTCTACATTCATAATATTCAATGTTAATATGGTAAATAATTATTGTACACAAATGTAATTTATATAAATGGCAAATTATTATTATATACAAAGCAATCATTTAACAGACGAAAATTTGTGTAATGTCATCTGTTGGAATATATAATAAGTATTACACATGGACAGGATTTTCCCATAAAATTAAGGTATTTCACACCCAAAATACACGCAACTGTCAAATAGAAATACGGATTTACCTGTAAGCAGCCATACAACTTATTAGTTGCCCATTCCAAAGATTAAAAGAAAATTATAATAGAAATCATTGGTCTTATGAAGTGGATCTCAAACAGACATGCACAATATAGATCTAAACATTTTTTTCTTTTCAGGAAGGAGTTATCACAATATTTTTTGATAAAAAATTATAAAATTCAACACTCAACTTTAAATAAAAAATGTTTTTTGGTTGTTCAAAAAAATAAATAAGGTTTTTGAATCAAGATGAGAACAAATTCTTTGACCTACACGGAAGCCCCCCCCCCCCCCTCTTTTTTTTAGCAACTCAAACCCAAAAGAAGCATTGTGGGGTCCAAAAGAGACACATGCATTCATGTCCAGTGCACGATGATTAATAAATATTGTAAACATCGCAACATCTACAATGCTAACACGATATTGTGTCAACATTGTTTACATTGTTTGAACCCTTATATATTGTTTACATCGTTGACATCGTTAACATCGCGATGTATACAATCTAGAAAATAAATTGTGTTAACATTGTTCACATCGCGATGTATACAATGTTAACACGATGTTGTGATAACATCGTATACATTGTTTCAACCCTTATATATTGTTTACTATGGAAGCTTATAATAGTCACGAGTTGAACAGTTCTCAGCTCAACTTGTTGACATAAATAAGTGGTAAAGTTGCATTATATCCAACCTTGTGTACTTGGTAGTGTGTACTTGTTTAGTTATTTTCTAAACTTTCCGACTTTCAGAAAGTGTACTTGTTAACTTCTTCTGAACAAGTTGACTTTGACAAAGTGAACAAAAAGTATAGACTCTCCTTGTGTGCATGGTCTTTGTTCACTTATACCATACAACTAGTGTGCTAGTAGCATTGCAACATATCTTGATATTTTTTTTTGTGTACTTGTTTAGTTGTTTTCTTAACTTTCCGACTTTCAGAAAGTGCACTTGTTAACTTCTTCTGAACAAGTTTATATCAACAAAGTGAACAAAATATTTATTCTCATCTTGTGGTGTTATTTTTGTTCACTTTCCTTGCTTAGAAGGTTTTCTTGTCGAGTTGTTTCTCACCTTTCTCATTTACTGAAAGTATACTTGTATTGTTTGTATCTAACTAAGTATACTTTTCACAAACGCACTTGCTTTGGAAATGTTGCAAGTTTACTTGTTGAAAGTCAACTTGGTCTGAAATCTGTCGGCAGGGCTTGATACTTTAACCACGTGGTCTCAGTGGATATTTTGCGTATAACTCTATCCTGTCTTGAAGCATGGCAAATAATTAAATTTAAAATTTCAGGCAATAACTTAATGCCTAGGCGTTAGCCTATTGCCTAGTATATGTAAACAAGTCTAAATTGAAGACAACGTTCAAACCTACGAGGACGTTGAATAAAAACTTTCACTTTTTATACGTATGCATGCAAAACATATTTTTAGAGGGTCTAAATACAAAACAAACAATACTTTCCAAAAGACTAAACAGTGAAAGTATATATTTTAACAAAATGCAATGCCCGTGAAGTTTTTAGTAGCTAAAACATTCTATATGGAAATATGAACCAAATAAATAATTAAATATATATATATATATATACAACTTATCTAAACATCAACCCAACAATGTTAGATCTGTAAATTTGCTTTCGCAAATTTTTGGTTCTTCCCTCGCCGGGATTCGAACCCATGCTACTGTGATATCGTGTCACCAAATCGCCTGCACTGCAGCCGTCCCGCTAGACCACACGACCACCTGGGCTCTCAAAAAAAGAGCTTTCGCTGGTCATGTGTTACCTTTCCACGTCGGTTTTAATCTAGCGGCGTACTACAGTACATGATATATAAGGCATGAAGATGTTATTGTTACAGATCAGCTAAATATATATATATATATGCATCTAAACGTTTTCCGTAGAATGGAGGAGCTCCGAGTAGAATGATCAAAAATGTCAAATAACCACCGAAAACCCAATCATTGCTACCAGAATTTTCACATGTACCTTTTTTGATATTTAGTTTTGCTTGTTTGAAAGTCTACAGCCATTGTCTTAGTAGAAATCAAAATATGTTCATTTTCTCTTCACTGTAAACAATTAAGCATTTGCAGGTGCAATACTGATATCGGTAACAGGATAGACTTTATATATCGTGATATATCAGAAACGTACGTTCTTGTTACCAACGAAATAAAGAGAAAAGTAAACTAACTTATGAAGGATTTACTTGATGTTGGGTTGATTTGAAAGTGTAAAAAATGCCGAACAATTTAAATTGCTATCTTAGACTTGCATTTATGATTAGTGGTGGTAATTTGTACAACCTTTGAAAACCAATTTTTAGAGGCATTTTTCAGTACAACCTAGAAAATTGGCAAATAATCTATTATTTTACAGAATGAAAATATATATAGAATAGTTATCAAAGGTACCAGGATTTAAATTTAGTACGCCAGACGCGCGTTTCGTCTACATAAGACTCACCAGTGACGCTCAAATCAAAAATAATTATAAACCCAAACAAGTACAAAGTTGAAGAGCATCGAGGATTCAAAATTCCACAAAGTTGTAGAAGTTTATTCTCTTTAAAACCATCTAATTGGCTACGTAAAACAAGCTTAACATTTTATCTAAATTACCCAAAATTTCTTTTGAAAATGGTAACAGGATAGACAAAATATTGTACCACCGATCAAAAAATGTTTGAAGATATTCTTGTATGACATCATTTAGATAACATTTTTTAATATGTTCTTAAAGTACTGTTTGTTTTGATTTGCTTATGTAGAGGGTTGTTTGAATAAGTAACTTTTAATAAATTTTTCATTTTCAAAATTCGACATTTTTTGAAAATGACCCATTTGAAGATTTTTTTACATTTGTACTGTCCTTTTATTTTGTCTTGTATACTTATTGTACGAATTTTGTTTTTGTATCTAATATAGACACTTTGATATAATCTTATTTGGCAAAATGACTGAGTTTGTGCTCATTTTCATTTCAAATACCATAGATGAATATTACAGAACAGTCAAGGAATAACCATCTTCGCTAGCCAAGGGTTACGATCCACTCCCGCCCTCGTGAAGAGAGCGGGAGTGTTCACGAGAGCGGGAGTGGATCGTAATCCTTGGCTAGCGAAGATGAAGAATAACCAATAAAATGCATGATAAATATAATAAAAAGAAGATATGGTATAATTGCCCATTAGACAACTCTCCACAATAAGCAAAACCCATATTTCATAGTCAGCTGTAAAAGGCCCCGAAATGAAACTAGTTTTAAAAAAATCATACAAGAAAAACTAACGGATTAATTTATGTAAAAACTAGATGTGTCAAAGTGACACGAATGGCCCCGTCCCGAAAAGTTGAAAAATCTGCAATTTCAATAACACATGTGGACACAAACATGATTGTAGTCTCACATATCAAAAATCATCTCAAAATCTGGAGGAGTATAGAAAAAAAAAATCCGTATTACTATGATTTTCAATAATTTATCAAAGTCCAAATCCTGTAAATTCAGCAAAACTTAGCAAGGTGGAACGAAACTTAAACTAGATCTGTAACTCATCATGGTTAACTCACATTTAAAAAAAATCAGCCCAATATCTGAAGTCGTTTAGAAAGAAAGTCTGTATAACTGTGATTTTCAACAATTTCTCAAAGTCCAAAGCCTGTAATGTCGGCAAACATTAGTGGAGCGGAACTAATCTTAAACTTGATCTGTAACTCATCATGGTTTATTTACATACCAAAAAATCAGCCCAATATCTGAAGGCGTTTAGAAAAAAATATCCGTATAATGGTTTATTGCGGAATGACGGAATAACGGAATGACGGAATATCGGAATTACGGATTTGGGACATTGGTAAAACTTAATGGTACCGACAACTTCGTTGCGGGGCCATAAAAATAACGAAAAACAAATACAATTATAACAAACGACAACCACTGAATTACAAACTCATGACTTAGGACAGGCACACACATACAGAACGTGGTTTGGTTAAACATGTGAACGGGATCAGTAGTGTTAGGGTAAAATTGTGCCTATCAATTGCAGAGGAAAGCTCCGAATGAATGTACAGTGAATGCGCAAGCGTTTGTACAGTCAACTGAAATATTCGACATTGAGAACGGATATAGTTGGATTTCAACTAAGACAATAGCCTTGAAACTTTCAGACAGGTAAGATTATATATATGAAAAGGTACATGTGTTAATTCTGGTAGCAATGATTGGTTTGCCGATGGTTATTTGTCATTTTTCATCGCTGCTCTGTGACAGTTTTGATTATTTTACTAAGAACTCCTCCATTCTACGGAAAACGTTTGGATGCATATATATTTTTATTATTATTCATTTGGTTCATATTTCCATATAGAATGTTAAAGCTAACAAAAACTTAAGCAGAAGCGTTCAGTAGTAACATCAGATTTCATCAAAGTCTTCACCAAACAACTTGTCATTTTTTAAATGTCGGAGCCCCTCTTGACAGTCTCCCGAATGACCAAGATATTAGAAAAGCGTACAGTTCCGTTCCCACACTGTAGATTCTTTTGAAACACAAAAGGACATATGAACGCACATACAATGTAGCTATATGTTATAAGTAGATGCAGACAACTGTAATGATTGCCAATGAGACAACTATCCACCCGAGATCAAACGACGTAGATGTCACAATAAAGCATTCGACAATGAGCAAAACCATACATTTAAGCAAGTTATAAAAGGTGCTACAGAATTAAATACCTAGCCACTTTAACATTTTGTTTTCATAATATTTGATAATTTATAATATGTATTGAATAAGCCTCTGTCACACCTTACCGAATAGCTCGAACGGACGCTTAACGGATAATTGTTTTCAATCCGTTCATGTCCGTTTGACGTCCGTACTTATCCATTAGACGTCCGTCCATATCCGTTGCATGTCCGTTTAGCGTACATTTTATCCGTCCATTCTGTCCGGTGGAAAACTTTGAGCATGTTCAAAACTTCGAACGGACGTCAAACGAATAAAATGTTCGTTGAACGTCTGTTAGGTGTCCGTTTTGTATGGTACTCGTCCGTTTCGTTTCAGTTTTGTATCCGTTACGTGTCCGACGTGTCCATTATACATCCGTAAATTCACCAACGGTTTTCTACACGACGTTTAACGGATAAAACGGACGTTGAACGGGTGAGAAACGGACTCATACCAGACGTATAACGGATAAAACGGACGATGAACGGATCTGAAACGGATAAATGTCAATTTAAAATTTCGCGTCAGAAATGTCAATTGTTGGTATGTCAGACTGTTAAGGTTCATGACTTCTTTTTATTCATAATCGATCTTAGAGTAAAGGCACGTCTACACAATCAAGCAGCTCTTATTCAGGCAAGACACTGCCCTTTGGTGGAATTTTGAAGACCAAACCAAAACCAGTAACACAGAAACATTTTGAATATTTATGCGGTTTACATGTACTATTATAGTCGCCTTTGATTTTTCCGTAAATCTATTTCATTCGTTTAAACCGGTACGCTTCTGTTAGGTGTCCGTTTTATGCGGTACTCGTCCGTTGGATGTACGTTCGACATCCGTACGTATATAATAGTTGAAGAACTGTGTTTTTTCTTGTTCAAAGAAAAAAATCTCAACACTGAATTGTGACTTTTTGTCTAACATTTTGTCCGACATTCGTACTATCATTGGTCTTGGATGGAGAGTTGTCTCATTGGCAATGTGCCATATCTTATTTTAAAATGGGTATACTGTCACTTGAATTTCTATCCAAAAATGACTATACATATATACATACATATATATGTGTGTTCATCCTATTTCGACCCCAAATTAAATTACAATGCCTTCCAGCTATTACCGTTTTCATTCCTAAAATCACTGAAGAGACATTATTTGTCGAAATCCCGATACGGTGTACCAAACTTTTGCACATCATATTTGTGGATTTCATAAATATTTTCCGCACGTTATTGTTTTCTGTTTAGTATTAAATTAATTATTTAGATCGTCTTTAATCCATTGGATGATCTGTTTATTTTTCAATAACCATGGCAGTCAGCAGTGTTAAAGAACATAAGTTGTTCGAACTGCTAGTTAAATGCGTTTTGTTAAAATATATTCTTTCACTGTTTAGTCTTTTTGGAAAGTGTTGTTTGTTTTGTATTTAGACCCTCTCCCAAGAAATATGTTTTGCATGCACATGTATAAAGAGAGTTTTTATCCAACACCCTCGTAGGTTTGAACGTTGTCTTCAACATAGACTTGTTTGCATATCCTAGGCTAACGCCTAGGCATTAAGTTATTGAGACCACGTGGATAAAGCATCAAGCCCTGTCGACAGATTTCAGACCAAGTTGACTTTCAACAAGTAAACTTGCAACATTTCCAAAGCAAGTGTATTTGTGAAAAGTACACTTAGTTAGATACAAACAATACAAGTATACTTTCAGTAAATGAGAAAGATGAGAAACAACTCGACAAGTAAACCTTCTTAGCAAGGAAAGTGAACAACAACAACACCACAAGATGAGAATAAATATTTTGTTCACTTTGTTGATATAGACTTGTTTAGAAGAAGTTAACAATTGCACTTTCGGAAAGTCGGAAAGTTTAGAAAACAACTAAACAAGTACACAAAATGAAGTATACAAGATGTGTTGCAATGCTACTATCAGACTAGTTGTATGTTACAAGTGAACAAATACCATGTACACAAGGCGAGTCTATACTTTTTATTCACTTTGTCAAGGTCAACTTGTTCAAAAGAAGTTAACAAGTATACTTTCTGAAATTCGGAAAGTTTAGAAAATAACTAAACAAGTACACACTATCAAGTTCACAAGGTTGGATATAATGCAACTTTACCACTTAATTATGTCAACAAGTTGAGCTGAGAACTGATCAACTCGTGACTATTATAAGCTTCCATACTTGTACCATACAAATAGTGTGATAGTAGCATTGCAACACTTCTTGTATACTTTATTTTGTGTACTTGTTTAGTTGTTTTCTAAACTTTCCGACTTTCCGAACGTGCACTTATTAACTTCTTCTGAACAAGTTTATATTAACAAAGTGAACAAAATGTTCATTCTCATCTTGTAGTGTTGTTTTTATTCACTTTCCTTGCTAATAATGTTTACATGTCGAGTCGTTTCTCACCTTTCCTTTCTCATTTACTGAAAGTATACTTGTATTGTTTGTATTTAACTAAGTGAACTTTTCACAAATACACTTGCTTTGGAAATATTTTGCAAGTTTACTTGTTGAAAGTCAACTTGGTCTGAAATCTTATGTTTGGGGTTGAAACGTTAACCACGTGGTCTCAGTGGATAATTTGCGTACGAGCTTTTTCCATCAGTAAATATAGCTTGTAATAAACAGACATCTCATTTGCAATTTTACCACATCTTCATATTTTAATATCATGTTAATTGATCTATACATGTCTTTTTTTGTTCCGTGAATAACTACCACGAATTCCTTCCGACCAAGAAAGAATACCCCGATCCCGTTATAAATCATTCTTTGTTGTATTGATCAAATACGTATATATTTAAAAAAAATGCTAGTAAATTATTATAATTTATGTTAACTTCAAATATGCTTGACCTTCCAGAACCTCTAGTCACCTTTTCGGTATCTAATATATAAATATTTAGTTTGTATTATTCTCATTTAATGATATATTTACATTTGTACTGTCCTTTTATTTTGTCTTGTATACTTATTGTACGAATTTTGTTTTTGTACCTAATATAGACACCTTGATATAATCTTGGTTGGCAAAATGACTGAGTTTATGCTCATTTTCATTTCAAATACCATAGATGAATATTACAGAACAGTCAAGGAATAACCAATGAAATGCATGATAGATATAAAAAAAGAAGTTATGTTATGATTGCTACAGGGAGATAACTCTGTAAAGTCAGCTAAGCGTTTTAATTATGTTGTGTTGTAAAAAGGATATCAAGCTTCTCAATGATGAAAATTTGTGTTTGTCAAACTGCTATATAACCAGTGTAATTTTTCTGACAAAACGGTTGGTTTAAAATTTTTGAAACTTTTATATTTTTGTACAAGAATCGAAGTAAGTACTTTGACAAAATTTTATGAAAATTTAACGAGCCAAATTAATTATAGTGAAAGTGTTTGGTACCACCTTAACAACTATAGGTCACCGTAGGCCTTCAACAATAAGCAAAGCCCATATTTCATAGTCAGCTGTAAAAGGCCCCGAAATGAAACTAGTAAAAAAATTAAAATTAGAAAACTAACGGATTAATTCATGTGAAAACAAGAATGCGTTCATAGTACACGGATGCCCCACTCCCATTATCCTTTTCTATGTTCAGTGGACCGTGAAATTGTGATAAAAAATATAATTTGGCATTTAAATTAGAAAAGATCATACCATAGGTTCATGATTTAGGACAGGCACACACATACAGAATTTGGCTGGGTTAAACATGTGAACGGGATCCCAACCCTCTCCTAACCTTAGACAGTGGTGTTAAAGTAAAAGTGGGCCTATCAATTGAACAGGAAATCTCCAAGTGATTGTACAGTGAATGCGCAAGCGATTGTACAGACAACTTAAATATCCGACATTAAGAAAACGGATATAGTTGGATTTCTACGAAGACAATGGCTTTGAAACCTGAAGACAGGTAAGACTATATATATCTGAAAAAGTACATGTGTAAATTCTGGTAGCAATGATTGGTTTATCGATGGTTATTTGACATTTTTGATCGCTGCTCTGTGACAGTTTGATTGTTTTACTCAGAGCTCCTCCATTCTACGGAAAACGTTTGGATGCATATATATTTTTTTATTATTATTTATTTTGGTTCATATTTCCATATAGAGTGTTTTAGCTACCATATACTTGAAGCAGAAACGTTAAATAGTAACATTAGATTTCATCAAAGTTTTCGTCAAGCAACTTGTTATTTTTCAAATGTCGGAGCCCCGCTTGACAGTCTCTCGAATGACCAAGATATTAGAAAAGCGTACAGTTCCGTTCCCACAATGTAGTTTCTTTTGAAACACAAAAGGACATATGAACGCAGATATAATGTAACAATATGTTATAAGTAGATGCAGCCAACTGTAATGATCCATCCGATATCAAACGACGTAGATGTCAACATAAAGCCTTCGACAATAAGCAAAACCATACATTTAAAAGCAAGTTATAAAAGGTGCGAGAGAATTAAATACCAAGCCACTTTAACATTTTGTTTTCATAATATTTGATAATTTATAATATTTATTGAATACATTTTAATAACTACATGTAAGTTGCTTTATATATAATAGTTCAAGAACATTTTTTGTTTTCTTGTTCAAAGAAAAATATCTCAACACTGAATTGTGACTTTTTGCCTAACTTTTTGTCCTACATTCGTACTATCGTGGGTCTTGGATGGAGAGTTGTCTAATTGGCAATGTGCCACATCTTATTTTAAAATGGGTATACTGTCACCTGAATTTCTATTCAAAAATGACAACACATATATATATGTTCATCCTATTTCGATTCCCAATTAAATCAAATGGCCTTCCAATTACCGTTTGATTCCTGACATCACTAAAGATACATTATTTGTCGAAATCCGGATATGGCGTACCAAACTTTTGCACATTATATATTTGCGGAATATACTATATTTTCCGCACGTTATTGTTTTCTGTTTGGTTTTGTATTAATTATCAAGATCGACTTCCATTGGATGATCTGTTTATTTTGCAATAACCATGGCAGTCAGCAGTGTTAAAGAGCATGAGTTGTTCGAACTGCTTGACAAATGCGTTTTGTTAAAATATATTCTTTCAATGTTTAGTCTTTTGGAACGTCTTGTTTGTTCTGTATATAGACCCTCTCCCAAGACATATGTTTTGCATGCACACGGCTTAAACTGAGAGTTATTATCCAACGCACTCGTAGATTTGTTCAGACTTGTTCAGACTTGTTTACATATCCTATGCAATAGGCTAACGCCTATGCATTAAGTTATTGCCTGAAATTTTAAAATCTAATTATTTGCCATGCTTCCAGACAGAATATAGTTGTACGCAAATGTTATATCCGTCATTGACTTCTTATTTAGTTACGCCACGCGTATGAATATGTTATTGTTAATTACACACATACTTGATTAAAGTAGTTCCTAAATGTAAACAATGGTTGCTTGATGCTTTACATCTCCCCCTCGGCCAATACGTAACAACTGGCGACGAGAACGAACCACAGCAACAATGAACATTACACAATATGAAACAAACGTATAGACATTGGTAAAATCGAAGCAAACACTGAACATTTGCATGAAAATAGCTAAATACCGAATTGATAAGCCCGATTCTTTGTTCGACTCCACGTGTGTTCCAAACAAAGGAATCTGCGGTACATCACATACATCATGGCAGCATTTGGTTTGATAGGGAAAATTGACCCATTTGATGAAACAATTGAACCCTGGGACTCGTATGTTGAACGATTAGACCAATATTTTGTCGCAAATGAAATCGACGGAAACAAAAAGGTTCCTGCCCTACTTTGCCTGATAGGGGGGAAACTATACTCGTTGTTGAGGGACTTAACATTTCCGGACAAACCATCAGAGAAAACATTCGACGTATTAGTTAAGCTATTAAAGGATCATTTAGCTCCCAAACCGCTACAAGCATCAGAACGATTCAGATTTGATAAAAGGGACCAAAAAGAGGGGGAATCAATACAAGATTATGTTGCACAATTACGAAAACTCTCACTGCATTGTGGTTTTAATGCAGACCTCAAAGAAAAGTTAAGAGACAGGATAGTTTGTGGCCTTAAAAACCCGAACATTCAGAAAAGGTTATTGTCAGAAAAAGACTTGACATATGATAAAGCAGTAGATATTGGTGTGGCTATGGAGACCGCATCCAAAGATGCAACCGAATTACAAGCAAAACATAGAACTGAGGGGGTAAACAAAATGAGTGCAAGAAAATCTAAATTTCAACCACAGCATAACAAAGGGAACTCTCGCTGTTACAGGTGTAACAACACAGGACACTCACCTTTCGATTGCAAATTCAAGAACGCAATCTGTCACAACTGTAACAAAACAGGCCACATAAAGAAAGCCTGCATGTCAAAATCTAATAAGAAACCTCAATCAAGAAAATTTGAAAACAAGAAATCCGTACATGCTTTAGAGGAAGATTATGATAGTGATAACTGTATCGCTAGTCTAGAAACATTTGAAATTAATAACGGTAAATCGTCAAAAGATGTCATGTGGTTAAAACCTACGGTTGAAGGAGTAACGCTTAAAATGGAGCTCGACACTGGATCAGCAGTATCGGTCATATCACAGGCAGATTTTTCAAAGAGGCTAGGTCATGTTAAACTAGTCGAAGCTACAATTACATTACAAACTTACTCAGGAGAAAGTATAAAACCTTTAGGGTGTGCAAATGTTAAAGTCCATTATAAAGGAGAAACAAATGTGTTGCCACTATATGTAGTACCTAAAGGAGGACCGCCTTTGTTCGGAAGGGAATGGCTAAAGCATATTAAACTTGACTGGAATGAAATTAGGGAGGTTCATGGTATAAATCAAAAGAAAACAGGGGAAGTAATCAAAGATTTACAAAATAAATACAAAGATGTATTTAAAGATGAACTAGGAACAATAAAGGGAATAAAAGCCAAATTGTCTCTAAAAGACAACAGCAGTCCAAAGTATATTAAAGCTAGAACTGTGCCGTTTTCTTTGCGTGCAAAAGTAGAAGCTGAATTGGACAGATTAGAAAAAGAAGGAACATTGAATAAAGTTCAACACAGTAAATGGGCTACACCTATAGTTCCAGTAATAAAGAAAAATGGAAATGTAAGAATATGTGGAGATTTCAAGGTTACGTTAAATCCCATGTTAAATGTTGATCAATACCCGCTTCCAAAAATTGATGACATGTTTGCAAATTTGAATAGAGGAATACAATTTACAAATATGGACTTAAAGCAAGCCTATTTACAACTTGAAGTAGATGAAGACTGTAAAGACTTACTAACTATAAACACTCACCGTGGACTATACCGCTATAACCGTATGGCGTTTGGAATTGCATCAGCTCCTGCAATATGGCAGAGAACTATTGAACAAATATTAAATGGAATTCCTGGAACTCAATGTTTATTGGATGACATGATAATTACAGGATCGACAGACGAAGAACATTTGCACAATTTAGAGTCTGTACTGAAAAGACTAAGTCAGTATGGACTAAAGGCTAATATAGACAAATGTGAATTTTTTAAGGACAGTGTAACATTTTGTGGACATGTTATCGACAAACATGGACTCCACAAAACACCAGACAAAATTGAAGCAATAAGGAACGCTCCAGCACCGGAAAATGTGTCTCAGCTTAAGTCTATTTTAGGATTGATAAATTACTATGCCAAGTTTTTACCAGACCTATCAGCGACGTTAAGTCCTCTACATAATCTTCTGCGTAAAGATATAACATGGAGGTGGACAAAGGAATGCCAAGAGGCGTTCGACAAGGTGAAAGACTTAGTCACCTCAGATATGATATTGACACATTTTAATCCAGAGTTACCTGTCACTCTAGCATGTGACGCATCACCTTATGGTTTGGGTGCCGTCATATCTCATCGATATCCAAATGGATCAGACAGACCGATAGCTTTCGCCTCTAGATCACTAGCACCAGCAGAGAAAAATTATTCGCAAATAGACAAGGAAGCGTTAGGAATAATTTGGGGAATTAAGAAATTCCATTCCTACCTATACGGGCGAAAATTCAAATTGATCACAGACCATCAGCCATTAATATATATATTCAACCCTCAGAAAGGAGTATCAGTTACAGCGTCAGCTCGTTTGCAAAGATATTCACTTTTCTTGTCAGGATATGAATATGAGATCGAATTCCGAGGAACTGCTAAACATGCAAACGCAGACTCGTTATCTAGACTTCCACTAAAAAGTACTGAAGTAGACACTTCGTTGAAAATGGTGGAATCTTTCCATATTGCTCAAATGGAAGCAATTCCCGTTTCGAACAAACAAGTTCAGCAGGAAACAAGAAATGACCGTGTTTTGGGACTTATAACTACCTTCACACAGGATGGCTGGAACAATATTCACAAAGATGGTGAATATGCGCCATATTATTCTAGGTGAAATGAACTGACAGTACATCAAGGATGCCTTATGTGGGGCGTAAGAGTGATAATTCCTAATAAACTTCGTAGTCAGGTATTAGGACAGATCCATGAAGGACATCTTGGTGTCGTTAAAATGAAAGCATTGGCCCGAAGTTTTGTATGGTGGCCAGGAATCGACCAGGATATTGAAAAGTTGGCAAAAGCCTGTAATGGATGTCAACTAAATCAAAACTCCCCGAAAGGAGCACCGCTTAATGCGTGGGAATGGCCAAGCAAGCCATGGGACAGAGTTCATATTGATTTTGCAGGACCATTTTTAGGGTATATGTTTCTTATCATGGTTGACGCACATTCAAAGTGGCCAGAAGTAATAAAAATGAAAAACATTACATCAGAAAGTACAATCAATGTTTTGCGAACAATCTTCTCAAGGAACGGAATACCATCACGTATTGTGAGTGACAATGGACCACAATTTACATCACAGGAATTTGAAAATTTCATGCAATTAAATGGTATTAAACACATCAGAAGTGCGCCATATCATCCATCGACAAATGGTTTAGCAGAACGTTTTGTGCAAACTTTTAAGCAAGCTATGAAATCTAGTTCAAATGATTCAGGAACCGTTTCGAAAAAACTAGCACAGTTTTTGTTAGCATACCGCAGCACTAAACACAGTACAACGAATGAAACTCCAGCAAAACTTATGATTGGAAGAGATTTGAAAACAAGGATGAATCTTTTAAGACCGAACATTGAAAACCAAGTTCAAACTAAACAGGAGGAAATGTGTGACCGTAGAAAAACTTACCAACGTGAATTTAATGATGGACAATCAGTTGTAGTCCGTGATTACCGGAACAAAAATAAATGGACACCAGGGACGATATCAACGAAAACTGGACCTGTGTCGTATCAAGTACAAATCGATCCTACAACAATATGGAGAAGACATGCCGATCAAATTATCGATTCAAACATTACTAACACTGAACAATCAATTTCAGAACAAACTACATTGGACAATCATATAAGTAGTGAACATGTCAACCCAACAGAAAATGAACACCGTCCACAAAAATCTGAAGAACACAAATCTAATCAACCAACAACACCAGTAAAGCGTTATCCAACAAGGGAAAGGAAATCCAACAAGTTGAAAGATTTTATATATAATTGACGCACAGTGTTGTGGGCATAATAATCCCACGTGCATCAGTTGAAACCTTTAGGGTTTCCGTATTTTTAGTGTAGTGTTAATTATATCTCGTAGTAAACGTAGTTAGTGAATTAGTGACTTAGAATAGACAAAACCGAACAGTATTCACATAAGACAGTATTCATTTTATTTTTCATAAGGTGCTATATGAACATTAATTAATACTCAGAACTATTAAAGTTATAATCATAATATCAGACTTTTAAAGATAAAGAAGAACTGTTTTAATTTCTATTTCATTTATATATCTAGTCAATTTTAAAGTATTCACTTGAAAAAACCTAGGGAAGAGAAATGTTATATCCGTCATTGACTTCTTATTTAGTTACGCCACGCGTATGAATATGTTATTGTTAATTACACACATACTTGATTAAAGTAGTTCCTAAATGTAAACAATGGTTGCTTGATGCTTTACATCTCCCCCTCGGCCAATACGTAACAGCAAATATCCACTGAGACCACGTGCTTAAAGTATCAAGCCCTGCCGACAGATTTCAGACCAAAATGACTTTCAACAAGTAAACTTGCAAAATATTTCCAAAGCAAGTGTGTTTGTGAAAATTTCACTTAGTTAGATACAAACAATACAAGTATACTTTCAGTAAATGAGAAAGGTGAGAAACAACTCGACAAGTAAACATTATTAGCAAGGAAAGTGAATAAAAAAGCAAGGAAAGTTAATAAAAATAACACCACAAGATGAGAATAAACATTTTGTTCACTTTGTTAATATAAACTTGTTCAGAAGAAGTTAACAAGTACACTTTCTGAAAGTCGGAAAGTTTAGAAAATAAGTAAACAAATACACACTATCAAGTTCACAAGGTTGAATAAAATGCAACTTTACCACTTATTTATGTCAACAAGTTGAGCTTAGAACTGATCAACTCGTGACTATTATAAGCTTCCATAATATTCAACATAAACACGATGTTGACACGATATTGTCAACATTGCGATGTATACGATGTGAACGATGTAACCACAAAGGTAAAGACTTGGTACACACCATCTATACGATGTTGACGATGTAAAAACGATATTGTCAACATCCCGATGTATACGATGTGAACGATGTAAACAGAAAGGTATAGACTCTATATTCAACATTAACACGATGTTGGCACGATATTGTTAACATCACGATGTATACGATGAGAACGATGTAAACACAAACATTACGTCTTGGTTCACAACATTCATACAATGTTGACAATGTAAAAACGATATTTTCAACATCACGATGTATACGATATGAACGATGTAAACACAAAAGTAAAGACTTGGTTCACAACATCTATACAATGTTGACAAAGTAAAAACGATATTGTCAACATTACGATGTATACGATGTCAACGATGTGAACAGAAAGTTATAGAGTCGATATACAACATGAACACGATGTTGACACGACATTGTTAACATCACGAATATACGATGTGAACAATGTAATCACAAAGGTACAGAACATAAAGATAGGATACAATGTTAATACAATAACGACACTATAAAATTGACATTGCGATGTTGACAATATCGACAAAACATCGTGCACTAGACATACTTCGACACATGGTCACATTTTAAAACTGCCTTCAAGACACCTATTTTAGTAAAGCAAATTTAACTGGCAGTTTTTCGAGTGGCAAAAATCTAAATGCTATTTGTCAGTTACTTCGACTTATATTCCAAGTGAAAAAAATTAATAAAATGTTTAATAAAAATAAATCAAAATTAAACTACATGGGGGAGTATTCAGGGTATTCCAACTTTGGTGCACAAAAAAGGTATTTTACTACACCAAATTTATCCTTCATTGTTCAAAGTGTAGTTTAGCCATACTATAAAGGAGTATATAACAGTAATAGAATGTCATAAACAGTGCAGAATAAATCTGTACACATTTCAGGCGAAATTTATACTGTTGAGAGTGTCAAGACATATTTAAGACGGTCAAGAATGTGTCGAGACATATTCAGACATTATTAAGAATGTCAAGAATATGTCAAGACAGATGGAGTCAAATTTAAGACAGTCAAGAATTGGTCGAGACTAATCAAGACTCTTATTAGATAAAACAGGAAGTGTCGAGAAATTTTAAGACAATGTTCATACTGTCAAGACACTTGTCAAGAAAAATCAAGAAGCTTTATAGACAAATTAATACTGTATCAAGAATTTTTAAAACATATTCCGACAAATAAAGAATGTCGAGTAAAAATTCATGCAAATTTAGACAAAAACTGGTCTTCTCAGACTGTTGTAGTGATACTAGTAATATTTAGTTAGCTTATAATCTACTGTAACAAATACATGTTATATTTCATGGCAGCATAGGGAGGCGTGCGAATAAACAAAAGTAAAAACTCAAATCAAATACGATTAAGAACTGAATTTTTCTATAAATTAATGAATACAGTTAAAGCAATTATGAAATATTTATTGTCAACATATTAAAGATATCAACAACCTTTAAAACAACAGAGCCATTGTCATTTGTCGTGGTGTCCAAAATTCCGCTACAGCTTACATAACCAAAAAAAACCATATTTACTTTTTATATATTGTTCGCCAGATTGCTATTCATGATCCTCGAGATGAGCCAAATATGGTTAGAGATATCAGAACTGTGAGAAATGGTACTAAAACATTTATAGAAATTCACAGAAGAGAGGTCAGCTTTTGTTTTGTAAATTGTAATTTTAAAGTGCATACTTGTTTTCAAGCATTGATCCCTACAATAGAAATTTCAACTGTAATTTTAATTTTACCATTATCTAAAAATTCTGAAAACAAATTCTGAAAACTTGATCCAACAATATGTTTCAGACATAAAAAAGGCAAACAATTATGTATTGTATTTAGTCGTAGAGAAGCAAAATATCAAAATGAAGTATTATATTTTTCTTGTATAACTACTATGTTTTATTCTACTAGTTCACGAATGTAATGAATGCATGACATTAAATTTATATTGCTCTCGTAATAGTTGTATATACTAGGGCATTATCTATTATTATATACTCCAAGGGTGAGATAAATTGCTTTATTTTCTTTATTAGTTTTGTTGTTCTTTATTAGTCTGGTGGTTCTCTCCGCCCTTCCCTCCATCAAATAACTACAAGCTTCCACGAAATCGCCAGATGTACTGGAATTGTATTTTAATAATAAACAATCAGTTATCAATTAGATAGCACCAGAAAGAGTGCCAATGAGACAACTCTTTATTTAAGTCACAATTTATAAAAGCAAGTTGTTATAGGTCAAAGTACGGTCTTCAATGCCTTGGTTCACATTGAACAGCAAGCTATAAAGGGCCCCAAACATGACAAGTGTAAAACCATACAAACGGGAAAACTAAGGTTCTAACATATATATACAAAAAAACAAGAAACGAGAAACCCTTATTAACCACATCAACAAACGATCTGTACTGAACATCAGAATTCTGACTTATTATCCATCCATTTTAAGTAGTTGTTATGTAATTTTTTGTAAATTTTGTCTGTATATTTTATTTTGTATATTTACAGTATATATCTTTACCAAGTCCATTCGTAGCGTATGAAGATCAGATATATAAATACAACACCGATTACAGCTTCGTTGATTGTAAACGTAACTGTTATAACGAGTTATTAAAAAAAGAGTGTCGCTGCACGACGGATCCGTCTGCAACAGTTTTTTGTTTTCTTGAAACTAAATTATGGCCGAAAACAAGATAATCAAAAATATTTTGAAGAAAAAAAGAAATAGCAAAAAAAGAAAAAATTCAACGAGCTTATTTATGAAACATATGCACAAAGTGTATCTCAAACCTTAAAGTC
The DNA here is from genome assembly GCF_036588685.1 of Mytilus trossulus. Lineage (NCBI taxonomy): Eukaryota > Metazoa > Mollusca > Bivalvia > Mytilida > Mytilidae > Mytilus > Mytilus trossulus. The sequence continues at coordinate 278,504 of NC_086382.1, read as the reverse complement.
AGCGCAATTATGTTGACTGGTGTCATGTTTCGTCAAGTTTTCAAAACATTGAAGGTGTCTAAAGACGACAGACAGACTAAAGTCAGGAATCTGATGTACAGTAGTTGTCGTTTGTTTATGTAATATATACGTGTTTCTCGTTTCTCGTTTTGTTTATATAGATTAGACCGTTTGTTTTCCCGTTTGAATGGTTTTACACTAGTAATTTTGGGGCCCTTTATAGCTTGTTGTTCGGTGTGAGCCAAGGCTCCGTGTTGAAGGCCGTTCTTTAACCTATAATGGTTTACTTTTTAAATTGTTATTTGGATGGAGAGTTGTCTCATTGGCACTCACACCACATCTTCCTATATCTATATAAAGTCTATGAGAAAAAATACTTGAATCACACGGAAATAGGAAATAAAAATAACAATATAAAAGAGATTCTGTCATTAGAAAGAACCTGTTTGGCAAGTCCGAGAATATTCAGCCAATACATACAATCCTATTTATTCCCAGTTGTTTCATAAGACAGGTGAACAATACCAAACTCATATATAAAAAAGAAACTGACAACACCAATGCTAAAAAAGACAAACAGACGAATAAAAGTACACAAGACACAACATAAAAACTAATCAACACGAACCCCACCAAACACTAGGTGTGATCTCCGGTGCTCCGGATGGGTAAGCAGATCCTTTTCAATGTGCAGTACCAGTCCTGTAGCTTTTTTCATGGCCTAGCACAATCAATTTAATACTGGAATGTTCGGGTAAGGTTAACTATGCGGCAAATGACCAATAGTACACACATCAAAATTAAACACATACTGGTTTTGCCGATTAACAAGATGCACTGAACGGACCTTGTCTGTACCATATTTCTTATATTATGTCATAACATAGCGTAAACTGTGCGTTGACATTTTTCTTTATTATTAGAAGATGAGCCATATGGTGTCGATGATTACCTCACTAACACTTGTGCAGCAGAACTTTATGGCAAGAGTTAAAACGTAAGTAAAATCACAAAAATATTGACCTCAGAAAAAAATCAAAACGGAAAGTCCCTTATCAAATGGCAAAATCAAAAACTCAAACTAATCGATAACTACTGTCGTATTCCTGACTAGGTACAGGCATTTTTTTTAAATAGAAAATGGTGGATTGAACATGGTTTATTAGCTACATAAATCTCTCACTTGTCGCATCAAATTTCAATATATTGACAACGATATGCGAACAAAATATAATATACACATGGAAAAAAGTATTGCAACACCTTGATTTTTAAAAACTTGAGTTGAATAAAGAACTTTTTGTTTTTGATAGTGACTTTATCACAGAAAATATCAAGCTCGCCCATCGGGCTCACCTGATATTTTACTGTGATAAAGTCAGTATCAAGAACATAAAGTCCTATATTCTATATACATGTATATGTATAGAATGCTTGTACTGCACAGGACATGAAAAATTGAAAAAATGTTGTATGATTACCAACGAGACAAATATCCAACGTAATTGATGATTCCAATGTGCAAATAAAGTGGTTAATGGCAATTAGCAGCAGCACAGCCTTGATAATTGAGAAAAAACTCACATCGAATAGTCTGCTATAAAAGGCCTCGAAATGACAATGTAAATAAAGGCAACAGTAGTATACCGCTGTTCAAAACTCATAAATCCATGGACAAAAAACAAAATCGGGGTAACAAACCAAAACCGAGCGAAATGCATTAAATATAAGAGGAGAACAACGACACAACACCGAAACGCAACACACACAGAAACAGACCAATCATCAGACAAAACACCACGAGAATAACAAATGTAACATGAAAACCAAATACATGAATTTGGGATAGACAAGTACCGTGCCACGTCTTATCTCAAAAATAAGAGAAAACACAAACGACTCAACGTTAAAATGCAACACAAAGAGAAACGAACAATATTATAACAATGACCATCTTCCTGACTTGGTACAGGACACTTTTAAAACAATTCAAACGAAAAAACTAACATCCTTATTTATCGAAAAATAAAATGAACGAAAAACAAATATGAAACACATAAACAAACGTCAACCACTGAATGACAGGTTCCTGTATACATTTGTACTGCACTGGACATGAAACATGGGAATTTTGTATTATTACCAACGAGAAAAATTTTCTCGTTGGTTATCATACACAATTCCCATGTTTCATGTCCAGTGCAGTACAAGCGCCATCGTTAAACAGGCCATGGAGATCCCTGAAAATGTGCAAATGAAGTGGTTGTTAGCAACTAAAGGCAACCGTACAACCGTAAATAATTAAGAAAAACAGACAATACAGTATTGTTTGCTTTCAGAAGGCCCCAACCAAAATGCAAAACATTGCAGTAGAAAAAAAATGCCTAATTCATAACGAATTAATTCACGAAAAAACAAATATTGACAAATATGACAGACATAATATAAAAAAAATACTTTTATAAATAGTGACTTAGATGGAGAGTTGTCTCATTGGCACTCATACCACATCTTCCCATATAAATATAATCATTGTTTGTATTGTATTGTATGTTTGCATTGTTGATTTATAGTCTATATAAAAAAGAAGATGTGGGATGATTGCCAATGAGACAACTATCCACAAAAGACCAAAATGACACAAACATTAACATTTGTATTTTATTGCATGTGTTTATAAATGTTTTATTGTTTTGAAACTTTGTATGTACTTTGTATTGTATTGCATTTCTATGTTTTAGTCTCTTGTGTATAATTTGGAGTTTAGCAGTGTGTTTATTATCACAGAACTAGTATATATATTTGTTTAGGGGCCAGCTAAAGGACGCCATCGGGTGCGGGAGTTTCTCGCTGAATTGAAGACCTGTTGGTGACCTACTGTTGTTGTCTGTTCCATGCATGGTCGGGTTGTTGTCTCCTTGACACATTCCCCATTTCCATTCTCAGTTTTATTGTACTGTTTATTCTTTTATATGTTTGTACTATTTTGCATGCTGGTATGGTTGTATTGAATTGTATGTTTTAATTGTACTATAGGACAACAAAGGATTGTGTATGTTTGTATTGTATGTTATATTATATTGTATGTTGTATTATAATGTATGTTATATAATATTGTATTTTTTTTTTATTGTAATAAATGTTTGAATTGTACCTCATCAGTACGGTATATTGTATAATTCATTGAATTGTGTAATTTAGTGTATTTTTGTTTTGTATTCTAATTCCCTCTTTTTCATTTTCATGAAAAACTGTACCGATATTGGAATCAATACGTTTTCGTAATTTGTTACTATTGCTTGAGAAAAGTATTTGAAGGCATAATTTAATGATGTTCGGTTGTCATGTTTTTGGTATTTTTGTCAGATTTTGGGAACCCTTTTGTTTTATCCATTTGATTAGCTAAAAAAAACTTGCCCATTGACCCCTATTATTCTTTTAAAATCTTTTATATCTATGATTATAAACTATCTGAAAAAGTCTTATAAAATCTTTCTTATTTTTTAAGTTTTTGAGAACTTCAATTTGTCAATAAAATAATGTTGTAATTTTTATAAATTTCCTGTTCACAAAACTTTGAACTTTTCGAAAAACTAAGGATTTTCTTATCCCAGGCATAGCTTTCCTAAGCCATATCATTGATGAGTCTTATGTAGATGAAACGCGCGCCTGGCATACTATATTATAATCCTGGTACCTATAAAGCTATGAACAATCAAGAGATTTAATTCTCTGCCAAAATGTAAATGGCTTATGTTTCGAATACAAGCACATTGACCTATATACTTTTTTTGCTTTAAATTTTTAGTTCATTTATTAAACCCCTATTAATATATACTAGTGTTATGAAAAGCTTGATATTTTGGAAATGAGTAGCGAACTTCCTTAAAATTGGATTATGGAGAACTCAGAACATTGGATCACAGGAAAGTATAAATCGAACAAATTTGATATTTGTTATCTACATTCTCTCATTAAATAAAGACAGCAGTTTGAAACAAAGTCTTTTACTCAATATTTATGTTTTAAAACAATTTGAGTCTCTTATTGTTCTTCTGTTTTATTCTGTTAAGAATATTTGTTAAAACAAAACTGAAGATAAGGAAAACAAAATACATGTGCGTGCTAAACTTCTGAATTCTAAATCAATATCGGCTCTTCGTAATTGTTTACTCTATTTGTCCTTCATTTCAAACATTTCTACAGAGATATTTGTTATAACAGTGTTTGTCGTTGGTTTCTGTCGCCTTTTTGTTTTCTTTTTTTTCTGATATGTTTTGCTCGACAGCATACTTGTTGTGTTTTTATGACAAAATGTAACAACCATTACGATTTTAACTTTCAACTTTCGACTTTTGGCATACTTTTTACACATCGCTTTGCATGTAAGTGTCTCAGTCTTGTCATTTCGGGGTCTTTTATAGCTGACTATGCGGTATGGGCTTTGCTTATTGTTGCAGGTAATACGGTGACCTATAATTGTTAATGTCTGTGTCATGTATGTTTCTTGTGGAGAGTTGTCTCATTGACAATCATACCACATCCTTTTTCATATTGATACGTATAATGATATCGCTTTGTTTTAATTATGATATTCTCGGACTTGTATTTCCTACCATGATTTCCGTGATAGAGGGTAGCTGTTTACAAGAAAGCTATTTAAGGAATAACAGTACTGTAGTTGAAGATTTGCCACCGTCAATTGTAGATTTGACGGTCGCAAATGCAGTTTTACTGGCGACGCGTAGCGGAGACAGTAAAACGGAGATTTGCGACCGTCAAATCAAAATTGACGGTGGCAACTCTTCAACTACAGTACTGTTATTCCGATTCTAATGCATTACAGAAAGAAAAAATACGATAAAACTTGAAAAAATGTCTAAATTTGTCAAATAAAAAAAAATCCGTGAATCTTCATGAATGATTTTGGCACAAAGACGTCATGGCTTAACGTGACGTCATACAAATGAAAACTTACAAACTGGAGGTTATGACGTTACTTGTTCGCTTCAAATTCGGACAAAATTACATTAAAACGGCGAATTCGAGGTAGGTATTGTTTTATTTTCAATTATATAGTAGTAATCGAACAATTTTTGATGCATCAATTCCAAATGGCGGGTCCCTCCTTAGTTACGCCTGTTCAACTGTGGATTTGACGGCAACTTTTAGCCAATGAAAAAAATTGTTACATCCAAATTGCATTAGAATAAACCCTAGAGTCCCAAATTGTGAAGTGGAGATAATGCCTTCGTGAATTTAATGGATGCCATCACCAGTTGGATTACCGATATAGAATTACCGTTTCATAAATGATATTGGATATGTTTTTTATATTGTTATTACACTCCCCTCCCTTTTCTTAAATTTGAAATTCTGAATAAGACTTTTTACCGAGTTCAAAAACATGAGCAACACGACGGATGCCACATGTGGAGCAGGAATTGCTAACTCACCCGGAGTACCTGAGATAATCCCTAGTTTTTGGAGGGGTTCGTGTTGCTTAGTCTTCAGTTTTATATGTTGTGTCTTGAGTACTATTATTTGTCTGTTTGTCGTTTTCTTTTCTAGCCGTGGCGTTCTGGAGGAACATAAAAGGCTCGATTCAAACTGCAAATGTATTACGAAAAAATACAGTAACAGAGAGAAAAAGAAAGATTCTTTTAGCAATAGCATAAGAAAAAGCTATGATGTTAAGTTCCGTTTATATATTAATTTCCGACAAAGGGTTCATCGTTCAAAAGATGAATCTCCTTGTTTGTAATACATGTAAATGTTTTTAACTTGTCCTGGTAATTTATTATTATTCTAAGCAATAGACATATGATTTATTGAGATTTCTTAGGTTTTGGTCTACCTTGATTTGTCATGATCTAAATAAATAAGTATGAATAACAGATGATAATGTTTCTGATTAAAAGACCCTGCTGTATTTTATTTATTACACCGGTTGGATCAGCTGATGAGAATTATATTCATTTAGTAATAATTATTCTCTCATTTTCTTTCATTCATTAACATTTAGATTGACTTATTATCTCAAATTATAACATCTTTAAATCCTTCTTTTAAACTTTTATGTATCAAAAATCTTCCGCCCGCACTGGCATCATCCTTACATCCGATCATGGTTCCAACAAAATCATTTTTCATACACATATACCAGTTCGGCCATTTTCTCGGGAACAAGGTGAATTCTCCATTCGATGTTTTCGCGATCTTCCATTGTCCTTCAGAACCTGGCCTTGTTTTTGTCGACTGAATCCTACCTTCATCCGTATTTGTCATGACGACGTACCATTCTTTCCATTTCTTTGATTTGATGTAGCAGTATGGTTCGTAAAAATTTATGCGCTCAAAAATGAATTGTCGCTGTTCCCCAACATTTTCTTTACGTCCTTGAAGTACACCATTTTGATCAGATCCCATAGTTACATACCACTGTGGCTATCTTTCAAGACGTAGAGTAAAAGAACCTCCGGTACAATCAATGAATCTAAGGTCGTCTGATTTGACCGACAGTGAAAACAGTGTCGTAATTACAAGGATAAATATTCCCCTAGCCATCATAAGTTGCGAAAACACTGAAATAAAAATTTAAGACGTATATTGTGAAGCCTTTTCTCTGATTTTTAATGCCAGTATCTGGAAAAAGCTATTTATGTTGTTTAATGTTCATTTTGGGTTATTCACTGCTGAATTGAAGATCAATTACAAAGTCATCATCTTCGCGGGAAATTAAAAGTCCTGACGTATTGTATCAACCCATTGTTTCTTTTCTATTTTATTTTATACGCTTATATCTCCTTTTATTCATACTTAACAACACTGAGGTTGTATGTTGGAATCCCTGCACGGTGCAGGTCTACTCGACTAACATCTTATTCAACTAGAATGAAAAAAAAATCTATCGAAGTTTGTTGGTTCTGTAAACTAATTTCCACGAAAAAGACCAATATCGTTGACCAACGCGTAAAACAACAATCGATCAGTCGATCATACTTAACACTTATATTTAAAAAGAAAAATGACAAAAGTCACATTTTATTTGAAGATACCACTATCTGTCCCATATACTTTATTAGAACAAATGATATATGATTCATTTTCTTGATAAGAATATAAACATGTGGATGCATTTCCGAACCAATTCAATTATATGTAATGTACACAAATGTCAACAAACAAATGTTTTTGTTAATAGGTTTTCAAAGTTTGTGGGATTTTCGGTTATCAAACATGCCTTTGATTCATAAATGTATTCTCCTGAAATTGAAATGGTATTGCCACTGATCAAGAAGCAAACAACAATTAATCAATCAATATATTTACGTATTTCAGGATATGTATTTTGAATAAATAGGTTTAAACGGGATGTTTGTGTGCAAAATTGTGCAATCTTATCAAGTGATATGAATCCTGGTACATGAATATATGATAAGTTTATTAGCAATCACTGCTGCTAGAGTTTTTCTACCCGTGGATACCATAAGCCCAGTAATCTAAACTTCTGCGTTGACGTGAGTTAGTATTGCTATGGCACATGGTAGTATTAAATGAACTATGTTGGGGCCCTTTATAGCTTGTTGTTCGGTGTGAGCCAAGGCTCCGTGTTGAAGGCCGTACTTTAACCTATAATGGTTTAATTTTTAAATTGTTATTTGGATGGAGAGTTGTCTCATTGGCACTCACACCACATCTTCCTATATCTATTTATATATTTTATACTTCATAAAACGATTTCAAGTAACTTTGCTGTACTTGGAAAACATTTTAAGGAATGTTTGAGTGTTGATTATGAGATGCTGTATTTTGTTGGAAGTTTTGCGGATGTCCATTGGTAGTTTTACTGTAGCAAATTTAGTTTACCTGGCGACGCGTAGCAAAGACGGGTAAGCAGGTATTTGCGACAGTAAAACTGCAGATGGACGTCTGCAAAGCTTTAAATACAATATAGGTATTTCTTTTCTAATGCAAAATAGCTTCATAACCAAATTTCAATCATTATTTTACTGGAATACTTTCATTACTGAAAATTCCGCCAAAATATGTTATCTTCTTATGTCCTTTCACTAGGTGACGTCATACGTAGGGTGCGCCCCACGCCCAGACAGCCCCTGTCACTGGTGAGTACCTTGTATTAAGACATCGACCAACACGGTTAATCATTATCACTGTTAAGTACGTGAACATGCCTTGCTAATCATTCCTTTCATTTTTTACAGAGGAGGACGTGGTGGAGGAGACCAGGGTCACGCCGACCCCGACGAAGACACAGAAGGAGGAGGGTGCGCTCCACGCCCAGACAGCCCCTGTCACTGGTGAGTACCTTGTATTAAGACATCGACCAACACGGTTAATCATTATCACTGTTAAGTACGTGAACATGCCTTGCTAATCTTTCTTTTCATTTTTTACAGAGGAGGACGTGGTGGAGGAGACCATGGTCACGCCGACCCCGACGAAGACGCAGAAGGAGGAGGGTGCGCCCCACGCCCAGACAGCCCCTGTCACTGGTGAGTACCTTGTATTAAGACATCGACCAACACGGTTAATCATTATCACTCTTAAGTACGTGAACATGCCTTGCTAATCTTTCCTTTCATTTTTTACAGAGGAGGACGTGGTGGAGGAGACCAGGGCCACCCAGCTGAAGGACGTGGTGCAGGAGACGTACCTAAGGACCTCTGACTCTGGTAGGTACATTGTATTTAGATATCGGCCAACACTTAATTTTTATCACTGTTTAGTACGATAACATACACTGAAAAATTTACACTTATTCTTACAGGGAAAGGATTGCAGGACTTGGACCTGGAATGGGCCAAGCTGGACATCAAGGAAGAGAAGAAGGGTGTATCCTTCATTGGGGACCTGTTGGCGCAGCAGAGTAAAATGTTGAAGGGTTTTAAGAAGTCGCCGGCGCCAGCAGCTCGCCCAGCCCCGAAGGTTGGCAAGTTCACGGGGGAGAGGAGTGCGTCCAGAAGGAAGTCTTTGCGGTTTCTGGACCAGCTCGTCCCAGAGGTCCCAGAGGCAGCTCACATCGAACAGGAGAAGCAGGGTATGTATTATGAGTATTATTTCTTTTCAAAACTGTTCTATATGATTGTGATTATGCTACGCGTAATTGTGATAATGCTACGCGTAATTGTGATAATGCTACGCGTAATTGTGATAATGCTACGCGTAATTGTGATAATGCTACGAATAATGGTGAATACTGTAGATGTACATGGCAAATATTTTTTTTACAGAGTCAACAGACATGTCATCAGCGGAGGACTCCTGCGATCAATATGTCCCGCCACCCAGCGCTGATGACTATTCATCGGACGACAGCGGTAAGTTTATCATTAGACATCGAAGTGACGGGCATGAAAATGTATCAAATTGTGAAAATATATTTTTAGGTGTGAAAATGTTACCAAGTAATATTGAAAGTTGACTATTTCCTTTTACAGCGGTAGTAAGTCCTTCGGACGAGGAGGCACCTCCTGCCAAGAAGAGGAAGGAGGTTTCCAAGGAGGAGAAGGACCTGTTAGGTAAGTTTAACAATCGTTAACTTGACTTACTATGAACGCGGTTGTCACATTTGTAGGACGGATTAGATTTGAAAATAACTGTTACCTGAATGTGAAAAAAAATTAGCGAGAGCCGCGGGTTAACGGCTGGAGACAGAGGGAAGCCGCAGAAAAAACAAGGCGGCCCGAGAGAGAGAAAAAAACTAGGGAGAGGCGCGGGTTTACGACTTGACAAGGGGAAGCCGCAGAAAAAAACAAGGCGGCCCGAGAGAAAAAAAAAACTAGCGAGAGCCGCGGGTTTACGACTTGACAAGGGGAAGCCGCAGACAAACAAGGCGGCCCGAGAAAAAAACAAATTTTGTGAATGTTACTTATAAATAATCGCACTTTTCTTGCAGATTCTTCGGCCAAGGGGTTTGTCCTCGCCCGCACTATTGCGGAGTTCGAGGCCATTTCCGATGGAACTGATGTTCCAGCTGTTGCTGCTGACGTGCCAGCGGAGGAGTCAGGGTCTGACACTGATTCTGAAGCTGATGACCCAGAGCCAGCTGACGAGCCAGTTCGAGGAAGGAAGAGGAGAACCGCTACGAAGGTGTACAGGGTTGACACGGTGAGTTTTATGTTAATATATTTTTAATTATATACTATATATACCCTTGAGGGCTATCAGTGTAAAACATATCGAACCCTTCTAAGCAACTTTACTCGGTGGACGGACTTGTGTATTTTTCTGACAATTGCTACCCGTCATGTGAAAATGTTACACATAAATGTGAAAAAGTTTCGGACAGAGGGTCCTGAAACATACATACATATATATATATGTTTTTGTTTTATTTATTTTCAGAAACGACCACGCAGGGAGTGCCAAGTTGAAGGGTGTACTGCTGCGGTGGTCAACCTGAGACGTCAGATGACGGTGTCACCCTGACGCCGAGGCGGTGCCTGTGAAGACAAAGGGCAGACCCCGCGACCAAGGCAACATGATCTACGGTAGCCGTCTTGAGTGTTGTCTGTGCGGGTCAAATACGATCCGCATGGATGTGCACCTCAAGACGGTGCACAAGCTAGCCAAGGACAGTGAAGAGCTCCGCGAGGCCATCCAGGGAGCAGTGCCTGACGAGGAAGGCACCCAGGATCAGCAGGAACTACAACAGGCCTTAGTAGACTACGGGTGAGTTTGTATTTGGAACCTTTGATTGCGTTTTTAGAGAAAAAAAATACATTGAAATATGACGTGGTATGATTGTCAGTGAGAAAGAATTGGGGGTACGGCCGGCCTTTTACATCGCTGACGACCCAAGACGTGAAATTTTTTTTTCTCGGGGTACGGCTCGTACCGTCGTTGCAATTTTTTCAACGTACTCGGCCGGCCTTTTACGCCTCCGACGACCCATGACGTGAATAAAAACAAATTTCTCGGGGTACGGCTCGTACCGTCGTTGCAATTTTTTCCACGTACTCGGCCGGCCTTTTATGCCGTTGACGATCCAAGACGTGAAAAAAAAAATTTCTCGGGGTACGGCTCGTTGAATTTTTTTCCACGTACTCGGCCGGCCTTTTACGTCGCTGACGACCCACGACGTGAATAAAAAAAAAATTCTCGGGGTACGGCTACTACCGTCGTTGCATTTTTTTCACGTACTCGGCCGGCCTTTTACGCCGCTGACGACCCAAGACGTGAATTTTTTGTTTCTTTCTTGACGTTTATGCCAGCGTACGGACTTTAAACAAGAGACGAAAAATGTTGTTTTTCATTTCAGAAAGACGATGACCGACAGAGCGTGTGGGATAGCCCGCAAGGCTACCACCACACAGAGCCACTTGACGGCTGTGAAGTTTTGGTTGCCCACAGGGCTGACGAAGCAGGCGCTCCTGGATCTGGAGAAGATCGGGACCGTGGACGGTAAGGTCAACCGCCACCTCCGCGAAGACAGGTAAGTCAATCATACCCTGTAAGCCTTTACGTTGTGTTGGGGGGAAATGTTGCACGCCATGTGAAACTGTTACTTATACATGTGAAAATGTTACGCATACGTGAAACTTGTAAGTATACATGTGAAAATGTTGCGCATAAGAAATGCATATATACAAATGCTGTTGATAACTTACTATGTAGCTCCCTTTCAATGCAGTGTCAGTTATTTCCTCTTTTTCTTTTTCAGAGTGAAGCCTGCTACCCTGCGGGTATACCTCTACACCTTGGCTGGGTTCCTGCAGTTCCTTGCAGGAAAGGGTACTTGGCTCCGACATCTGCGTCTCCTTACAGACCAGCTCACCACGCTCGCCGAGACAATGAAGACGGTGAGCAAGAGCCTGAAGGAGGATGTCCTCATCGCCAAGGTGGCGAGGACATTGGGGATCATGAGCCTGCGCAGATCGCCAAGTACCTGGAAGGACAACGACCCATCAGAGCCAGGAAAGTGATAGAGAATGCAGAGAGAGAAGAGCAGCTGTCCAGGGCAGAGAAGATGGAAGCCCGGAACATTTTATGTCTCCAGTTACTCTTGAGTAACGCCAAGAGGGCTGGGGACATAACCCACTTGAGGCGGGCGGATGTCCTGGCGGCTGCATCAGTAAATGGTGCTGATGTCGAGATCGAGGTAAATCACAATAAATTATAAGTTATCGGTATTAAGTGTTAAGTAATTATATTACTGTGTATCGTATTAATATCAATCTCTATCTTACAGGTGATTAAGTATTACTGTCTATCGTATTAATATCAATCCCTCTCTTACAGGTGTCGCTCCGGCAAGATCTGCCATTTCAGGATAGATGCTACCCTCCTTGGACTCCTGAAGGTGTACGCAAAACACCTGAGCCTGCCAGCCAACCAACCAGAGAAGCCCCAGCCTTACTTGTTCATGACGGGCAAGGGAGAATTCCTTACGCCCTCGGTACGTATATTTACATAAGACATACATTATGTGTTTGAACATTGTAAATGACGGTGTTTTTATTTCGCGGTCTGCTATCGGTCGTATTATGTATTATTCGTTGCGGTCATAATGTCAGTGTGATTTTTATTACAGGCAATGAGTAAGCTGGACCAGACGGAGTGGGATAGATTCTGCGAGGGAGAGGGAATGGAGAAGACAACCCTAACCGCCAGTCGGAACAGGAAGCTGGCGGTTAGCACCCTCAGAGAGAGCGGGGCCACCCGGGAGGAAGCCATTGAGCTGACCAAGCACATGGCGCACAATGTGGCGACTGCCGACCGGTACTACGACCAGTCCCGGCGAGTGGAAAGCCCTCATGCTGTCCTGGACAAGCTTGGAAAGGCCTACAAGGTAAATTAGCTTACTAGTCGCAACAAATATATTATTCCCGTGAAAATGATTCTTTTTTTGTGAAAATGTTACTTAATGAACATTGTAAATGACGGTGTTTTTATTTCGCGGTCTGCTATCGGTCGTATTATGTATTATTCGTTGAGGTCATAATGTCAGTGTGATTTTTATTACAGGCAATGAGTAAGCTGGTCCAGACGGAGTGGGATAGATTCTGCGAGGGAGAGGGAATGGAGAAGACAACCCTAACCGCCAGTCGAAACAGGAAGCTGGCGGTTAGCACCCTCAGAGAATGCGGGGCCACCGGGAGGAAGCCATTGAGCTGACCAAGCACATGGCGCACAATGTGGCGACTGCCGACCGGTACTACGACCAGTCCCGGCGAGTGGAAAGCCCTCATGCTGTCCTGGACAAGCTTGGAAAGGCCTACAAGGTAAATTAGCTTACTAGTCGCAACAAATATATTATTCCCGTGAAAATGATTCTTTTTTTGTGAAAATGTTACTTAATGAACATTGTAAATGACGGTGTTTTTATTTCGCGGTCTGCTTTCGGTCGTATTATGTATTATTCGTTGAGGTCATAATGTCAGTGTGATTTTTATTACAGGCAATGAGTAAGCTGGTCCAGACGGAGTGGGATAGATTCTGCGAGGGAGAGGGAATGGAGAAGACAACCCTAACCGCCAGTCGAAACAGGAAGCTGGCGGTTAGCACCCTCAGAGAGAGCGGGGCCACCGGGAGGAAGCCATTGAGCTGACCAAGCACATGGCGCACAATGTGGCGACTGCCGACCGGTACTACGACCAGTCCCGGCGAGTGGAAAGCCCTCATGCTGTCCTGGACAAGCTTGGAAAGGCCTACAAGGTAAATTAGCTTACTAGTCGCAACAAATATATTATTCCCGTGAAAATGATTCTTTTTTTGTGAAAATGTTACTTAATGTTATTTTAAATTTCACTATCAAATTTCAGGATGCAGCAGCAGCAGGACAACAGCAGGACGAGCCTGTGGCCGGAGGCAGCGGTGTGGTCCCCTCTCGGGCGGAGAGAGCGGAATCTAGAGGAGCTGGTTGTAGAGAGGAGTAAGGTAGAGGTAAGTACTTTAATAAGTAAACTCAGTCAGTCGGACCTTCGATAAAACACACAAGATCGGGCAGAAAATTATACACGATGAAAACATACACAGCCGAAGAAACTGTGAAAATGCTACCCATAAACCACAGGCATGGCCCGTGAAATTGCTACGCATAAAAGATATATAAGGGGGAAACATTATCAATGCCTTGGCTAAATGTATCTTTATTTTTGCAGACGGGAAGGACAGCTCAGGACACGGGAGACAAGAAGAAAAAGAAGGGTAAGAAGGCATCGAAGGAGAGGTAAGTATGGAGAAATGGAATGATGGACTGATAGACTGATGGCGTGATACAGGACAACGATAGGGAAGGGGAACGGGGATTTTTTTTTCGTGATATGATAGAGACACCGACCAATAGGGAGTGGGAACGGGGATTTTTTTTTTCGTGATGTGATAGAGACACCGACCAATAGGGAGTGGGAACGGGGATTTATTTATTTTTTCGTGATAGAGACACCGACCACGTGTATATCTGTTGTGTTGTACTTCGTTGCCTTGTGTATATATCTGTATATAGTATTACTTATTTATTCTGCATGTATAGAGTTAGCGATAGGCCTATGAGTGGGGGTTACCGTGTACTACCATGCAGCGAGTGCCATGTCCAAGAGCGCACTGCTGTGGTGGTACTTCACGGTGATGCTACGCATAAGCTTATCGCTATCCCTGATAGGGCGGGCGGGCGGGCGAGCAGGCTGGACCGGGGTATCTTTTGCTTGTATATATATATTGTACATTGTCGTTGCCTTGTGTATATATCTGTATATAGTATTACTTATTTATTCTGCGTGTATAGAGTTAGGGATAGTGAAAATGTTACACATATGGGTCAGGACTTTTGCAACTTTAAAGCTTCCGTTACCTATGTCGGACATACGCAGGACTTACGCAGTGAAATGGGTGACACTCGGACTTAAGCGATGACATTCGCGGACATAAGCGTGCCACGAAGGACTTAAGCACAAAATGTCCGCGAATGTCAAATGTCGGACATAAGCTTAAGGCAACGATCAAGGTGTCAGGGCATAAGGACGTAAGCACAGCGTCGGTCACAAGCAGGTCAAAATTGTCGGACATAAGCGGAAAATGGAAACACGGTTGAATTAGAGTCTTGCTGGATAACTTGTAAACCCGCCTCGACCCTAGCGTAGGTCGTGCCGGTCGGCAGCCTGGGGCCCGGTTGGTAAGCCGGTAGTGGTGACCGAAAGTTGTATTTTGTTTTTATTTACATCATCCAGGGGGACAACACCACGTTGCCTATGGTGATTTATACATTTAAAACGCAGAGTTTGGTCATGTTTGCCTCTCTCTATTCTCTTCTGCGGCATTTTCAACCTCATCGATGTGTATCGGCCTAGTTGGGAAATTTTTAAGCCCGCATCGACCCTAGCGTAGGTCGTGCCGGTCGGCAGCCCGTGCCCGGATGGTAAGCCGGTAGTGGTGACCGAAAATTTCTCGATGGTAGTCCGTTGGTAAAGACGTCATAGAGGCTGCACGATCTTACGCCGTTGGCTTCGATCACTCAGTCCGTGTGAACGGGTTCAGAAGATTATGGCGTTGGTCGCATCGCATCTGACACGTCTCACAAACATGACCCTTAAGGATTAGGCAGGATTCTAATTCTTTCGATGACAGGACTCTACGTGCCAAGGGCGATGCCATTCCGGTGACCCGTGTATATACTCCCCCTTACAATTAAGTGGCTCTCTTAACTTTAAGATTAAGATTTCTACCCCGTACGGTCATGTCGCTGGACCGCAGGACCAGGGGAAGTATTCGTGGGTCGTTAACCGGTTTTTCTATTTATTACAGAATGAATAGTAAAAGTAAAGAAGACACCAGAGGAAGAAAAGGTAAAGGTAAGTCGTCACAGCAAATAGAACGCGAGGATACCGACTCCCCGGTACCAAGGCCGTCAGGAGCCATGGCCGTCGAAACTGCCCACCCTGTACTGCCGGCCGTTCTCAGTCGCGCAGAACGTAAAGCAAAAACAGTGTGGGTGTGGGGAGTTAAAGTCGGCTGCTACACATTCTCTAAGCTTGGTGGAGATGTGTCTTCCGATGTTTACATCGATAGCCTCCTAGACAAAATCGTGACCCAAACGGAAGCGTACAGTCCGTCAGCGTCACCGGATAGCGGTATTCCGATGCTCGTGGGCGGGCGGTATAGGAGTGGGTTCTGGCGAGATGCTTCCTCGCAACAGTTCTCTTTCGAGTCCCAAAATGGTACTAACAAGATCGGTCAGGCCACCTTGTATTACACGCTGGTGAAGACAAAGGGCCAGGTGCGCTATTCTGGGGTAGCCATCAATGTTACGAGGAACCAATATTGTGACGACGTCGGTCACTATTCCTCTAACGATTTTATAGGGTGTACACAGCAGCCAGAATTTACATGCATGGCGTCCACGAGAAAATATCCCGCTATAGAGAGCGGCAGCGGACCGCAGGCTGAGTCACACTGCGTGTTCCATACTCCCAGCAGATATGGCAAGCACAGCCCAGAGCACATTCTAGCCGTGCAAATCATCATAGAGCGTATGCCAGCTGGTACCGCCTCGTGCACGTGGCTGTCAATGAAAGAGACAATGGTGCAGCGGGTGGCAAGCAAAATAGCACTCGAGCCCGCTGCCGTCGTCGCAACGGCTCCGTCCGATTGCCGGGGAAAAGGAAAGCCAGAAAAGCCAAGCGGTTGCTTGCTGAGGGGGAAGGCAAAGCTGTCGAGGGACAGGCCAAGGCCAAGAAGGCTAAGGTAACCGCTGAAGCCGACTCGGCGGTAGTCGTCGAGTCTAATCAAGTGGAGGCACCGTGCAAGAAGGCTAAGCTTGTTGTCGCCTTGGACAAAAGTGAGACAAAGAACAGAGCGAGAGACCTATCCACGCGTTTGCCGGCTGAGGGGGAAGCCGAAGTTGGAAAGGCCAAGGCCAAGACGTCGACCAAGGTAGTCACGAAGGCTGAGGTAACCCCTATGGCTGTAGAGGCAAAGTCGGAAAAAAAAGGCGCCCGCCTCCACGGATAAGTTTGTCGCTAATTGGGTTCTTAAATATAGTGCTGAATTCCCGACTGAGGAAGAAATTGCAATGTGTGAACCTCATCCCCGGCCGGAGTCTAAAGAGTGCGCGAGGCCCTTGGATTTAATGATCCCATGTGTGGATGTAGACCCAGACGTAGCAGCGCCTGATCGGGTGGTGTCGAGGGTCGACTCTCCGCCTAAGTCTGTCTCCACTACCGCTATGAGAGTTCCTTCCGGCCTTGTTGATCACTCTGACCCGGAGCTAGCGGCCCCTGCAAAGGCCGTCCAGTCGGTTGAGGTGAAAATTTCAGAGGTCACCCAGCCGCTGAAGCTATATCCTTCTTCTGTATATAAACGAGAAGCCTATCCTTTAGATAAACGAGAAGTCATGAGTTCCAAAGCTGGCTCACGGTATGTGAAACGGTCTCTATTTCTTGCAAAAGAGAAAGCTAGTAAAGGGAAAGATGACGGCAAAGACAGTCGTGAAGAGTCTGAGTGCGCCCATGTTTTTTGGTACCGGGGCCGTTCATAACAGTATGCCCCTGTGCCTACCCACACAAGAGCCCCCATCAGTTGCTCAGGATATACAGGACGACGAGGCGTCCTCCCCTGAAGCAAGCTCTAACAGGGCAGGCGGTATTACTAACAAGACAGCGGTAACAAAGAGAACTGCCCCTCTAGGTGTGCCCGCTGCGGCATAGACGTGAATGGGCTGTCGAGATGGGGAAGAGTACTGCTGGCAAAAAAAGAGATTGTACTCATAAGGTGGAGGATCAGGCGCTCGTGACGTGCCATCTGTGCAAACAACTAAAGTCCGGCCATATGCGGCGTCATTTGAAACTAGCCCACCAGCTCTGCAATGAGGAGATCGATGCACTCCTCGTGCAGTGGAAGGAAATGACGACCGGAGCTGCTCATATAAATAAAACGGCCCTGACATGTCCATACTGCAAACAGTCTCACAGTAGACTGAAAAGGCACTTGTAACTTGTACACAAATTGACTGATCCGCTATTGATTAAAGATCGCCTGGTCTCGGCTGCATTAACTCGCCCGGCGAATCGGACGGTCGGCCGATGGATTTATTTATATAAATCGGTCATGACAGGGTTCGAGGCTTTCCTGTCCAGTATAGGGGGCTACGTGTACAAGCCCAGTATCGTAAAGGACTTACTACAAAAAGTTAAAACGATCTTGTCCTTTATCGTTAATGCCAATGCCTTCACGTTTGGGTCGTTACGTGATCTGCAGAGATGTGGGGATAAAGACGGCATTCTAGAGCAGGTTGCCACATACGAACACAGTTCGTCGGGCACGATGGAAAGACGTGAGAAGCCACTAGGGGCTGGTACCAATGTCTAACTACGTGCTGGCATTGAAACGCTTCTGTGAGTTTCTCCACGGGAGGCAAGACCGGGTCCTATCCATCGTACCGGACCTACATTCCTGGACTACTCTTACTATGCATGTGAACCGTGTTTATACCACGTATAACACGGAAAAGACTCGGGACCAATCCATGCGCCGCACAGACCAGACTCAGCTCCTGGATGGAGTGCATGTCTGGAACTACACTACGTCCGATTTAGCTGTTAGACTAAATAAAGATCTATCAGCTGCTACTAAGCTACGGTTTTAACTGTGGAAGCATTCACTCTAGTCCGCGGTCACATTCTAATGCTATTGGAAATTATGAACGGAAAGAGGGCCGGCGATTTCCGAAACCTGACCATGCAGGAATTGCATGAAGGCACGCAAGTGGGAATCGACTACATCGTCCGGGTTCGACGACATAAGGTAATCACTAAACCTTGTAACATCAACTTCCCGGGCCTCGTCTATAATTATATGAATATAGTTATCAAAAGTACCAGGATTATAATTTTATACGCCAGACGCGCGTTTCGTCTACATAAGACTCATCAGTGACGCTCAGATCAAAATAGTTAAAAAGCCAAATAAATACAAAGTTGAAGAGCATTGAGGATCCAAAATTCCAAAAAGTTGTGCCAAATATGAAAACCTTTCTCAATTACTATAGACTGATAGTCCTGAAAAAGGGCATCGCTACAGAGAATGTGTTTCTTGGAACTACGGGCGCACCATTAACTAGCAGCCAAGTCGTTGACGCTATGAATAAGTGCTGGCAAATATATGTATCGGAGATTAACGTGAACCTGTCACGGTTTACCACAACCAGGCTGCGTAAGTTGATCGTCACGATCCATAGATCGACCACCCAGTCTAAAGAGTCCCAGGATATTCTTGCCGCCCACATGGCTCATTCACCCGCGGTTGCAGACCGTTGGTATGACATGGGTCAGGGAATGTTTAAGTCCTCAAAGGCACAGGACATCATTTTGAATCAGATTTGGTCAAAGGTATTGAACAAGACTGCTGTTAAGGTAGAGACGACGGAGGAAGAATTGGTCGATGGGGATGTAGACGATCCTAGTGACATCGACCAAGATGACGATGCCCATGTTTTTTGGTACCGGGGCCGTCCCTAACAGTATGCCCCTGTGCCTACCCACACAAGAGCCCCAATCAGTTGCTCAGGATGTACAGGACGACGAGGCGTCCTCCCCTGAAGTCAGCTCGAACGTTCAGGATGCACAGGACGACGAGGCGTCCTCTTCTGAAGCAACCTCTAACGTTCAGGATGCACAGGACGACGAGGCGTCCTCCCCTGAAGCAAGCTCTAACAGGGCAGGCGGTATTGCTAACAAGGCAGCGGTAACAAAGAGAACTGCCCCTCTAGGTGTGCCCGCTGCGGCATTGGCTAGGCAACAGACAAGACGTGAATGGGCTGTCGAGATGGGGAAGAGTACTGCTGGCAAAAAAAGAGATTGTACTCATAAGGTGGAGGATCAGGCGCTCGTGACGTGCCATATGTGCAATCAAAAAAAGTCCGGCCATATGCGGCGTCATTTGAAACTAGCCCACCAGCTCTGCAATGAGGAGATCGATGCACTCCTCGTTCAGTGGAAGGAAATGACGACCGGACCTGCTCATATAAATAAAACGGCCCTCACATGTCCATACTGCAAACAGTCTCACAGTAGACTGAAAAGGCACTTGCAACTTGTACACAAATTGACTGATCCGCTATTGATTAAAGATCGCCTGGTCTCGGCTGCATTATCTCGCCCGGCGAATCGGACGGTCGGCCGATGGATTTATATAAATCGGTCATGACAGGGTTCGAGGCTTTCCTGTCCAGTAGAGGGGGCTACGTGTACAAGCCCAGTATCGTAAAGGACTTACTACAAAAAGTCCTCAAAGGCACAGGACATCATTTTGAATCAGATTTGGTCAAAGGTATTGACTGCTGTTAAGGTAGAGACGACGGAGGAAGAATTGGTCCATGGGGATGTAGACGATCCTAGTGACATCGACCAAGATGAGGAGGACGCCGAAGCGCTGGCTGGAGAACTGGAAAATCGGTCGGTTAGCTCACGACGGGATGGATCTGTACGCCTTCCCGCTAGTGAAACAGTTGCCCCCCCCCCCCCCCCCCCCCAAGTCCAACAAAGTGAAAACCAGGAAGTCCTCCGTTCAGCCCAAACCTCCAAGAGTCTCCGGGGCCGACATCATTGCAGATACCGACTCAGACTCTGCGCCTGAGCCGGTCCGCCCGTCTGCACGTGATGCTGCTCCTGATATGCCCAACATCAGCCGCCCTCGAACCTGGACCAAGTTGTGGAGCGATGAGGATGCACTTCTGTTGGAGCGCTGCTTCCGGACCTACATCCTAGAACGCCGTGCTAACCGGGCTCTTAAAGTGACAGTTGCGGACATCAAAATTAAGCTGAAATCCGAACCGCCCCCTTTCAGTAGTTTGCTTGATAACTACGGGTCAATAAAGATAGCAGAGCGTATCCACTATCTTGTGCGTAAGCCATACAATTTATTTGGAGAGGGCTTGCACACACGTTGTTAGGATATAAATTTTCTTTGCCTTATCTAGATCCGCAACCCTGTTGGTACATCGCACGGGAAAACCTATGGGACAAATGTATGGGAGTCCCGAGGGAGACAAACCGATAACAAAATATAAAAATGTACCGGTAACGGTACGCCCAAAAATATAGAAAAATTGAAAAAAACATAAAAATATATATATAAAAAAAAAATGTTGATTACTCCCTATCCACTACAGCTATCCTGGGCCTGAAAAAATAGCGTGAGATGTTTTTTCAGGTTCAGGCTTTTACTGGGGGCAAATAAGACGGTACACCCCCCGGTGTGTATCGCCTTCTTTGTCCAGTCGTTACAGTTGAGAGGGGAAAACAAAAAAATACCAAGTTCCGCTTATGTCCGGTACGCTTGACACGAATCAAGGGTAAAGTATCGGGGATTATTATGTCTACCACGGCCTAACCTATCGGGTAAGGCCTGGGAAAACCAAAAATTTTATATGTGATTAAAATACTGCTCGTACGTGGGTTCGATTCCCACCCTAAGCTTTAACGGGTAACGCACGGCTGTCGCAAAGCGGGCAGATTAGCTTAGTGGCCCCGCACTGCTGTCCAAAAGAACGATCGTGAAAGACCTTAACCATCGGGTAAAGCATGGGAAAACCAAAAAATTAACAAGTCCCGCTTATGTCCTGTACGCCTGACACGAATCAAGGGTATTGGGGAAAACAAAATATAACACGAAAGGGTTAGGCTTTTGAAATTTGATATAAAAAAAAATTACAAGTCATGCTTATGCCCCGACACCCCTAGTTCAAACCTTCGCAAAGGTGTCGGACATAAGCACACGGCCGACCAAGAGACCGTCAGGACTGCTCCCGGGGTGTTGCCGCATGCCCACATGAGGACTGATAACCATCCATGTACACGGGACTACACTAGGCAGCCACCGGACCGGGTGTCAAAGTAAGCAAGGGTCTGAACCTACGGTATGTAAGTTCGGGTCTTGTGGGTCGATCAGGGTATCTACTTTGAACGGTCAATCTGATCATCGAACGTGCTCTAGACCATCGGCATTGTGCGCAAACGATTCCCCCGACTCACAGCTACAAGGCGTGGGGTATGGGGGCTTCGAAATATTGCCCGTCCGGGAACCCCAGACTTTGAAAAAAAAAATCCCAATGGTGTCAGGCGAAAGGGACATAAGCATCAACTTGGGAAGAAACAACAAAGTAAAGCTGAAAAATACTTGCCAGCATTGGTAGACAAAGTTTCGTCAGGTTTTAATCCGATAGTTATCAGTAGGAAAACAAGTTTCGTCACTTTAAAGACCCATAACGGGTCAAAATGGCAAAGTGTCTAAGTAGACCCCGGACCTCCAAAACTAACCGTCCGATCGCCGCGAAACCTATATTTTTGGAAAGCCCGACCCTTTGTCAGTCGGTATACCATATGGGGGGCTAAATCGACCGAGAGATAAAGAAACGTCAGCCTCGGGAAAATAGCATACGCCACGGCTATCTGCATATCTGCTTTTTAGACCCAGCCGACCCCTAAGTTTTTGACGGCCTACAAATTACACAGCTACGTTAAGGGATGATGTAGTCAGGTCCCTGCAATATAAAAAGTCAGTAGGCCGAGGGGAAGGTTATAAGAAATAATATCAAACAGTAATAAATATCAACGTATAGTAAAGTAACGATTATAATACTATTGTATATGGTTGTCTAGTTGGGGTATACCAACCTAACCCTCTTAAACCTATTTCTGTTTTTTACTGTTTATAGGTATGACGAATGTGAAATATATAACACTTATTTATCTTCGTTTAGTCGTTCGAGGCGATCTGTAGAAAACTTTTCCGCCCCACGGTCATGTGTACGCTTATGTCCTGATAGTTCCGTATAAACATTCAAATCGACCCCGGGACCGCCACGGTCGACCCACTGACCCGGCTATGGGCGCAAAATCTTCCCCGCGTCCATACCTTCGTCCGACCCACTACCCAAAGCAAAAGGTCACGACCCAATAAAATATATAAGTCATGCTTATATTCGTTTTGCCTGACGCTTTCAGTAGTCAAGTACTGTTTAAACTGATGCTTATTTGTAAAATATTTGTTTGATTTTATACGAGATTATGATAGGTGTAGTCCTTGATCTTCCTGTTTGCCAAAGTTCATCACGACGACGGGATGTAAAAGTACAAAGCCACATCAAATATGTAACGAAGAAACAATAACAGACAAAGCAAAAACTGTGAGACAAGAAACAAACAAGTTAGCACGATACCTCGATTTACAAGCACGCCACATGCATACGAAAAAATAATAAACTGTTGGTACATTTGTTTGTTTTTTTAGTGATCAAGATAATAAAACAATTTGGACTACTGTGTATTTGACATTTTTACCTAATGAAATGACGTCTTTTTTTGTTCACGCATCGTTGTCAACTTCGAAATTTGATGCGATTGTCATACAATTGGGAGATCAAGCTTGCTTTAAACCAGGTTCAACCCACCATTTTCTACACTAGAAAATACCTGTATCAAGTCAGAAATATGACAGTTAAATCCATTCGTTTGCATCTTCGCTAGCAAAGGGTAACGATCCACTCCTGCTATCTGCACCCTTGGCGGATTGAGCCAACATTTGTGATAACAACGTTCCGTCATCTATCGGAAGATAAAAATCACGCCCATTCCGAATGCATTATTCCTGACCAATGGTAGCACTTGAACTCTCCAATTTGGAGGTAAAGACACGTTAGCGTCTAGCTTCTACACACTTGGTAAAGCCGGATATGAAAATATACGTCAATATTCATGCATTTGTGCATGAAACAAACACAGGAACTTATATTGGTTGATTAAAAACATTCAAGTTGTCACTAAATATAGTCGAATGTTTAGGGATGTAAAGACTTGTTGCACTATAAACACGTGGTAATTGTTTACAAATACTTTCTATATTTACACGTAATCATGTTCTAGGCGCTGTTTGATTGGATGCAGCGAATTTTCACTGCAAGCAATAAAAATTCTCACCTTGTGTCTCCGACATTTTATTTCAATCCGCCAAGGGTGAAGAGAGCGGGATTGGATCGTAACCTTAGGCCACTGAAGACGATTCGTTTGATGTGTGTTGAGCTTTAAATTTTGCCATTTGATACGCGACATTCTGTTTTAAATTTTCCTCGACGTTCAGTTTATTTTCTACTTTAGTGGGTTAGTGAGTGGAATATAATCATGATCTTGTACGTATCTTGTCTTTGGAATATTCGCGACTGGATTTAATTGGCTGGACATTTTACCTCTCAACAAGAATTAAAGCTTCCGTTACCTATGTCGGACATTAGCGGGACATACACATAGAAATTGGTGACACTCGGACATTAGCGGAGACATTCGCGGTCTTAAGCATAAAATGTTCGCGAATGTCAAATGTCGGACATAAGGCAAAGATCACGGTGTCAGGGCATACGGACGTAAGCATAGCGTCGGTCACAAGCATGTCAACATTGTCGGACATAAGCGAAAAATTGAAACACGGTTGAATTACACTCTGGCTATATAACTTGTAAACCCGCCTCGATCCTAACGTAGGTCGTGCCGGTCGGCAGCCCGGGCCCGGTTGGTAAGCCGGTAGTGGTGACCGCAAAGTTATTACTTTGAATCTTGCTTCTTGGTACCATAAAGTTTTCAATTTTTGTTTTGTTTGTTTGTTTCCTTTGACGGTCTTTTAATTTACCGCTATCTTTCATATCTTTGATTGATTCAGGTAGCATTATCGACCTAGTTGGGAAATTTTTAAGCCCGCCTCGACCCTAGCATAGGTCGTGCCGGTCGGCAGCCCGGGCCCGGATGGTAAGCCGGTAGTGGTGACCAAAAATTTCTCGATGGTAGACTGTTGGTAAAGACGCAATAGAGGCTGCACGATCTTATGCCGTTGGCTACGATCACTCACTCCGGATGAACGGGTTCAGAAGAGTATGCTCTCATCGCATCTGACTTAAGGATTGGACAGGATCCTAATTCTTTCGATGGTAGGACCCTACGTGCCAAGGGCGATGCCATTCCGGTGACCCGTGTATATACTCCCCCTTACAATTAAGTGGCATACTTAACTTTAAGATTAAGTTTCCACCCCATACGGTCATGTCGCTGGACCACACGACCAGGGGAAGTATTCGTGGGTCATTAACCGGTTTTTCTATTTATTACAGAATGAATGGTAAAGGTAAAGAAAAAAGAAGAAAAGGTAAAGGTAAGTCGGCCAAGCACATGGAACGCGAGGATACCGACTCCCCGGTACCAAGGCCGTCCGGAGCCATGGCCGTCGAAACTGCCCACCCTGTACTGCCGGCCGTTCTCAGTCGCGGAGAACGTAAAGCAAAAAAAGTGCTCTTGGTGGGAGTTAAAGTCGGATGTTACACATCCTTTAAGCTTGGCGGAGATGTGCCTTCCGATGTTTACATCGATAGCCTCCTGGACAAAATCGGGACCCTAACGGGAGCGTACCGTCCGTCTGCGTCACCGGATAGCGCTATTCCGATGCTCGTGGGCGGGCGGTATAGGAGTGGGTTCTGGCGAGATGCTTGCTCGCAACAGTTTTCCTTCGAGTCCCACAATGGTACTAACAAGGTCGGTCAGGCCACCTTGTATTACACGTTGATGAAAACAAAGGGCCATGTGCGCTATTCTGGGGTAGCCATCAATGTTACGAGGAACCAATATTGTGACGACGTCGGTCACTATTCCTCTAACGATTTTATCGGGTGTACACAGCAGCCCGAATTTACATGCATGATGTCCAGGAGAAAAGTTCCCGCTATAGAGAGCGGCAGCGGACCGCAGGCTGAGTCACACTGCGTGTTCCATACTCCAAGCAGATATAGCAAGCAGAGCCCAGAGCACATTCTAGCCGTGCAAATCATCAAAGAGCGTATGCTAATTGGTACCGCCTCGTGGCTGACAGAGAAGGAGACAATGGTGCAGCGGGTGGCAAGCAAACTAGCACTCGAGCCCGCTGCCGTCGTCGCAACGGCTCCGTCCGATTGCCGGGGTAGCAAAGGTGAAGCACACCAGGATGAGGCCGATGATGCGGCTACTGTCGACGAGGCCAAGTCCATCAGTCGGGAGAGGAAAGCTGTTAAAAAAGCAAAAAAGAAAGCCAGAAAAGCTAAGCGGTTGCTTGCTAAGGGGGAAGCCAAAGCTGGCGAGGGACAGTCCAAGGCCAAGAAGGCTAAGGTAACCCCTGAAGCCGACTCGGCGGTAGTCGTCGAGTCTAATCAAGTGGAGGCACCGTGCAAGAAGGCTAAGGTAACCCCTGAAGCCGACTCGGCGGTAGTCGTCGAGTCTAATCAAGTGGAGGCACCGTGCAAGAAGGCTAAGCTTGTTGTCGCCTCGGCCACAAGTGAGACAAAGGCAATTTCGCAAAAACTGGAGCCCGCCTCCAAGGATACTTTTGTCGCTAGCTGGATACTTAGATATAGTGACGAATTTCCCACTGAGGAACAAATTGCAAAATCCCGGCCGGAGTCTAAAGAGTGCGCGAGGCCCTTGGATTTAATGATCCCATGTGTGGCAGTAGACCCAGAAGTAGCAGCGCCTGCTCGGGTGGTGACGAGGGTCGACTCTCCACCTAAGGTAGTCTCCACTACCACCGCTATGAGCCCTGTTGATCACTCTGACCCGGAGCTAGTGCACCCTGCAAAGACCGCCCAGAGGAAAATTTCAGTGGTTGACCAGCCGCTGAATCTATATCCTTCAGGGGAACTACTAGAAAAACTTAACCAAGAGCGCTTTCGTTTAGATAAACGAGATGTCATGAGTTCCAAAGCTGGCTCACGGTATGTGAAACGGTCTCTATTTCTTGCAGAGCAGGAAGCTAGTAAAGGGAAAGATGCCGACAGGGCTCCCACGACAGTCGTGAAGAGTCTGAGTGTGCCCTTATTTTTCGGTACCGGAGCCGTCCGTAAGAGTACGCCCCATCAGTTGCTCAGGATGTACAGGACGACGAGGCGTCCTCTTCTGAATCTGAAAATGCCTCTTACGTTCAGGATGCACAGGACGACGAGGCGTCCTCTTCTGAATCTGAAACAGGTGCAGGCGGTATTACTAACAAGGCCGCGGTAACAAAGAAAAGTGCCCCGATAGGTTGGCCATGCGTTAGGCAACAGACAAAACATGAATGGGCTGTCGCGATGGGTAAGAGTACTGCTGGCAAGAAGAGGGATTGTACTCATCAGGTGGAGGATCAGGCGCTCGTGACATGCCATCTGTGCAATCAACAGAAATTCGGCCATATGCGGCGCCATTTAAAGCTAGCCCACCAGCTCTGCAATCAGGAGATCGATGCACTCCTCGTTCAGTCGAAGGAAATGACGGCCGGACCTGCTCATGTAAGTAAAACGGCCCTGACATGTCCGTACTGCAAACAGTCTCACACTAGACTGAAAAGGCTTTTGCAACTAGTACACCATCTAACAGACCCCCTCTTGATCAAAGATCGCCTGGTCTCGGCTGCATTATCACGCCAGGAGACGGCCGGCGGCGAATCGGACGGTCGACCGATGGATTTATACAATTCGGTCATGACAGGATTCGAGGCTTTCCTGTGCAGTAAATGGGGCTACACGTACAAACCCAGTATCGTAAAGGACTTACTGCAAAAAGTTAAAACGATCTTGTCCTTTATCGTTAATGCCAATGCCTTCACGTTTGGGTCGTTACGTGAACTGCAGAGATGTGGAGATAAAGATGGTATCCTAGAGCAGGTTGCCAACTTCAAGCACAATGCATCAGGCACGCCAGAGAGACGTGAGAAGCCACTAGGATCGGGTACCATGTCAAACTACGTGCTTGGCTTGAAACGCTTCTGCGAGTTTATCCACGGGCGGCAAGACAGAGTCCTAGCCATCGTACCGGACCTGCATTCCTGGAGCACTCTCACTATGAATGTGAACCGTGTTTATAAAACGTATAACACGGAAAGACTCGGGACCAAATAATGCGCCGCACAGACCAGACTAAGCTCCTGAATAGAGAGCAAGTCTGGCAGTATACCACTTCCGCTTTAGCTCAACGACTAAATAAAATTCTCGAATCCGATACAAAGCCTACGGTTTTAACTGTGGAAGCATTTACTCTAGTGCGCGGTCACATTCTAATGCTATTGGAAATCATGAACGGTAAGAGGGCCGGCGATTTCCGAAACCTGACCATGCAGGAATGGCGAGAAGGCACTCTAGTGGGAATAGATTACATCGTCCGGGTTCGACGACACAAGGTAATAACTAAACCTTGTAATATCAACTTCCCTGGCCTTCTCTTTAACTATATGAAACGCTTTCTCAAATATTATAGACCGATAGTCCTAAAAAAAGGCACCGCTGTAGAGAATGTGTTCCTTGGAACTACGGGCGCACCATTGACTAGCAGTCAAGTCGTTGAGGCCATGAATAAGTGCTGGCACATATATGGATCGGAGATCAACGTGAAACTGCCACGGTTTACCACAACCAGGCTGCGTAAGTTGATCGTCACGATCCATAGATCCACCTCCCAGTCTAAGGAGTCCCAGGATATTCTTGCCGCCCACATGGCTCACTCACCCGCGGTTGCAGACCGTTGGTATGACGTGGGTCAGGGAACGTTTAAGTCCTCAAAGGCACAAGATATAATTTTAAATCAGATTTGGTCAAGTGTATTGACCAAGACCGCTGTGAAGGTACAGACGCCGGAGGAGGAACAAATCGATGAGGATGTGGATGATCGTAGTGACATCGATGAAGATGAGGAGGACGCCGAAGCACTGGCGGGAGAACTGGAAGATCGATCGGCTAGCTCACGACGGGATGGATCTGTACGCCTTCCCGCTAGTGAGACAGTTGCTCCCCCCAAATCCCACAAAGTAAAAGCTAAGAAATCCTCCTCCGTTCAGCCCAAACCTCCAACTAAAGTCTCTGGGGCCGGCATCATTGCAGATACCGACTCAAGACTCTGCGCCTGAGCCGGTCCGCCCGTCTGCACGTGATGCTGCTCCTGATATGCCTAACATCAGCCGCCCACGAACTTGGACCAAGTTGTGGGGCGATGAGGATGCAGATCTCTTGCAGCGCTGCTTTGGGAACTACATCCTAGAACGCCGTGCTAACCCGGCTCTTAAAGTGACAGTGACGGACATCAAATCTAAGCTGAAATCCGAAACGGCCCCTTTCAGTAGTTTGCTTGATAACTACGGGCCAATAAAGATAGCAGAGCGTATCCGCTATCTTGTGCGTAAGCCATAAAATTTATTTGGTGAGGGCTTGCACACACGTTGTTTTGGATATAAATTCTCTTTGCCTTATCTAGATCCGCAACCCGGTTAGTACATCGCACGGGAAAACCTATGAGACAAACGACGGGACAAACGACGTATGGGAAAAACGTATGGGAATCGCGAGGCAGACGCGAGGAGACAAACCGATAACAAAATATAAAAAAGTACCGGTAACGGTACGCCAAAAGAATATAGAAAACTGGAAAAAAACATAAAAATATATAAAAAAAAAAAAAATGTTGGTTACTCCCTATCCACTCTAGCTGTCCTGGGCCTGAAAAAATAGCGTGAGATGTTTTTTCAGGTTCAGGCTTTTACTGGGGGCAAATAAGACGGTACACCCCCCCCCCCCCCCGGTGTGTATCGCCTTCTTTGTCCAGTCGTTACAGGTGAGAGGGGGTGTTTTGCCTGGGAAAACCAAAAAATACCAAGTCCCGCTTATGTCCGGTACGGTCGACACGAATCAATGGTTAAGTATAGGGGAATAATGCATTCGCCTGCTTATGTCTGCCACGGCCTAACCTATCGGGTAAGGCCTGGGAAAACCAAAAAATACGAAGTCCCGCTTATGTCCGGGTACGGTTGACACGAATCAAGGGTAAAGTATCGGGGAATCATGCATTCGCCTGCTTATGTCTGCCACGGCCTAACCTATCGGGTAAGGCCTGGGAAAACCAAAAATTTTATATGAGATTAAAATTAAAAGAGCAACGGGTAACGCACGGCTAGTACAAAGCGGGCAGATTAGCTTAGTGGCTCCGCACTGCTGTCCAAAAGAACTATCGGGCAAGACACGGGTAAACCTTAACCATCTCGGGTAAAGCAAAAATTTAACAAGTCCCGCTTATGTCCTGACACGAAAGGGTTAGGCTTTTGTAATTTAATAAAAAAAAATTACAAGTCATGCTTATGCCCTGACATGAAAGGGTTAGGCTTAGCACAAACTGTAACCCTAGCTTATGCCTTGACACCCCTAGTTCAAACCTTCGCGAAGGTGTCGGACATAAGCACACGGTCGACCAAGAGACCGACAGGACTGCTCCCGGGGTGTTGCCGCATGCCCACATGAGGACTGATAACCATTCATGTACACGGGACTAAACTAGGCAGCCACCGGACCGGGTGTCAAAGTAAGCAAGGGTCTGAACCTACGGTATGTAAGTTCGGGTCTTGTGAGTCGATCAGGGTATCTACTTTGAACGGTCAATCTGATCATCGAACGAACGTGCTCTAGACCATCGGCATTGTGCGCAAA
Source organism: Mytilus trossulus (assembly GCF_036588685.1). Classification (NCBI taxonomy): domain Eukaryota; kingdom Metazoa; phylum Mollusca; class Bivalvia; order Mytilida; family Mytilidae; genus Mytilus; species Mytilus trossulus. The sequence continues at coordinate 248,038 of NC_086382.1, read as the reverse complement.
CGATTCCCCCGACTCACAGCTACAAGGCGTGGGGTATGGGGGCTTCGAAATATTGCCCGTCCGGGAACTCCAGACTTTGAAAAAAAAAAATCCCAATGGTGTCAGGCGAAAGGGACATAAGCATCAACTTGGGTTTTTGGACCTCTGAAAAATATATTCATCTTGGGAAGAAACAACAAAGTAAAGCTGAAAAAAACTTGCCAGCATTGGTAGACAAGTTTCGTTAGGTTTTATCCGATAGTTATCGGTAGGAAAACAAGTTTCGTCACTTTAAAGACCCATAACGGGTCAAAATGGCAAAGTGTCTAAGTAGACCCCCGGACCTCCAAAACTAACTTGCCGATCGCCGCGAAACCTATATTTTCGTAAAGCCCGACCCTTTGTTAGTCGGTATACCATATGGGGGCTAAATCGACCGAGAGATAAAGAAACGTCAGCTTCGGTAAAATAGCATACGCCACGGCTATCTGCATATCTGCTTTTTAGACCCAGCCGACCCCTAGGTTTTTGACCTGACGGTCGAACCCAAACTTCACGACCCTATAAAACATACAAGTCATGCTTATGTCCGATTCGCCTGACGCTTTCAGTAGTCAAGTACTGTGGATTCATTATTATTCGTTGGATACCAATTTTCGTGGATTTCGTGGGAATAGGTGAACCGCGAAATTAAATATTCAACGAATGACAATTTTTCTAAAGGCTTGTATAAAGACTTCAGCAAAACCACGAAATTAAATATCCACGAATATATAAGTTTTCCTTCATACACGAAAATTGGTGCCCACGAAAATAAATGAATCCATAGTATACATTTTGGATACATAATCTTCTATTAAAAGTAAATGTGAATATCCACTATTAAAGTCATTTATCTCGAGAGAAAACAATTTAGTTTCTTAGGGCACCAATGCAAACACGGAAAGGGGAGGGACATTCAAACTCGCTAGTTAAAAATAAACTGACCATATCATGGCTAAATAAAAAAACCAAACAAACAGACAATAGTCCAAAACACAATATTGACTACTAGACACTAAGCATAATATAATAATAATATTTTCTGTTCTATTCTATATACAGATTTCGAATTGAGTGTGTAAGTATTCGGACTACCTCAGCCTTATGTTATATATATACAGATTTGTTTCTTAAAATATATTATTACATAATATATAAACGTAAATATACAGACAAACAAGTTTTCTTTTACCCTGATACCCTTATACTTGGCTCAATAAGTGTCGGACTTACGGGTTGTCAAGAGTATTAGGCTGTCGGAGCAATGGGTTGTCGGACTAATGGCGTGTAACCAAAAATGCAACAGTATCCAAATAATGCACATATGCGTAGTAATTTTCGTAGACTTCGCAAAGAATATAATTGAAATAAGCAAAACGAAAGTTTGTCAATGATACAAAACTGGACACTCTACATAAAAATAATCCGAAATAATTTTGGGAGACCAACTGCCTAAACTAATCCAATTAGTATCTCTGATTGGCACAAATATATAAATGATTTATATGCAGCAAATAAAGATGAAGCCCCAAATTTTATACCTACACCTATAGATCTTTTAGATACAGACCCTCTAGATGTCCCTTTTATTTGTGGAGAGATCCGTAAAGGTATTCATCAGTTAAACAACAATAATCAACTAGACATTGATACGATTCCTAATGAATTTAAAAAATGTGGTAAAAATAAGTTATAACCTTCTTTCGTCAATTTATTTTATAGGATTTTGTCACCGGATGTATTTCCAAATTGCTGGAATATCACATGTACCACATTTATACATAAGAATTGTGATATCAATTGTTGTGATAATTACAGATGCCTATGTCTTACAAACTACTATTGAAAACATTTTTAACTTCTTTATTACAAACTAGACTTAACGAATATCTAAATGATCATAATATATATAACAAATTTCATGCCGGATTTAGTCCAGATTACCGTACAACTGACCATCAAACTCATAAATCCATGGACTAAAAATAAAATCGGGGTAACAAACTAAAACCGGCGGAAACGCATTAATTTAAGAGGAGAACAACGACACAACATCCAAACGGACCAAGCATCAGACAAAATACCACGAGAATAACAAATATAACATCAAAACCAAATACATGAATTTGTGATAGACAAGTACCGTGCCACGTCTTATCTCAAAAATAAGAGAAAACAAACGGCACACCGTTAAAATGCAACAAACACAGACACGAACAATAATATAACAATGGTCATCTTCCTGACTTGGTACAGGGCATTATACTTGGTACAGGAGATATATTTAAAGGCAATACTGAACAAATATATCTTTAAACACAAAATGCAGATATAGACCAAGGCATTTGCTTCAATTTGGCACGATGGACTTTTTGAAAAACTTTTAAAACTGGGAGTAAAAGGACATATTTTTCCAATTAATTTACCACATGTGTTATAATGCAATATTTGTTGTACATCTAGAACTAAGCTATCTTAATTAGAAAAAGGTGTGAGACAAGGTGCAGGCAGGCTTAAGCCTCCTCCAATTTATTATATTTGTCAATTATATTGATTTAAAATTTAAATATTCCGTATTAAAGACAGTTATCTTGAGAGAAAACAATTTAGTCCAAAACACAATATTGACTACTAGACACTAAGCATCACGAACCCCGCAATATAACAGTGGTGATGCTAAAGATATGCACAAGTTTTGTTGTCGAGGAGGAACATTTGACCTTGCTATGCATTTGGTTGTCTACTTAATAAGTAGCGATTGGTATGACTCGATAAAATAGTTAAATTGTGCGATCATATACAGATCGGAAGGCATGCTTTCAAACAAACATTTCTCAAAAACATTTTTTTTTCTTTCAATTTTAGCATTACATATAGTGGCAGCTGAGGGTGAAACAAACACTTTTTTTCTTAGAATCAAAAACAAATTATTTTTTACTCCAAAAACTGGAAACAAACTCTTTTTACCAAAAGAAACCATAGCTCCTCCCTTCCCAGAAAATTCGAAAATTCTAGGAAGGGAAGAGCTATGGTTTCTTTTGGTAAAGAGTTTGTTTCAAAATCAAATGGTTGCTGCCCTAGGTCATCACGTCCAGTAGCAAATATATCATTCTAGTTCAGAACGAGGGCAAGTTAACTACCATACTACGGTCTTATCAGAGACCATCCGGGATGATGATCGGGGCAATTTTAAAATAAAGTTTTATTGATAGGGACAGAAATTTAGCCTTGCAACAGGCTAGCTACGGATCCAGAGTTGTTGAAAGGGTTCTTTACCTGCATTTTTAAACGAGGCATCGGATTTAACGTCCCAATTCTGATTGGACGACTCACTTTGTCAATGTTTTACTGCTGGTCAGAGGAATACAAGTGACCATACTTCTATTGCCCAGTCACCCTTAGGGGCGCATGTCGGAGTTTTGATCCTAACGATTCCAGGGCGTCAATAATCTGCTTAACGCGCGCTAGTTCCTGAAGATCGTCATTTTGGAAAAGTGCTTTTTAAACGCATGGAGGTAATTAAGTCTTGTTATCATTAACTACATTAATTAATATTGTCTTGGATGAATTATTCGTTTCTCTGCACATAGTCAGCACCAAGTATGTAGGATTGAACACGTGTAATAATATGGAGCGACACATTTTGGAATATAATACTAATTGGAAGGGTCGTGTATTACACATGTTCTTCTCGACGCCTTCCCATTATGTCTGTATATAATTATTCATCACAATGGACAGTCTCCATATAAATCTCAGCAAGATTTAGTTTTCTCATCAGTAAAAGGTTCTGGTCATGCAATAATAATCATCACGGCAGATTCACAATTGTCTTTAGTTCTGTGCTCCATGCCACGTGTTCTAGTCTATACTTCAATCAGAATTTTCCTACCAATCAAAATAGAGCATTTTGTTTACATTAATCTTGAATAATATACAATTATTGAAGCTAGTTCATCAAACTTTTGCATTATCGAACAAATATTGAATTTGTGCTTACAAACGACAAAATGAACAAGAGAAATGTCTTTTATGTACATTCTAGACGAGAAATTTTAAAAGTAAAATCACAAAAATGCTGAACTCTGAGGAAATTTCAAAACGGAAAGTTCTTTATAATTACTAGTAATGGCAAAATTAAATAATATAACACATTAACCAAATGGACAACAACTGTCTGATTCCTGACTTGGTACATGTATTTAAAAGTAGAAAGTGGCGAATTGAACCCGATTTTATTACGCTTAGATGTAGATCTAATAGGTAGATCCTGCAACAGATGTCATCCCGTACAACGATCATGTAAACATCCACTTACACGGGTAAATGATAGTGTATTGAATAGAGATAAAAACGTATTCTTGCAACGAGCTACCTATGGACCCTTCAACGTTTGTTGCGAGGGTTCCAAAAAGGTAGACTTATTACTGAATTTCCATTACAAACGGCCGTGGCTCCGTACTTGTTCATCACGCACAGCTAAACGGAGAACCACTATGCCGCGCGGAGGAAACCAATTGTGGCCATATTTCGTTTTTCAAGTCACCCTCAAAGGTATTTAATTTGTGATTCGCCTCGCAATATAAAGTAGTAGGATAGCAGATTACGGTACTGGCATGAAAATACGGATTTTTTGTGTTATTAAAATTTGCTGTTACAAAATATTAAAAATTATTATAAATTAAGGAATGTATCTCCCTCACGCAAAGCTCTGATTCCTTTGACGAATTTGGTAATACTTTTTGGACCTTTTGGATTATAGCTCTTCATCTTTTATATATGCTTTGGATTTCAAATATTTTGGCCACGAGCATCACTGAAGAGACATGTATTGTCGAAATGCGCATCTGGTGCAACAAAATTGGTACCGTTGATTTCATTACTACCACTGGGTCGATGCCTCTGCTGGTGGACTATTAGTCCCCGAGGGTATCACCAGCCCAGTAGCCAGTACTTCGGTACTGGCATGAAAATACGGATTTTTTGTGTTATTAAAATTTGCTGTTACAAAATATTAAAAATTATTATAAATTGAGGAATGTATCTCCCTCACGCAAAGCTCTGATTCCTTTCACGAATTTGGTAATACTTTTTGGACCTTTTGGATTATAGCTCTTCATCTTTTATATATGCTTTGGATTTCAAATATTTTGGCCACGAGCATCACTGAAGAGACATGTATTGTCGAAATGCGCATCTGGTGCAACAAAATTGGTACCGTTGATTTTATTTTAGCTACGAAAAAAAATATGATAAATTCTCTGGAGTAGCCGTGTATTTAAAACTTCCTCTTATCATTTGAAATATTAATAGTACGCCTGTAAACCACTGCCAAAGTGGGTGGTATACTCCTTTCTTAATGAGATGCTCATAAATATTCATAACATGCTCAAAACGAGGCTATATTCGGTCACGACAGTAAAGTATATGTAGAATGCTACTTGGAGTATACACATTACAAGCAAACAGACATCGTTTTAACCAATTTGAGGTAGACCCATCCTGTCCACTGTGTAAACATGGACCAGAGGACAGAATTTACTTTCTTGTCCTTTGTCAACATCTTGCCACAGTCAGACAACCATTTATGGAATCTCTGAAAATTGTTATGCGGGAAATGTAACCAGATCTACATCAACATCTGATCCACTACTAATTACGCAAGTCAGACTTGACTGCTCGTCCAGCCCGTTTGTGCAACCTCAATATTACAACAGACTTGAATGTTTAAGTCGAGGACTTTGCTATGCCCTACATATAGCACGCAGTACAGCTCTAGATATCTCATTACAAGTAACCAGCTAAATAGTGTGCTAGATTTCATTTGACATTTATTATACTATCATGATTGAGTGATTGAAACATAGTAGGGACCACCCCGCTCTTAATGTGTACATAGACTTTAATTTAGTATTGTAGTAAAAGTGAAACAGTGCATATATAGATATTTTAAATGCTGGGTAACCATACCCAACACTACAGTTCTCCAGACGGTGGAGGAAGATACACAACAACAACAACATATGGCGGCAAATGACAACGAAAAACTAACAGAGCATACATCTACGAAGGATTTGACTTGTTTACCGGCCATCAATTTTAGTTTTGTTGAGTCTATTGTTAAAGCAGGAAGTAGGAGTCGGGGAGACAAAGAAATATCAAAGGGATACAAGTATTTCAGCGAGAAATACATATTTAATATTTCAGGTATTTGTCCTTCATTCGGCGCCGATTCCTCATTTCTAACCCTTCTTAATTTCATGTTGTTTCAAAATGGTACACAATAAATTTCTAAAATAATGAACTATCTGGTTGTCTACGTAGGCACGTTGGGTCCCTGTAATTTTTTTTAGTTAACTAACTAACTATAAAGTGTCCTCGTCAAAATCCTCTGTCATGTTGTCAAATGCGACACTACGTACCAGAGTGAAGTGGGGACAATACGAATATTTAATTCATGCATGTTTTAGCATGAAATATCAATATGTTGACTTAAATTTCACTAGATTTATGAATAATCTCTTTCATATATTATTGTCTCCAAATATATATATGCATCAGCCTCTTGAAGTCACCCACATATAAAAAAGATGTAAATTAAACTGTATGATTGCCAATCAGTCAACTCTCCATAAGAGACAAAATGACACAGAACTTCACAACTATAGGTCACCGTACGACCTTCAACAATGAGTAAATCCTGTCAATCATGGAGACAAATAAGTGTAGTCTTGATATGACATTAGATGAGGAATCAACCACTTTTTTGTATGCAAATGTACAGTACATAATTATTTGTCTTTTCTTTTTTTAACCCTTTATCAGCATGAAGCACATGTGTCCGTAAATATTGTGAATGCTCTTTTGTTTATTACACTGTACCATCCATACTTTTTTCAGTCACTCATTTCTATGAAACATATTTAGTGCATTAAAACTGATTCCATTTTTGATATACAGTGTTGTTTAAACTTTAAAAACACTTTTATTTAATAATGCAATTTGACTAAATGCAGACATCAATCAATTAAGTGTTAATCTTAAAACACTATTTGTTTACTCTTCAGGGTCACTGTGACTTGACATCAGTTTCAGTTACATTTGGATTTGCATGCTTTCATAAATTGTTTTAATTTGTTTACAGTTCATAAATTGGATAATGGTTGTATGGTAACAGCAGGATGTCACAGATCCCAAAAAAAGAATGAAAGTCCACATGAAATAGAGGTAATAAATATAATTCATGTTACCATAATTTGTCTTAAAATCAAACAAATATAGGTTTAAAAAACAGAATCATTTGAAAGGTGTTTTTTTTTTCTTCATGTAGGCTACCACAATATTCTTTAAAGAAGTGGCATGAGTACCAATGCGACAAATCTCTATCTAAGACAATGTAGATCAAGCTGCAGTATATATGGTCTTAATGTAGAACTTGACTCTTAAAAAAGAGCAAGCTACTTACTGCTATATAAGGACCTATTGTTATGTTTTGTATTTAAAACTCTTTCAGGTTCATTATGTGTACTGCTACTTTGAAGGAAGGTGATAATACATGTATATCTCCTAAACTGTTCAATGCTGCATAATCTATATTTACAAACCTTGTTAGTATATTACACTTACCACTGGTAAGAGATTGAGGTTTAAGTCCTCGACGGGAAGTATATAGATGTGCATTTATTGTGTTTACAGTTTGAGTTTTTGATTTAGTAAATGGTCCCAAAAAACATATAATCATCTATTTGTTAGTTATATAAGTTAACTAAATATCAGCATTCTGCTTGTCATTACTTCTGTTCATTTATCAGTGAGTGACCTTTAGGATTTTTATTTGTTGAAAATATCACCCTTCTAGTTCTAAATAGATATAGGAAGATGTGGTGTGAGTGCCAATGAGACATGCAACTCTCTATCCAAATAACAATTTATAAAAAGGTAAACCATTATAGGTTAAAGTACGGCCTTCAACACGGAGCCTTGGCTCACACCGAACAACAAGCTATAAAGGGCCCCACAATTACTAGTGTAAATAGTTATCAAAAGTACCAGGATTATAATTGTATACGCCAGACGCGCGTTTCGTCTACATAAGACTCATCAGTGACGCTCAGATCAAAATAGTTTAAAAGCCAAACAAATACAAAGTTGAAGAGCATTGAGGGCACAAAATTCCAAAAAGTAGTGTCAAATACGGCGAAGGTAATCTACTCCTGGGGTAAGTAAATCCTTAGTTTTTCGAAAAATTCAAAGTTTTATGAACAGAAAATTTATAAAAATGACCATATAATTGATATTCATGTTAACACCGAAGTGCTGACTACTGGGCTGGTGATACCCTCGTAAAACCATTCAAACGGGAAAACCAACGGTCTAATCTATAAAAAAAAACCCGTGAAACGAGAAACACGTATATATTACATAAACAAACGACAACTACTGTACATCAGATTCCTGACTTAGGACAGGTGCAAACATTTGCAGCGGGATTAAACGTTTTAATGGATCCAAACCTTATGATTACACAATGAACGAATAAATTTGATCTGTGATATCTGAATACAAATGCACAGTTAATTAAATATTAGAGACAAACATTCATGACCAAAAAGCTAACAAACAAATTCAAACAACGCCATGGTAAGACATCACTGAGAAAAATTTAAAAAGCACACAAGCACAAATCAGATGACATGATGAACAGAATTTAAAGCCCTTGTGTAACATGTGTAATTGTCATTTTTGTATATACAATTTCCATTGTTTATTTGTGATTTTGTCCCAAATACATTTAGGGCTAATTCAACAACCAAGAACCAAATTTTTACATAATTTGGCACAACGGTAATAGACGTTTACTGAAAAAAGACCAGTAACCAACACTCAATTATTGAACTATCCTTCCTATCATCCCACATAAAGTTTATTAAAACAGCCATTACTCAATGTTCCTTATATTTTTTACCTGATTTTTATTTGTTATTCTAACAAGCCCAAATGACGGAAAGCATATAAGCACAAGTTATATAATTAATATTTACCTGTCTTATATCTAACATTTGACATTACCAATAAATAAATGGTGACGAAGTCTATATGTATAAATGTTCATGTTGTATCTTCAATATTACATACACATTTTTGGTATGTTACGCATATTATGGATAAACAAAGAAAGCTGTTTTCTAGTTTGAATTGTTTTACATTGTCATATCGTGATCCTTTATAGCTGACTATGCAGTATGGGCTTTGCTCATTGTTGAAGGCCGTAAAGTGCCTATAGTTGTTAATGTCTGTGGACAGTTGTCTCATTGGAAATTATACCTCATCTATTTTATGTTTACAAAAAAATGAACATTTATAATTTGTAATTTGTGTCTTGTTCTTGTTTTGTAGATATCCTTAGTGGAAGGACCTGCTTTAGAGTCCAGCAGTTGCTCCTGTGCTATAGGAAAATCAGGTACATGTGTCCATGTTACTGGTCTTCTTTATACTTTAGCACACATGAAAGATTCAAATCTGAAACCAATTCCATCTGACATCTTGAAGACTTCTTTGCCTCAGACATGGCATATACGTAGAGGTGAGAAACTGAAAGGCAGCCAAGTTGATGATGTGGTTGTTTGTGGATATGATTCTAAATCTCCGTATAGGCAACCCCGTGGTCTCCGGTCAACTCTATACAATTCGTCAAAACTAGATTTTTTACCTGTAACATAATTATCTATCTCAAGTAGTTCTAGCCAAGAAACAGACATAAGATTTGGTAAATTTCCTACAGGGTCTGCAATAAGTTACCAACAAAAGCTGTCATCTCATTATATAGTAAATATCTTAGATGAGGACTTCCCAATACTGCCAGTAGATAACGTCATGATAAACACTGTCCAAATTGCCTTAGACAGGAATAAAGCTTCAATGCAATTCAAGTCAGTATGGATGAGACAAGGACCATAGAAGTGATGACCAGAGTAATGATCCACGGTAAAATGCTGTTCGTGGAGACAGGTTGACAGCATCAGTTGCTGGCGACATAGTCAAGAGGAGAGCAGGTTTGTTTTCTACCAAATAGTATACCATGTGTTGTTCAATTCTATTCATCGTACTTGTGATAATCTTTTTATAAATAGTCCATCTGTCTGTGAAAATAGATTTAATTTAAAAAATGAGGTGATATAAGAATACTAGTCTTATTCGACATAATTGTATAGCTATACATAAAAAAAGTATTTAAAGACTGCACATGATTTCATTGTTTTGACCTATTTAAAGGAGCTCATTAACAAACAAGTTCATTGTTGAAGACTCTACATCAACTGTTAAAATAAAGAACTCAACAGGAATAAAAACCATTGTGATAGATCATTTCATTTTTTTTCATTGCATTTTGTGACATTTTGATGTAATTAACTCCATATCCTCTGATATCCTGTAAAAGACAGACAATTGAACAAATATAAGATAATTTTATTAGCTAGAACAATAGTTAAACTAAGATAAATATATATATGTACATGCATGGTTGTATCTACTTAAAATTAACAAAAAATAATATAACTTCAAATGACCAAATTAGTAATGCATTATACATAAAAACATACAATCTCTTTAAGATGTTACCCAACACCTTCACTTAAATTTATTATGTCCCGTTTAATTATCATAAAATTTAAACAAAGTATTCACTCTGACATGTCTGACCCTTTGACAAAAATTTCAAATAATTTGAACCAACAAAATTTTCAGAATAAATACACTGGTTATATAGAAGTTCGATAAACACTTATTTTAATCATTGAGAAGTTAAATATCCAATTAACAACACGACCTAACTAAAACGTTTAGCTTTACAGAGTTATTTCCCAGTAGTGTTAGGTACCACCTTAAAGTAGATTGAAACCATTTGATTTAGCATCTTTCAAAATTGTAAATTATCAAACTACAGTATGCATGTATTTGTTTACCCTTTTATTTAGTTCATTTAAAAAATGGAAAACAACACGTTTTTTAATTTATTGCGTCCGAAGCGCTTTTCTGGATTTACCTTCATCAGGAACGCTCAAAGCCAAACATTTGAAATCCGAAGATGTATAAGTACCGAAAATCGTTGAAGAGCTATATGTCAAAAATATCAAAAATAAATAGCCAAATTCGTCTAAAGCCAACTTTGCCTGAGGGAGTTGAAACCTTAGTTTCATAATAATTTCAAAATTTATAAACAGACAATTTAGTAAAGTTTGTTAAATCATGTCCGTACCGAAGCACTGACTACTGAGCTGATGATACCCTCGGGGACTGATAGTCCATCAGCAGAGGTATCGACCCAGTGATGTAAAAAATGGAAAACAACACGTTTTATAATTTATTGCGTATATCCATATTTTATTATCATTTTATACAGTTTACCTATATTATTTTTTTTATAGTTTTTAAGAAACATATTTAACCATGAAAACTAAACACTGACCAATGAACCATGAAAATAAGGTGAAGCCAAGGTCAAATGAACCATTCCAGACAGACATGTAAAGCTTACAATTTTTCCATACAACACATATAGTTTGCCTATGGCTTAAAGTTGAAATACTGGCCAAAACTCAAAATCATAATACTGAGTAATGAACCGTGAAAATGAGGTCAATGTTAAATAAAACCTGTGAGACTAACATGTGCATCATAAAATATTTCTTTACACGAAGTATAGTTTACCTATTGCAATTTTTGCATGTTGTGCCATAAACAAGAGAAAAAGAGACCAAAATTCAAAAACTAAACTATGACCACTGAACCATGAAAATGAGGTGAAGGTCAGATATAAATCCTGTCTGGTCATTATTAATTAAGATTGTTTAAACTGACTTTATCCTTTCTGCAATGCAACTTGATGCTAATTTATAAATATTATTTAAAAGACTGATTGGCCGCCAATTCTTCATGTATTGTTTTGGTTTGTCACCTTTTGGTATGCAAGTTATAATACCTTGTTTTGGGTTATAGACATTTCCCCTTGATTATAGCCATATTTAATTGATCTATGTACGAATTCATTTGTATATCCATCCGATCCAGGGCTTTTCTCATTTTTCATTCTTTTAATTGCATCAGTCAATTCTATAAATGATATTTCCCCTTCTAACGACTCTTTCATATTTTCAGATAGTTTTGGTATATCTTTATGGGATATAGCATTGTTCAGATTAATAGATTTTATAGTCTCATTTTTGGAATATAGATTTTTGTAATAATTTTTGGCTTCGTTTAGAACATGTAGAATTCGTTTTTGGTTTTCAATTATATTTCCTGATTGATCAATTAATTTAGGAATTGTTTTATTGGCATAACTTTTTGTCTCTAAATTTATGAAATACTTTGACGGTCTCTCTCCTTCTTCTACCCATTGTGTTTTTGACCTTATGTATTGACCCCTCATTTTATTTTGTCTGATAATTCTAAGATCTGTTTTCTTTTTTTCTATCTGTTCCAAAATTTCATCTGTTTGGGTTATTTCTTCCAACCTGTTTATATCTTCAGCTAGCAAATGTTCTAATTTATTTGTTTCTTTCTTTTTAAATGTAGCATAATATATTGTTTTCCCCCTTATTTCAGTTAACAATGTTTCTTAAAATAATTGATCACTAATTTCACTAGGGTCTACTAAGTTTATGTTTTCTCGATTATATACAAGAGAAGCATATTGTTCTTTAGTTTTATTTATTACCTCTTTAACAATATGGACATAATCTGGATCATATAGAAGAGAATTGTTAAATTTCCATAAACCCCTCCCAATTCTGAAGTTATTAAGTTTTATTTGTAAAATAATGGGCGAGTGATCTGATCTATAACTATTTTGTATCTTTAAGTCATGTACATTTGGATAAAAGCTCTGTGAAACTAAAACAAATCTAGTCTGGCCTGGCCTGTTTTATAGGGTTTGGTTTCCTCCAAGTATATGTTTTACTTTCTGGATATAGTTCTCTAAATGGATCAGTTTTTTCATATTTTATATCAATGTTTGTTGTCAGAAAGTTTCAACAAAATCAGTGACCACCCGTGCCCAACTTTGGTTGACGGTTACAGAGAATCCATGTTTTAAAACACTCGAGATCTGTAACAGTTCACTTTTAATACTTCAAAACTCTTCAAATGCATGGTATGATCGTACATTAAAAAGACGCTATCATAAAGGTAATCTTATTATCATATAATAATAAAAAGATTTTCTAAATAAAAGTTAGAAGTTTCACACAGTTCTTACTTGTCAAAACTATTATAAACACATTTTATACCGATGGTCATTATAGATGGTAATTACCAATTTGTTATTACGAGTGAATGGCAATATGTCGACTTAGAAAAATAAATTCCAAAAATTTCTGAATGAACTGTTTATACACAACAAGTCACTGGAAAGTAACGTAGTTTATTTAAGCTGTCGTGTGAATATGGTGTATTGCAGTCCTGTTACGATATTTGAGATCTAGACCGTAGACATCGGAATTGCTCAAGACCAATATCACTGCACGCAGCTGCTGAAATGCTAGCTTTTCATTCGATAGGAAAAGGGTAAATGAAAAGGATCGTGCACAACCAAGAATTGCAAATGCAAAAAAGCTGCGATACCCAGTGGAAGTAAATATCACCCCAAGCCTACATGCAAGAATGTAATTAATCAATATTTAATTTTTACTTAGTCTTTGCATTGTATAATAAATGCATTCCCTGTTGTCCTGTAACCATTGTTTTTTTGGATAAAGTTGTTTGTATCATTGATAAGTTTATAATGTAATTTGAAAAAAATACATATATGATCCAAATACTCATTTGGTCCGGCCCGTTAATAACCTAGTATTATACTCATATGGTCCGACCATGCGCGTATCCATGGTCCAAATACGCATATGGTCCGGAACATATATATAATAGGCGATAGCAAACTTGTTACATTTTATTTTAAAATAAAATTTAGTTTATTTTAAATAATAAATAAACGTTTTATCATTTATACAGAAGAAACCCACAAATCAGTTATATTTTTGTATTTTATGAAAGTAAGTATGAATGTCTTTATTACTTTTTAAATTGTAGGTGCAACTTATAAACATTTAAACGAATGAATAAATGAATGAAACTACATTTTATAGCTGAAATCAAGTTGTAGTATACATAGCCATTCAATCCAAAATTTCATTTTTGAACGAATGGCAAACGCATACGTAAGAGTACAACTAATTCCTTGTATACTGGAAATGTACAGAAATGGACTGCCCTGGAACCGTAAACACCACAGATTATCAGATTTCCAAGAGATCACAACCACCCACCATCACATGCAGATATCAAGCTATTCCTGTCAAACTTATTAGAGAAAGTATGCTCCTGCCTAGACCCACACTATATGACAGCGAAATACTACAGTTCCGTTGCAGGGAATGTGACGAAGACACCAGGAAGATTGTAGAAACGATACCAACCTTTACTGGCTGTAAATCCTCACAGTATCGCCAACACAATACTGAACTACCTTGACAGATAACCAGAACGATGGAACCACTTCTTTACCGTGGGAAAAGCTGGCAGGCTGGGACGACAAACTCAACCAGTTAAACAAGGCTCATCATAACCTGTTCCTCATTATACAGAAGAATATCACTACACTGATGCAGTATACCACTTACGTTAACTGGGATAAAGATCTATTGACTGTCCCTTTGGTATCTTTCGTCCCTCTTTTTAACATTCCTGGTCAGAAGAGCAAAACAAAAAATGATCGAAGAGGATCTATTACAAAAAAAAAGCTCCATCTCATTGAAAAATCTTTCATGAATTAAGTGTAACTGAATAAAAGTGCAACAGATATTTTTCTATCCGATTCACATTTATATTAACGGTTAAAAAACTTTAAAATGTTTTCAAATGCTTTTCATTACATTAACTAAATGTCAGTTGCACATTTTTACATGTTATGCTATAGTGGAGTGAGGAGTTAACTGAATTATGGAACGACGTTTGTGCATCCGAAAAAATATGGATTAAGTGTAAAATTCAAAATCAGAAAAAGTTTTTTCGACAAAAATTTGTGAATAAAAGGAAACTATTTGATAAAGCGGTTCAAAAGGCAAAACGCCAATATTGGTACTCCATGCAGGAAGAATTGAGTAATTCGTGTGGAAACCCAAAAGAGTTTTGGCGAAAAATTGGAAAAATTGGTGTAGGTAGTGAGCGCCAAAATTATATTCCTATGGAATTAAAATTAGATAATGGTAAAATTTCTAGTGATAAAGATGAAGTTTTAAATAAATGGAAGTGTGATTTCTCTAATATGTTTAATAGAAATGATGATAGTGATGTAAATATATGTGAAAATGATTTAGATGTTATATATGATGATATGTTAGATTGTGAAATATCTGTGGAAGAAGTATTTGATGTTTATACCCCCGCTTTAAAAAAGGGGGGTATACTGTTTTACCTCTGTCAGTCCGTCCGTCCATCAGTCCGTCCGTCCGTCAGTCAGTCCGTCCGTCCCATGAAACTTTCGTCACATTTTTCTCAGGAACTACAATACAAGGATTTCTGAAATTTGGTTTCAGGGTTTATCTAAGTCAGCTATATCGTGTGATGCGTTTTCAGGTTGATCACTTGACAACTTCCTGTTTACCGAACACTTGCATGATTTTACACATGATAGCCAAGTTGAAAATTTTCGTCACATTTTTCTCAGGAACTACAATACAAGGATTTCTGAAATTTGGTTTCAGGGTTTATCTAAGTCAGCTATACCGTGTGATGCGTTTTCAGATTGATCACTTGACAACTTCCTGTTTATCGAACACTTGAAAGATTTTACACATGATAGCCAAGTTGAAAATTTTTCGTCACATTTTTCTCAGGAACTACAATACAAGGATTTCTGAAATTTGGTTTCAGGGTTTATCTAAGTCAGCTATACCGTGTTATGCGTTTTCAGATCGATCACTTGTCAACTTCCTGTTTACCGAACACTTGTATGATTTTACACATTATAGCCAAGTTGAAAATTTTCGTCACATTTTTCTCAGGAACTACAATACAAGGATTTCTGAAATTTGGTTTCATAATTTATATAAGTCAGCTATACCGTGTGATGCGTTTTCAGATTGATCACTTGACAACTTCCTGTTTACCGAACACTTGCATATTTTTACACTATTAATATTATCCACTTGCGGCGGGGGTATCATCAGTGAGCAGTAGCTCGCAGTTTCACTTGTTTAAAAAGTTCCAAAAATGGTAAATCACCAGGATATAACGAAATACCAGTTGAATTGTATAAGAACCAAACTATGTTAAATGCACTAACTAGAGTATTCAATATTTGTTTTGACTCAGGTAAAGTTCCAGCAATGTGGTCAAAAGGGATTATAACGCCTATTCCAAAAAGCTCAACATCAGATCCGAGAGATCCCTTGTCGTACCGTGGTATAACTTTGGCACCAGTTTCCTACAAATTGTATTGTGGAGTATTGAACTCTCGACTAACATATAAGCTTGATGATATTGACTTCTTACGTGACGAGCAAAATGGTTTTAGAAAAGGACGTAGTACTGTTGACCATTTAAGTACATTGGCTACTATTATAGAAATTAGAAAACTTCGTAAACAATCAACATATGTGGCATTCATTGACTTAAAAAAAGCTTACGATTGGATAAATAGAAATTTATTATTTTGTAAATTAAAAACACTTGGTATTAGTTCAAAAATGTTAAAATCACTTTATTCTCTTTATAACAATGTACAGGCTTGTGTTAAAGTAAATGGTAACTTAACCGATTGGTTTGACGTAAATTGTGGTCTAAAACAAGGGTGTATCCTTTCGCCTTTATTATTTAATATTTATATTAATGATCTTGTTGATGAGGTCAAGAAATTGAACAAAGGTATAGACATTGAAAATGATAAAGTTAGCATGTTGTTATATGCAGATAATCTTGTTTTTATCACTGAGAATGAGAGTGATTTACAAAAAATATTAGATGTTTTGAATATATGGTGTTGTACTAATGACCTAACTGTTAACTTAGAAAAATCTAAAATAGTACATTTGAGAACACAGTCTGTATCTAAATCAAATTTTTCATTTTTGTTTAATGGTAACAATGTAGATATTGTTTCCCAATACACATATTTAGGTTTATTGTTTACTGAGCATTTAAGCTATGATAATATGGCAAAAGCAGTTGCTAAAGCCGCAAGTAGATCGTTGGGTCTGTTAATATCCAAATGTAAAGCTAATGGTGGATTTCAATATTGTACATTTACAAAATTATTTGATACACTTGTATGGTCTGTATTAGATTATGGTGCCTCTATATGGGGAACACGTGATTTTTCATGTATAAATAGTATTAAAAATAGAGCCATGCGTTTTTTCATGGGTGTAGGAAAATACACGCCTAATATGTCTTTGTATGGTGACATGGGCTGGATGCCATGTAAAATCAAACAGTGGACTAGTGTTTTTAGAAACTGGACACGTTTTAATAAAATGAATGATGATAGAGTAAATAAAAAAGTGTTTTTATGGGGTAACACATGTAAAAAAAGTCAATAATTGGCATTTTAGAGTAAAAAATAAGTTTAAAGAACTTAATATGGAATATTTGTGCAATGGTGCTATTTTGAACAAGGATTTAGTTAAGAATATTGAAAATGTATGTTTTGAAAAATTTAAGGGAGAATGGTATGACAAGATTATGTCAGATGATAAAAATAAATTACGTACATATTGAATGTTTAAAAATGTATATGGCGTAGAAAATTATTTAATTTTTAATATACCAGGTAGATACAGGAGTGCTTTAGCAAAATTTAGATGCGGTGTAGCACCCATCAGAATTGAAACTAGTCGTTATGAGAATATTGATATTGAAAATGTTTTAACTGTACTGATGACGTTGAAGATGAAAAACATGTTTTGTTAAACTGTCCTGTATATTCAGAGATTCGTAATGTTATTTTTAACCATGCTAGTATTGTTGATGAGAATTTTTTACATATGTCTGATAATGAGAAATTTATATTTCTTTTTACAAATGAAAATATGGTATTTTATACTGCCAAAATCTGCTATGAAATTTTAATAAAGCGAAAATGTATTTTATATTCGTGATAGTTGACTTAAGTTGTATTTGTATTATAATTAAAAAAAAAATGTTTTATAGTCTCTCATAACTCTTTATAGAGTGGCTCTTGTTGTTAATTTGTGTTTTAAAAAGCTGTATATTTTATATGTAACAAGTGGTGAGACTTTAATAAAGAATTTGTCTTGTCTTGTCTTGTCTTGCTAAATAATACTACTGTAATTAATCCGGGTATAATTTTCAGTCTTATTTTTCACCTGTCATTCAACCCAAACTCTATTGGGAAAACCTTTGTTCTTGATTACTTTTGATCTCATGCATTCAACTGTTTTTTACTTGTACTACCTATAATTCTAAAAAGTTGGATAAATGAGAATGAACCGTCCCGCTTCAGGTTAAAGTTTTGATGACGCTTTTCGATATACAATTTTTACGAAACCACTGTATTAAATTGAAGAATTAAACTTTCTTATGTAATTTGAAAAAAAATAATGAATCTCCAGGAGTTTACTCAGTTAACAAAAGGACTACTTTGTTAACATTTTATTTACAGAAGACAGCAACATTAAGATTAAAAAAAAAATGGATCCAAAGAAATAAAAAAAGATTAGTGATATGAAAAATTTTAATAAATGTATTGCATATATATCTTATTGCTCTTATCTTGTGTATTGTTGTCCAAGACAGCAAAGAAAACAATCGAAAAACCTGTTTCAGACCAAAAAAAATGACATATGCAACACATGATCAAACAAAAGATAAAAAAACGTATTAGTAAATATAATTTCAATGCGGGGACCTTATGAAATGCACGAGAATAGTTATATTCTGAAATTTGTTTTACCTCTATGTATGTGAAACAATTAATAAATTCAAAGTGTTCATAGCAAAAAAAATGAACTATTCAATATAATTGATACCTAAGACAGGAAATAATGTGATACTGTCAATTAGACATCAACCCAACAAACATAATCAAAATACATTGAGCATGTTGAGACAGCACCAACAGCATATGCAGAAAAATGTAAAAGAAGATGTGAAGTAAAGATCAGTATGACAAGTTATTTTCAAATGTAGATCCAGGCCCAAACAAGACAAAGTTGGAGAGGAATAGATAACAAAATCTGGATCAAGCACTTATGTAGTTCCATAAGGGGTGACCAAGGCACCCAACCCCCTTAATCTGTCCCTGAATTTAAACATTGTTTAAATGTTTCTTAATATTTTGTAAATCGCCTGAAGGATGATATTAGAAATCATTTAAATGATTTTTTTTGAGAATGTGAAGATTGATCAAACATATTGTTATAAAATATTTTGTGAACATTTTCAAAACATTTTATTCTGCGGAAATGATTTTTTATATGTTTTTAAAAAATTTCAAGGATACTTGATGAAAAAAAAACATTCATTGAATTTTAGATCATCAATGCGCTTCAACTTTGTACTTGTTTGGCTTTATAAATATTTTGATATGAGCGTCATTGATGAGTCTTATGTAGACGAAACGCGAGTTTGGCGTACTAAATTATATTCCTGGTACTATATACAATCAAATCATTCATAAGACATTTTACAAACATTGTTGTCCGAATTCAGAAATATTTAAATAATGTTTTAAAAGTATCATAAACATGTTTTGAAAATATGTTAAAGGCATACATTTTTGAGAAATTTCTGTAATATTTTTTCAACCTTTGTTTTGTCAGGGTAATATATTTTACTTGCTATAATAAAGTGCATAACATAACTATTATTGTCTAGAAATATTCTTATTTACATTGCTAACATACGTAAAGCGTTGAAACAAGTAAAGACTAGGGAAAAGCTAACAAAGTGAGGGAATATTTGAAGACAAAAATACATCCCTCGGTATCATCCCCCTATTTTTAATACCAAAACTGTCCGAATTGAGCTGTTTACTGAAGAAAAAATAAAACAAAAAGGTTTAATAATTTACTATTAAATATAAGAAAAATATAAATATATAATAACGTAATCCTGTAATATCCTGGCATGACATGGTTATCAAATGGTTTAATACGGCAAACTAGTTCGAATTTTCCGCCCGTTTTTTTTTTTTGGTAGAGCAACTATCTAGGAGTCTTCTCTCCATTTCAATAGCATTTCATAGTCTTTTGTGAATCTGTTGCCCTCCTTCAGAATAATTGCAGCCGGGGACACAACAATTTTATAGCATAGTTCAGTTGGAAAGCAAGCTCTTGGAAATGTCCGTTGTCGTCAAGCTCTATCAGCAACAATAGCGGTTACCTCTACGTAGCACTAGCCTAGGGTAGTATGAATATTCATGAGTTTTGTAAAGCAACGCGAGATACGAGATCACGTCATTGGCGCGATAGTCTGAGAGAATTTTCAGCAAGGGGGAAACAAACAAAAATGGTTAAAATCTCCCAAGATGACGGGAATATATCACTGGAACAGAGACTATATCAAAATTAGATAAAATGGGGACGAAGTCCCCTATTACAGTAGAAAATTCAATAAAAAAAAAAATCGGCAAAATTTCCCGAATTTTTCATTGCACTAATGAACTCAAAATCATTCAATTTTTTGTTGTGTTTTTGAATTTCCGCATCTGCGCAGAAATCTATTCCCGTTTCCGCTCTTGTTTACATGAGACTTTGAATACAATGTATATTTATCAGTCTAAGAAAGGAACTAATACTAATTCATTTAAAAAAAAATGTTTGTTATTAAAAAAAAGTAACTTGATGACAGCGTTTCTTTGTTTACATTGAATATGGCGTCATAACATAAAACAGAACCAATATCGGAAACGTTACGGTATTTCCGTTTCTCTTTTTAACATTGTTGATTTAAAAAACAATCATAGACTTCGTCCCCATTCACAGGTAATATGCCTCATATTAAGTGCTTCGAATACTGAATTAGCTTTAGATATTGTACAGAGACGGCATATAATATAGGCAATTAAAAGATAATTTAAAAAAAGGGGGGGAGGGGAGTTTCACACAACGTGTCATTTGATCTCTTGTTGAGATTTGTCTTATTGGCAACAATTAAACCACATCTTTATATGATTTCAATAGATGTCTGGTTTAAAAGTATGTGGACCAGACAATTCTGGTTTTTATACAAAAGATTTGTCAGTGATGCTTGGATAAAAAAAGCTCAATTTAGGTATAAAGTTCAAGAAGATTGAGGAATAAATACTTAAAAAAATCTGAATGGTTTTGAATTATACAGCCAGGCAATCTATTTTGGGGTAGAACATCCTTAGTATTGTTTGTTATTTATGACCATTGATAATTGAATGATATTTCATGTAAACACTGATGATATGGAGTCAAATAATGTATTTTTCTTTCAAATTCTCATTTTGGTGATGGAAAAAAATCAGAACCCAGAAAAATTTCAACCTCCTCCAACATCATTGATATTATTATATTTTACTACAGAAAAAGCATGCATTCATTTTCTATTTACATAATAATTTTAATAAGTGGCGAAATTCTTTGTAACTTAAGGGAACTTCATTTATATACCCTGATATGTAAAGTAGAAAGCTGTGGTTTGATTGTGAATGAGACAACATCAAAGTTCAATTGTAGTGGATGTAAGCGTGAAAAGTAGTGTTGTGAAATCGTTCACCTTTGCCTAACCGGTTACTCGGATAATCGTTCTAACCGGCAGTTTAAGTTGATGTTTGAAGGCTTAATCTATAGAACCCCACACATTGATATAAGAAGATGTGGTATGAGTGTCAATGTGAAAACCTTCCACTCAAATCATACATTTCCGTTTTTATAATACGATGAATTGAAGTTTGTCCTTTGGTATTATAAGGCTTGTCTGTAAGGATTCCGGACGAAGTTTGACTTTTAATAATAAAGTATATCGTAAAATTTAATCGTGTTACTGATTTAAAGTTAATGTTAAAAAACATGTATATTAATTATGTTTCCTTAGGAATTGCCCCGATAGTCCGGCGGCTACAAGCATATTTCAGACAAATTGTGCACATCCTGTTACAAGCATGAAATTTGGCATAGACCTTCCTCAACTATTACTCTTTTGTTTCAGATAGGGAGGCATTTGAAAAAAATGTCTCACTTCCGGTAAAATCCAAAATGGCGGACGTCATACTTAAATCAGCCCAAAATCTAAGGCTAGCCTGTAAAATGTGTTATTATCATGCTACTATCCTAATATTTGGTACAGACCTTTGTTTTTTACTACTTTTGGATAAATTAAATAGATTAGATGTCTTCAGAAACCCCACTTCCGGTTTAAATCCAATATGGCTGACATTGTACTTAAATAAGCTTATTTTTTAGGGAAGGTAACTGAAATGTATTTTAACGTATTGCTACTATCATTACATTGTGTATGAACCTATCTGTGGTGTTTCTGATGGATAAATGCATAAGACATATGTCTAAAAAAACCTTTCTTCCGGTAATATCCAAAATGGCGGACATAGAAATATCAATTTTTTATTCAAATTTTAATTTTTTCAAAATGTAAAGCAAATGATTTTATTTTGTGCTGGTCTTTAAACTTTTGGCTTAAAGTTATCCTCAAAACCACCTATTCTAGCATGTTGTAAATATTTAGATATAAAGTTGACAATAGTTAAAAATATGACGTAAGTTTCAAAGATGAGTCCTCAATCTATTTCTTTGATGTAGAGTTTTGGATAGATTGATTAAAACAAAATCAAATCACTATAGTACTAAAAATTATTTAAAATTACTTCTATTTGGCCAAGAATACATGTTTATTCACAGTCACCATGACATGCACACATCGCAGTGCACGGGATACCCGATTTTCTACATTAAAAGTGACCACGTTATCCTTTCTTACATCCACAATGTATAAGCTTTTGACAAAATGATGAGGCCTCAAAAAGAGTTTTTCAAAAGTTATCCTCTTTGTCCCCGCCTGGAGTGGGTAGCATAAGAGCCAATCCCAAGCTCGTCTCCCTAAACACCTACCTAAGTATATTGCATGATTTACATGCTGGAAAAGACTAGACCAAGTATAGGGAATAGCCTCAAAAAGCCGTCCCTGTTGCGCAAATAGTTATTGCCTTGCTTCGTTAACCATGTTATACCCATCTGTTAAGTTTGTGCGATCTTACAGTAAAACCCTGGTGATTTAATCTGATTAATCATCATTCTTTTTGTTAAAATCACATCTTCAAATGCAATCAATGTCTCCCACATAGTCTTTTTCCCTCTTTCAAGCAAAGAGAGAACCATATCACAACATGTAAAGACATGGCTAACAATAAATGTTTCAGATCACTCAGATCACTCATTGCCTAGTGCATTTGAAAGGCCATTGATAGATATAATATTAATCCAAGGCTTTTGCCCTCCCAAACACAATCCATAGTTCGTCTACCCCTATGTCACGGAATAGCGAAACAGTATCGACAGCATCATCATTAACGACTGTTCGAATCATGACTCGTTTAAGTGCGTGTTTCACTGCATCAGACACATGCACCATGATTTTAGTGTCTGCCTCTGAATGTGAACTTGGTGCTGAACTTGAAATACATTACGTGGTGGATAAGATAGAATATCCTGACCATTTGTTGCTATAACTACCATACGCATCCAAGACTTCATCCACTCGTATTTCAGTTTCAAGATATTTTATTTCGGTAAGGACATAATACCCAATCAGCATACTCAGTAGGCCGCAATTCACAATCGGAGAGCTGATTTCCAACATTTACAAAGACTGTGGTATTGCTTCTCACATCCATAGATTCTGCAAAAACACATATTGTCTTGCCTTGTTAACCTAATCTGTTTCTTTTATTTTTCGATCTTCCATCAAAACCACGTATAGTTTTCAATGACATTAAATATCAAATCCATATGGTGATGTTGGCTGGTCAATCATCATTCTAAATGCTATAGTCACATCTTCAAACTCCATTAAGGTCACCAACGCAGTTCCTTTTCCAGCAAACGTGTTATCTTTTAATGCCTATAGTGCATTTGAAAGGTCATTGATTGATATATATCTTATACTTTTACCCTTCCAAATGCAAAACCAAAGTTTGTCTGCCCCTATGTCACGGAATAGCAAAACAGCAATGACATCAGTATCTACTGTTTGAGTCATGACTCAATTAAGTCTATGTTTCACTGCATCAGACATATCTATCTTGATTCTAGTGTCAGTCTCTTCGTGTAAACATGGTGCTAAACTTGAAACATCATCAAGTGGTGGATAACACTTAACATCCTGAGCATTTGTTGCTTCAACTACCTTGTACTCAAAATTGTATTGAGCAAGCTCATGTGAATGAAAACTTAAAAGTTCTTTCTTACTGTCGTCATCTCTCAGAAAACTTTCCCAATTTTGAGGATGTTTTTAATCCTGGGTTCGTCTGTGTATTCCCTTTTCCCTTAATGTTGCCCTTGCTTCTTTTAGCAGCTTTCAAACTACCAGTATTGTCTATGTTCACATCCAACACTACATTCACTGTTGTTACAGTTTCAAGGTGTTTCCTTACGAGTATGATTATTGTGTATTATGTCCTTACCTTAATAAAATACCTTGAGACTGTAACAAGAGTGGATGAAGTCTTTGATGAGTATGGTATTTGTAGCAACAAATGCTCATGATATTCTATCTTATTCACCACGTGGTGTATTTTAAGTGTAGCACTGACACTGACTGACACTTAAATCATGGTGCATGTGTCTGATGCAGTTAAACACACACTTAAACGAGTCATGATTAACAGTCAATGATGATGCTGTCAATACCATTTCGCTATTCCGTGACACAGGGGCAGACGAACTATGGATTGTATTTGGGGAGGCAAAAATCTTTGGATTAATATCTATCAATGGCCTTTCAAATGCACTAGGCAATGAGTGATCACACACTTTTATTTCTGACCTATACCTTATGACGGTTTGTGATACTGTTTTCTCTTTGCTTGAAAAGGAAAAAAAAAAGACTGCGTGGGAGACATTGATGGTATTTGAAGATGTGACTTTAACATAAAGAATGATGATTGATCAGCCTAAATCACCGGGGTTTTACTGTAAGATCGCACAAACTTATCAGATCTAACATGATTAACGAAGCAAAAAAGTCAATTTTTGCACAAAAGGGAAAACTCATTTTAAGTGAGGCTATTCCCACGACTTGTTCTAGTCTTTTCAAGCATGCAAAACGTGTATTATACTAATGCAGGTGTTTAGTGAGACGAGCTTTGGATTGACTCTTGTGCTACCTAGTCTTGTCACTAATGGATTGAGAAGGGAGAAAGAGGGTCCCTTTTAAAAAAAACTCTTTCTGAGACCTCATTCTTTTTTTCAGAAGCTTGTACATTATGGGTGTAAGAAAGGATGCCTTTTTACTTTTAAACGAATCGTAATCGTAATTTGTAAAATCGAGTATCCCGTGCACTGCCTTGTGTGCATGTGGTGGTGACTGTGAATAAGCATGTATTCTTGGCCAAATAGTAGTAATTTTAAATATTTTTTAGTACTATAGTGATTTTATTTTGTTTAAATCAATCTATCCAAAACTCTACATCGAAGAAATAGATTGAAGACTCATCTTTGAAATTTACGTCATATTTTTACCGGAAGTGTCAACTTTATATCTTAGCATTTACAACATCCTAGAATAAGTGGTTTTGGGGATAACTTACAGCCAAAAGTTTAATGACCAGCACAAAATAAAATCATTTTCTTTACATTTTGAAAAAAATGAAAATTTGAATAAAAAATTGATATTTCTCTGTCCGCCATTTTGGATACTTCCGGAAGTAAGTTTTTTTTTAAGACATATGTCTTATACATTGTCTCCGTCAGAAGCACCAAAGAAAGGTTCATACACAATGTAACTATAGTAGCAATACGTTAAAACACATTTCAATTGCCCTCCTTAAAAAATAAGCTTATTTAAGTACAGTGACCGCCATATTGGATTTTAACCGGAAGTGGGTTTCTGAAGACATCTAATCTATTTAATTTATCAAAAAGTAGTAAAACACAAAGGTCTGTACGAGCAGAGAGACAAGTTCTAATTAATTTGATATTTTTGGATTAGCAATTTTTTTTTACACAGAAGGGGGAGTATTGGAGGGATTTCGAGAACACTTTTCAAATCTTGCTAAACAAAGTGATAACAGTCAATTCGACTAAGCATATACTGAGCAGGTAGACAACAAATATGCTACTATCATAGATATCTGCAAACATGACTTCAAGCACATTCAAATAGAGAAGCAAGAGGTCATGAATGCCATTAAAAATCATAATCGAAACAAATCCCCACGTGGATACCTATGGAGTCACTGCTAAAAATTTGATTCATGGTGGAGAAATACTTGCCTCATATAAACAAACCCTACTAAACAGCTCCTTTGAATTCTGCTTTATACCTGATGTTATCAAATTTGGAATATTAACACCAGTCTTCAAATTTAAAGGCAACACGAATGACGCAAAAAACTATAGAGGCACCACAATAACTACAACTCTAGCACGGGTCATAGAAACAGTACTTAAATTTTGCATCAATCCCAAAATTATATGTATACAAAATCCAATCCAACGAGGTTTTACCAAGAATGCATCTCCTTTATATTGCTCATAAATTATGGGGGAATTTCAACGAGAGAATAAAGATCTGAAAAAAGAAGCAATGTTTGTTATGCTAGATGCTAAGCCGGACTTTGACGTACTAAAACACTCAAACCTTATACGTAAATTATTTCATATGGGACTCACACTGCAAGAAATACTCATGATTGGTGATATATATAAAGATGCAAGATCCAGTGTCAAATTAGACGGTGAACAATCCAATGCATTCAATATTGAAGAAGGTGTCCGACAAGGCGGCACACTTAGTGTCGACCTTAACAAAGTTTATGTAAACGATTAATTAAACGAAATATGTAACACCGGTTTTAGAGCACATATTGGAATGATCAACTGTAGTGAACCTTCTTGTTCTGATGATTTTACCATAACAAGTAATTCTCAGTTTGAAGCTGAAATACTAGGCAACGTAGCTAACGACTACAGAAAAATGTAAAAACACAAAAATACTGAACTCCGAGGAAAATTCTAGAAGGAAAGTCCAAAATCAAAAGGCAAAATCAAAAAGTCCAAACACATCACACGAATGGATAACAACTGTCATATTCCTGACTTGGTACAACAAAAGAGAGTCATATATAATACAACCTACTAAAAGCGTTGTACTACCTATCTAAACTAACACCAATGCCCATAATGATACGACATTTCTTATGGATGATAGGGAAATGCCTATAATTGATAAAACCACACATTTTGGGGATACAAAGATTGAACTGTAACACACAACTAGTAACAGCGGAGGAAAACACGAAGAAGGCAAGAAGAGCTTTATACATTTTAATGGCAAGTGGCTTGCATGGAGAAAATAGACTAGACTAATCTACATCTATATATACCTTCAGAAAATGGATTAGACCAGTCTACGTCTATATATACCTTCAGAACCTATGTTATGCCCATCCTACTATAGGGAGTGAATGTTGTAATGACCAACAGCAAATCTTTGAAACTACTACAATCTTTCTACAAAAAAACGATAAAACAAATATTATCATTACCCATATCAACTGCAGACCGAGCTATATATTTATTATCTGGATTACTACCCATAAATGCAGAAGTTGATATAAAAATTAAAACATTACTTGGAAATATTCTATGTTCTGACAAATCAACTGTTGAATGGAAAATAGCAAATCGTCAATTGAAAGTTAAATCGTGCAAAAGCAACAGTTTGTTCATAGATGCAAAGAAAATTTGTTTAAAATATCAACTAACAGATTCAGTAGAATTTTTGGATACTATAACAACAAAATAAACATGGAAAAAGAAGCATGGTAGATGAAATTAAAACATACTGGCATAGAAGGATCTTGGATGAGAAAGAACATTTTAATAGCCTGCAGTACTTAACTTCAATATACAGCCTTGGTGATTGTCATCTGTTGGTCAGTATATCAATTTCTGACCCGAAAGTAGTACAAAAATTACCACCACGAGTGAAAACTGCAACAGGAGATACATCCTACTATCCCGAAGAGCCAAATATAGTTCTAATGCAGTGGACCTAACATGTCAACTATGCAAAAATGGAGAAGAAATATTATCCCATTTCCTGCTTACATGTGTAACTCTAGATGCTGTAAGAACACCCATTTTTTTTTAAAGAATAGTGATAACAGCTAGTAGAATTTTCTCTGAGAGCAACAGCGTCAATAACATTGAACTACTCATGTTGATTTGTGATCCTTATAACTATTGCGAAAATATCAACGATCAAACGTTTCAAAAATTGTTGAACCGCAATGTAAGAAAATTAACCACCTACTCCATATATATATATATAAAGAGGGAGAGTTTAAGACTATTAGTTAACTAAAGTGTTATGTAAGTGACTCAGCATAAGACAGTCCCAATTATCACTTTTTATTTAGACAATTTTAGATTTTAAACTAGCCTATTGCGTATACTCTAAACTGACATTTTGTGTATATAATATTCTGGTGGAAGGAACTATTTTTTGTGTGATATTTGTATATATTATCGTTATGGTGGTGGATATCACTCCAGCTGTAATTGAAGGTGTGCCTTGACCGGTAGAATTTATTATATAGATAACAGAATAGCAATCAATATACTGGACAATTGATCTGTCAAATTAATTAACACGACGACAATTTAAAAATAAAATTATTTCAATAAAAATTAATATCAAATCTATCAAAATTGAAAAAAAGTCCGGTTAACCGGTTAGCGGTTTTGATAATCGGGTTTCGTTCGTTCAAACCGTTAACATGACGGGTGCAACATGTCGAGCGAATCAACTCATATTTCCAGAGCACCTGAGTTCCCCCTTGAGTTTGTTGGGGTTCGTGTTGTCTAAACTAATGTTTTCTTTGTTGTATGCAAAAGAAGATGTGGTATGATTGTCAATGAGACAACTCCACATGAGACAACTCCACAAGAGACCAAATGACCGATATTAACAACTATAAGTTATCCTATGGCATTCTATATGTGCCTTTGTCTTTTTAGCAAGTGTTAGTATATTTTCGGTTCATACGTTTGAGTTTCAATCATGGCCTTCTATATGTGCCTTTGTCTTTTCAGCCAGTTGTCAGTATATTTTCGGTTCATACTTTTGAGTATCAATCATGGCCTTCCATATGTGCCTTTGTCTTTTTAGCCAGTTGTCAGTATATTTTAGGTTCATATTTTTGAGTATCAATCATGGCCTTCTATATGTGCCTTTGTCTTTTTAGCCAGTTGTCAGTATATTTTCGGTTCATACTTTTGAGTATCAATCATGGCCTTCTATATGTGCCTTTGTCTTTTTAGCCAGTTGTCAGTATATTTTCGGTTCATACTTTTGAGTATCAATCTAGACTAAGTATCTTTCGCCCTCCTTTATAGTGTTTTTTGTGTATAACTTTCTGTTGTGGTCCCTGCCCCACAACACTTGTTGGTTTAAGTTTGTTCTAAAAATGCATTTCGTGTATATCAAAAATAAGTTAAAAGTGGTTGTACCGTTTATGATATAAGAACTAACGATTAAAGTTAAATTTATGATATTTAGTGTGTTTGCCAATAAAACAGCAATCAACCTCAGTTCAAACGAAGAGAGTGCTTAGAAGGTATAGATAACCTTATCAATACAAACATTGTTCATATAATTTACTTCACTTTTGATATCAATTGATATAGGCATGTTACTTTATTTGACTTTTCTGTTGGTCATCGTATTCCTAAATTGTTCGGGTGCTTTTTCGTCTCTTTACAGTGTAAGGACTTTAGCGTTCCTGATGATAGACTACGCAAAAAAGCCGTTTGGACACACGAAAATCAATGATGTGATATGTTCATTTACGAAATTATGTGTTGTTATGTACAGACTGCACGGTTAAAGACTATTTACTAAAAGAAAGAGAGGGCTCCAGACAGTTACTTGATTGAAAAGTGGCAAAACTATGAAGTCAAATAGTTTTTATTTGTCTTATTTGTATCCACATATTTGGATTGGTTATGTACTATGTCACTATATGATATCACTAAGGCCGTCGGTGATTTCTATTCCTGCAATGGCTGCGATAACCATGGGTCGTTGTTTTTGGTTCAGACGTAGTTGTAGGCACATGTGTAGTTGTTGTTAGTTCAGGCGTGGTTGTTATTGGTTCTGACGTAGCTGTTGGTTCAGGTGTGGTTGTTGTTAATTTAGGTGTAGTTGTTGTTGGTTCAGCAGTAGTGGTTGTTGTTGGTTCAGAAGTAGTTGTTGAAGGTTCTGGCGTGGTGGTTGTTGGTTCAGGGGTAGTTGTTGTTGGTTCAGGAGTAGTGGTTGTTGTTGGTTCAGAAGTAGCTGTTGAAGGTTCTGGCGTGGTGGTTGTTGGTTCAGGGGTAGTTGTTGTTGGTTCCGGAGTAGTTGTTAGTTCTGGCGTGGTGGTTGTTTCAGGAGTAATGGTTGTTCTTGGTTCATGAGTAGTTGTTGAAGGTTCTGGTGTGGTTGTTGTTGGTTCAGGAGTAGTTGATGTTAGTTCTGCCGTGATTAGTGTAGGATTTGGACATCCAGAACTATTTGGGATAACGTCATTCGCACTACATGTTTTACCAGGTAACGGACACATTGAAGGTATATCACAGGATTTAGACGGTGGGGATGAGGCTGAAAACATATTTAAATTATTGATATTGCAGTAATGTTTTTATTTTATTTTTGGCCACAAGTAATTATATCAGCAATACATTTAAACAGTATGAAATACATGTACTATATTTTTTTAATATCATAATATGTGACAAGTTTTGTTCGAACTAAATATTCAATTATATTTCGATGAAGTTAGCATGTATAATAAAAATTATTTTTCTGTTTCTTTTGGGGATTATTCCCTTCACTTGCTACAGTTGCATTGACAGACATTTACACGATAAACATTCCGATTGTTGTTAAATCAATCAAGCTTTCTTCAAAACTGTCAATGAAACTGGCGAATACAGAGGGAGATGAGCTACTCTAGTTGGGTACTGTTTCGTCGTCTGAATTTATGAATTAAAACAGAAATGTCTTTACTTACCAGGTGATCCTAGAGCTGCAAAGTAAAACAGTTATTATTTGGCAAACAATGATCATTATACAAAGATACAGAAGATAACAAGATACCAGGATAATCACTCAACCAAACAACTATCATTATACAAAGATAACAAGATAACAAGATACCATAACTATCACTCAGCCAAACAATGATCACTATACAAACATGCAAAGATAACAAAATACCGGGATTATCACTCAGCCAAACAATGATCACTTTACAAACATGCAAAGATAACAAGATACCAGGATTATTACTCAGCCAAACAATCATGATTATACAAATAAACAAAGATAACAAGATATCATAATTATCACTCAGCCAAACAACGATCATTATACAAAGATAGAAAGATAACAAGGTATCATGCAGGCTTACTACTCGGCCAAACACTCATATGATAAGTCTGCGTAGACTTACAATAACAACATCAACAAAATTGCAACACACATACATTGCAACAAACATACATTGCTTTTTAACACACTTACATTGCTTTTCAACACACACACATTGCTCTATATATACATTGCTTAACATTTATAATCGAGGCCATTTTATTTGGATCCCCAAAACTTAATTCAAAATAACTAATTTTATTTATATCAATAAGGCCGTTAGTTTTCTCGCTTGAATTGTTTTACATTGTCTTATCAGGGCTTTTTATAGCTGACTATGCGGTATTGGCTTTGCTCATTTTTGAAGGCCGTACGGTGACTCAGTTGTCTCATTGGCAATCATACTACATCTTCTTCTTTATATAAGAAGCGAATCAAAACAATAAATACAGAGGTGTTAATACAGCACAAAAAGATTTTCCATCAGACCACAAAAGTGAGAGAAAAAAAGTATATATGTTAAAGTATATAGCTGAAATTAGGAATAACATGGAGTTCCTGATGCAGTAAGTTAATCAAGGTAATTCCTGAAACTGCCTAGTTATAACCAGTAATGAATTATTTTTCAATGAAATTTTACACCTATTTTCTAACTGTAAAAACAATTTTCTAATACGATCAGATGATAAATAAAAAGATCAGTGCGTATTTTTAAAAAGTGATCATCCTTAAATGTAATTTTTTGGATCCTGTGGCACTAGCTACGAGATATACAAAAGAATTAAATATTATATTTTATTGTTAGATCCTTAATAAAAGTGTTATAGTAAAATTACAGCCAATTTGGTTCAATTTTGTCAAAATAAAACTAAGAAAATTGGCTGATGGCTATTTACTTGTAAGTGAATTAAATGCTCATTAAATCCGTGTATTTGACCTTCAATGTAACACCTAAACTGGAGATGGGTTCCGCATACATTCAGCTATTTAAAGGAAAGGAATGTCAACATTTTAGTAAAACAAAAGGGATGAATCGTTTGGTTGACTCTTTCGATCGACAAAAAATATCATTCTTATACAGGTAAAAGAGACAATACACATACTTTTAAACGTACAATTGGAAATCAAATAGACCTACAAAAATTCAATAGCGTGTGAACACTATCTGTTTATATTCATATGTGTGTTGTTATCTGATTTAGTGACCGTCGGCAGTCTTTGGAAGTCATGTTGATTATGAAATTTTGAAACATATCATTTATTGTTTATTTAAGAGTTATTGAAAGTTGGCTATAAGTTTAAGTATATTATAAATGAAGTATGTGAATTTAAGTCGAATCGGGGAACATGAATTTGACAGGTACACATGTAATGCCTCTTTAAACTGTCCCAAACAAGTTTGTTGAAAATGGGCGACGAGAAAGAAACAAATATTTACAGAGGAGATGTTTAAATTGTACACTGAAAAATGTGATAGTAACTCAGTTTTATTGCCAAATGAGAAGCTAAAAACTATCATCAGCAGATTACAAATGAGAAGCTAAAAATTATCATCAGCAGATTACAAATATAATCCGTCAATACTGTCCTTACCTTTAGCTTCAGCAGTGCAACTGGCAGTTTACAAACTTCACATATATCTGTAAATTCTACACTTTTGTTGACAAACGTTTTGGTTTCTAAACGATAAAGAACGTTTAGTTATGGAGTGCTTAATGCATTTATATCATAGTGGTTATCTTAATTGCTGTCCAAACGAATAGCATAGCCAGTTCGGGATTGATTTAAAGTAAAAGACCCTTGACGGTTTCAGTTATTTTTTGATTATCGGGCTTGCGTCTTATTGAAGTGGCTTCAGCAATTATTATCCCTGTGTCGCAATGAAAAAAAATGGAACGATGTATGTAAAAATTGTATATCACTTCATAACTGCTGATACTTGGTGGATCGAATCACAATAATAGATATTTTACCGTGTAATGTATGTATGTAAACTCCTCATAGATACCAGGACTAAATTTAGTATATACGCCAGACGCGTGTTTCGACTACAAAAGACTCATCAGTGACGCTCGAGTTTAAAAAAAGTTAAAAAGGCTAAATAAAGTTCGAAGTTGATGAGAATTTAGGATCAAAATTCCTAAAAGTTTTGCCAAAAAAACAACTAAGGTAATCTATGACTGAATGTATCGAATTGTATTTGAATGTTTGTATTGATATCATAAACAA
This sequence comes from Mytilus trossulus, assembly GCF_036588685.1. Taxonomy (NCBI): domain Eukaryota; kingdom Metazoa; phylum Mollusca; class Bivalvia; order Mytilida; family Mytilidae; genus Mytilus; species Mytilus trossulus. The sequence continues at coordinate 214,153 of NC_086382.1, read as the reverse complement.
ATAAGACAAGGTATAGAAATGCCAGAAACATTCTTACAAAGTGTACAGAGTTCATTAAAAAGTTACAACTTACCACTTGATCCAAATGTAAACATTAAAGGAGCACTTTGAAGATTGTAAAAGATCGGGAAACATGCAAAGTCTTCAGAACCCTGTACTCTGAAAAAGTATAAATATCAGTTTGATCGTTGCTCAAGATCAATATAAATTCATTACTCTTCCAAAAGACACTTTGCATACACAGCTACTTTTGCATAGGTACTATGTCTGTACCAAAAATCTGAAGTACTGGAAATATACTTTTTATATTCAGTACTATTTTGTTACTCTAAAATTATAGTCATATTTAGGTACCTGTATTTTAAAGTACTTGATTTGTACTTAAAAATTTAAGTACTACATATTTTTGGTTACAACGTTACATTTCAAGCATTTTCATAGTATGTCTTTAAAATCTTTTCAAATCTCTTAAAATTATGATTTTCGAACATAAAATATTTTGATCGCTTTTCGTATTATTTCTGTACCAAAATTTTAAGTTCAAATCAAATACTGTAAAATACAGGTACGTTAATAGTACAATGATTTTATAGTAAAGAAATAGTACTTAATATCAAAAGTAAATTTTAGTACTACAGATTTAAAGTACAAAAATAGTACCTATGCAAAATTGGCTGTGTTTCATTTCAATTGATATTAACATTGTTTAAAGGGGTACATAACAATTTGACTTGAATAGATTTAACTCATATAAATATTTGTTTTTCTGTCACCATTTGACCGAAATATTTACGTTTAAGTAACGGCCTTTCCTAAGGTTTGTTGTACTCCCTTGAATTATGATTTTGTCGGCCGATCATGTAATTATACGCAAACACATATTTTCCTATTCAGTTTCTTCTAACATATCTATCTAAGTTTAAAAGCGTTGATGATTTAAATCTCACATAAGGAAATCTTCGATAACAAACATTATTCTCTCAAACAATACAGAGTGATATCATCTTAGGAATATACTACTTAAGTAATAAGCATTAAAAAAAAAAAAAAAAACAATTATATTTAAGGTTCCAATGATGATACACTTGATTCTAAATTCGACAAGTATTCTTTGTTCGACAATTATTCCCGATTTGACAATTATTCTTCGTTCGATATTGATAATTTCAAAGTGATGCTAGATTTCAAATTCTAAAACAACAACAATTATCAATGAAAAAGAAAAAAAACCCAGCCAAGATGAGAAGGCCAGAAATATGCATCAGGGAGAGACGTTCTATGATTCCAAAACGATTACCCAGATTTAAAACAACACATTTCAATGCAACGTTTCCATAGTTGCATGCCAACACCAAAAAATGGCTGAATAAATGGTGTTATCCTCGGAAACTAACAGACAACTGGCCCAAGTATCGACACTTTTGAGGATTTGTATTTTTTCCTGTTTTCAGAATTTCAGGGATTCCGTGAGTATTTAAATTCATGTTAATGAACTGTAATTGATAACATACCGGACAACAAGGAAGCGTTCTGTTGTTTATGTTAAAGAACTGTAATTAATAACATACCGGACAACAAGGAAGCGTTCTGTTATTTATGTTAAAGAACTGTAAATAATAACATACCTTACATCAAGGAAGCGTTCTGTTATTTATGTTAAAGAATTGTAATAAATAACATACCGGACAACAAGGAAGTGTTCTGTTATTTATGTTAAAGAGCTGTAATTAATAACATACCGGACAACAAGGAAGCGTTCTGTTATTCGTGTTAAAGAGCTGTAATTAATAACATACCGGACAACAAGGAAGCGTTCTGTTATTTATGTTAAAGAACTGTAATTAATAACATACCGGGCAACAAGGAAGCGTTCTGTTATTTATGTTAAAGAACTGTAATTAATAACATACCGGACAACAAGGAAGCGTTCTGTTATTTATGTTAAAGAACTGTAACTAATAACATACCGGACAGCAAGGAAGCGTTCTGTTATTTATGTTAAAGAACTGTAACTAATAACATACCGGACAGCAAGGAAGCGTTCTGTTATTTATATTAAAGAACTGTAATTAATAACATACCGGACAACAAGGAAGCGTTCTGTTATTTGATGACACAGCCATGTTTGAGATAATCCACTGATTGTTGTAAAAATACTTGTTTGACAATCAGTGTTAAACTGCCAGATACCAGTATTTAAACCAAAAATAGAAATTGAAAATGTTTGGTTCATCCATGGACTTGGAAAGTTACACGGAAATTCCGTCACAGCTGAAACAGAGGAAGAATAATTAAACGCAATGTGACTGTGAATATAAAAAAGAAGATGTGGGATGATTGCAAATGAGACAACTGTCAACAAAAAACCAAAATGACACAGACATTAACACCGTATGTCCTTCAACAATGAGCGAAGACCATACTGCATAGTCAGGTATAAAAGGCCCCGAAATGACAATGTAAAACAATTCAAACGAGAAAACTAGCGGCGTTATTTATATAAAAAAAATGAACGAAATAAAATATAAATCACATAAACAAACGACAACCACTGAATTACAGGCTCATGACTTGGGACAGGCACATAGTTACATATAAGTTAGCGCGATCCCAACGTATCTGAATACAAAATATTCGGTGTATTATCTATCTTCACTAGGAACATAATCACACTAATAATAAGAATATGGACATCATAATATTGTGTTCGGCAATAGACATTATCAGGAAAACTCCACCATACAGTAGCTGTATCCAAAAGGAGTTTATCAGAGAAATAAACAAAATAGGTTAAAAAAAATGAACATCAGATCAGAATTCTTATCTTTATTTTACAGAATAGTTTCGATCTAGTATATATGTATTAAATAAAAGTGTTTATCATATGTTTAGTAGTAAATACAGTAGTTTTGCATATGTGATAAATAGCCTGCTGTTTAATCCATATCGCGCATTTTTTATGCGCACCCTTTATCGCATACCCTTTAGCACAACCCTACCCTTCATTGCATACCCTTTATCGCACCCTACCCTTTATCACAGCCCTACTTTTTTTTTTAACATAAAGTCAGTTTTATTTTTTTTTGCTAAAGAAAAATTTTCCTCAAAATAGGTCAATTTTATGAATGACGTCATTGTTTGGTATTTGACGTCACGAACGTCAAGTTTTCATATTTTTGGCACACTAAATGCAACTATAACTAAAAAGTACAAAAACACACAAATAAATACAATATCTTTTTTAAAACAACAGCACGCAAATTGTAAAGGTGCTTCGGATAAGTAATTGAGCAGTTCTTTTAAGGCCTTTGAACAAGACAAAAGTAGCACTGAAGTTAACCCAGTGCTATGGATCAGAAAACAGTTCATATAATTTATACTTTTCTGTTGAAATATAGGATAAAGCGTATATTACATGGCATAATTCGTATCACATGCCGTATCACCCTCGACCAATATCATCCCTCGGGCCTAAATGCCCTTGGGCTGATATTGATGTCTCGGGATGATACGACATATGATACGGATGAAATATTCTCTATGTATCTAACAACTCTAGATCAAAGTATAATAATGTCTGTCCAATTTCGATTTCAGTTTATACAGTTATCACGAAAACCTCTATAACGCTGTAGAGGGAAAACTGTTCTAAATTTTCTATGAAATCCACTTCTACGGAGAAGTTTGATTTTCTGAGTTTTTTACTGTTACACCATGAAAAAAACGCTTTTACAATTTAAGGTATATAACTGGTTTTGGCACCCTTGACTGATTGTATAAGTTGAAGGCACAGTTCTGGGGGTTAAACACGTTTCTTTGAATCGAAGGTTTTGCATTTTATTACCATTTAAACAGCCCCTCTATATTTTCTCCTGGAACAATACTTTTTTCCCGCAATGTCGAAAACCCTTCCTCATTCTCAATTCTGAAAAAAAAATCCATTTTGCTTTGCAATTTACTTCATTATAAACGTGATATAAAATTCTGTCACATCCCTTATACACCGTTCTGATGTTAAAAAAAATCAAAACATTCAAACTTTTCTTGTCTTGTCTTTTTGATAGCTTTATTCAAAACAATGAACAAAATTTTGAAACAAATATTTTACCTGAGGATTTTCAGTAACGTTTGACTTACACTGTCAGCTAAGTATTGTCTATTTATATAATTTTATATAAAAAATAAATTCAAAACCTTTAACATTTGTTTTTAGTAAAACATATTGTGTTTTAATTGAAATCAAGGGCACACATGCTTTCAGTATCAAAATTCTAATAAATACTTATATTACTATTCCTTGTTTAACATACACGTCTAAAAATAAACTACAAAAAAAGGGAAAACGAATATCAAAGAAGTAATATGTAACACGTTGTAACTAATGAGAAATACACTGTCAAAAAAAAAAAAAAAAAAAAATATTCCTGAAAAGCGCAAGGTTTATGAAATTCTGTAATGTAATCAATCGCAGGACGAACGCCTACATACTGATTGAAATTCCTTATAATATCTTTCATTTGATCTTTCATCAATGAAATATAACTTTAAATAAAACAAATTAAAGATATATTATTAAAACACAATGTTGAATGAAATGCTTATTAATCAATAAATCGCTATGACTTAGACTCCATATACACTAAATAGCGTTCTCGTTGGAACTTAAAAAGCATATCTTTTAAAAACACATATTTAATCTTAATTTATTGTTCACCAGCCCAGTAGTCAGCACTTCGGTGTTGACATGAATATCAATTATATGGTCATTTTTATAAATTTTCTGTTAAACAAAACTTCGAATTTTTCGAAAAACTAAGGATTTTCTTACCCCCAGGAGTAGATTACTTTAGCCGTATTTGACAAAACTTTTTGAAATTTTGGGTCCTCTATGCTCTTCAACTTTGTATTTGTTAGGCCTTTTAAATGTTTTGATCTGAGCGTCACTGATGAGTCTTATGTAAACGAAACGCGCGTCTAGCTTATTAAATTATAATCCTGGTACATTTTTTTCCCTGCTTAATAAAAAAAAAGAAAGCTGTAAAAACAGCTGTAATAAGATTAACGGTACAAATTTTCTTGCACCAGATGCGCATTTCGACAATACATGTCTCTTCAGTGATGCTCGTTGCCAAAATATTTGAAATCCAAAGCTTATATAAAAGATGAAGAGCTATAATCCAAAAGGTCCAAAAAGTATAGCCAAATCCGTGAAAGGAATCAGAGCTTTGCACGAGGGAGATACATTCCTTAATTTATAATAATTTCTATCAGTTTGTAACAGCAAATTTTAATAACACAAAAAATCCGTATTTTCATGCCAGTACCGAAGTACTGGCTACTGGGCTGGTGATACCCTCGGGGACTAATAGTCCACCAGCAAAGGCATCGACCCAGTGGTAGTAATAAGATTAACGGTACCAATTTTCTTGCACCAGATGCGCATTTCGACAATACATGTCTCTTCAGTGATGCTCGTTGCCAAAATATTTGAAATCCAAAGCTTATATAAAAGATGAAGAGCTATAATCCAAAAGGTCCAAAAAGTATAGCCAAATCCGTGAAAGGAATCAGAGCTTTGCACGAAGTGTAAATGACTGAATGTATCTACGAACAAAAAGTTGTTATCTATGTCTAACACTATGTTGGAATTGAGAACCTAAAGTTCAAGAAGAAACTAGTGCTAAGATAGTTTTTGATGTAACTATCATTACTTCTGTCTAATATTCATGGTAATGGATGTCAATCACTGCAGAAATATATGATTATGACTGTATTTTTCTGAATATGGGATGTAGAAATTGTATGATTTTCGGATGACAAGTAGAGACCACATAACGTAGAAAGCGATCGTAATGGTACGATTAATTAAAAATGTGCTGAACCCATGCTAAAGAGCAAGTTAAAAAAAATACTAATTGATAAATGTATAACCTTTCAAATGAAAATAAAGAACACACTCATTTATGTAAAATAAAATAAAGAAAAACAAATATTACACATGTGTCGAGCTGAAGAAGACTTATGCAGATCAAAAACTTTATTTAAACTCAAAATTAATTTACTAGTTACGCTAAAAATACCAAAAAAATGTATCTGCTTTTGTTGATATAATATCCACTTTTTTCAAAGTAATAAAGTAATTGAGGGAAAAAAACCATTCACACAAACGTGTCAATTTCATAAAAAAAAAGAATTCTTACCTGAAGCTATTGTAATAACCAGAAACGTCAAATAAATCATGGTGTGTTGTTAGATTATTGTTCGTAACTCAGAATGGTATATATGCCTCCTTCTTCTTCAAATAAAAAAACTATATTGCTGATTGGTTTCAAGAAGTGATGTCGATTTACGATTTCTCTGACGTGTCCTATGGTAAAAATACATTGTGTGTAATATACTATTAAAACATTTGTGTAATGGTTGTGGCCTGTAATGTATGTCTTGCATGTATAGATAGGTCTCGAATTACACTTCACAGGGTATTATTCGATTGATTAATTGATTGCTGGTTGCTTTACGTCCAGTTGCAAATATTTTATGCATGTTCAGAACGAAGTAGTGTGATACGAATATCTGCATTAGTTTGATTGGCTTGTCCAGTAGTAGATTGAGTCTGGTGATGGAGGAATATGGATGCATTATCCCTTTTTTTTTTTAAATAAAAGAACAAATGTGTAAGACAGTCATTTGAAGATCAAAATCAGTTCTGTATTTAATTGTTCAATTATCGTTATGCAAATTTTGTAACACAAAAAGGTAAACTTAGTCCCACGACAGCGGCTCGGTCTAATTTAACTGTCCCTCATCTAAATCCTAACGCAATCATTGTATAAGGTCATGTGTTGCGTTCAAATCATTTGTCTGAATTGATCAGTTTCTTAATGTTGAATTGGTGTAATCTAATTAGTTTTACTACAGCAATTCAATCTCATTTAACTGTAACATTTCTCAACCATTAGGCAGTCATTTAATAAGGCAGTAGATTGTTATTATCGCAACAAAATAATATAGGACATCTATTTTAAACATCATTTCAACAGTTTTTATCCTTTTTGCAGGAACATAGTATTTCCAATCATGCAATTCAATTCAATTCAAATCTTTATTGCCACGATTCTCGGTTTTTTTTATATAGATAAGACCGTTGGTTTTTCTGTTTGAATGGTTTTACACTAGTAATTTTGGGGCCCTTTATAGCTTTTTGTTCGGTTTGTGCCTAGGCTTCGCGTCTTTGAAGGCCGTACATTGACCTATAATGGTTTACTTTTTTTTTAAATTGTCATTTGGATGGAGAGTTGTCTAATTGGCACTCACACAACATCTTCCTATATCTATATTTTTTTATAGTATGTGACACAACATAACAAAATAAAAATTAAAGATATCAACAAGATCATTAATCTACACAATTTAAGTAAATATTATAAGAGTCCCCTGTATTCAGTTCAATAGAGTGTTTTAAAAGGATCCTAGCTTATTTACCTGAATGTGTGAAATTTGGTTGAGTATGTTATTTATCTATGTCATTTGAATTTATAAAGTGGATATATACTGTATTCTCATTTATCAAAAAATCAAATAAACTTTTCTATTATTATGGTTTCTATTACAATCTCAAAAGAAATGAATTTCAACTTCAATTTTTTTACAGTTTTTGCATAATTCTTCTTCTCTTGGTATTTTAATGTATCTTCCCTTTTCTATTAATAAATTATGGTCACTTAATCTAAATTTTGTTATCAGTTTTCTGAATTCAGGTTTTGAGCAAGTTAAATATTTTTCTTTTGTATTATTTATACTTACATGTTTATAGTGAGTCTGCTGTTATCCTTTATATTTGATAGTTTATCATTTACTAGTTTTTAATAAAAATGCTTCAATTTTTTCTCTTATTTTTTTAGTTATCTTCTGTGAGGAATATGTTTTCAAAGTGTCCAAATCCATACCAGTTTCTTCTGCTATATGTTTTACACATGATATATCTTCTAAAATTGCATGCATTTGCTTAGTGAATCGTCTATAGCATACCGTAATATAATGTTCACTTACAACAATGCTTTGTTCTTTAATTGCTACAGATTGAATATGGGTTTTTTCTATTAAAAATGTCAGGCTTTTTTGTGGTGCATTAAGATGAGCACATATATATATCTATATGTCCATTGCCAACTCCTAGATATCGTTCGATTAAAAAGATGACAAAGCATATCAAAATTCATATTGTAGTAGGCTTGCACACTGAAAAGCTTAATATTCTCTTAAAAACACTAACTTAATATTTATCTTTTCACTTTTAAAGTTCACAAATATTATTCTCCATATTACAATGCTCCCGTCCTCTCCTCCGAATTTTCCCTTGCAAATCAGACTTATAACATGGGTTTTTACTTACACGGTCAACACAACGGTTACCACATGTAGAGCAAAACCTGCTTACCTTTCTGTATAAACCTGAGACCAATCCCAGGTTTTGGTGAGGCTCTTGTTTTTTAGTCGTTGATTTCTTTGTGTTGTATTTTGTATATTGCTGTTTGTCGATTTGACGTTTTGCTTTTTACCATGACTGTGTTAATTTTTTACTCATCAGTTTGAATGTTCCTTTACCATGTTTCATCGCTTGGTTGAATTGTATTACCAAGAAATTTGTTATTCCTTGGTATTGACAAACAACTCTTATTTGTTTAACAAATTCAAAACAATCCATGATTTACAGCCAGATACCAACCTATTGAAGCAAAAGTCCCGTGAATGTGGAAAATTAGGCTTTGAAATCAGTCAAATTATAAAGTGAACATATAAATTAGGGATGGCAACGAGTACCCGAGTACTCGATCGGAAGGCCGAGTACTCGAGTACAGGTTTATTACTCGGATACTCGATCGGAAGGCCGAGTACTCGAGTACAGGTTTAGTACTCGGATACTCGTTTGCTTGTTATACATCTTCAGATACATGAAGTTCTCTTCTAATTTCAACTCACTTAAGTTCTGTTGAAATATCCCCTTCGTCATACTAAATAAGATCTATTAACAACACACGTATGTTTAATTTTATCATGAGATGACTAGTGTTACAAGCAACGTCCTTTCCTTACGATAGAATGTTTTCATGTGCACAACTTGTAAAAAAAAATAGAAAGGCAAACATGCAGTCATTCGTCTGAAATTGTTGACCAGATCATATTACTAAACAAGAACAAAGTGACCTTTCGGTAGACCATACACAACTGATTAGAGACATTTCTAATGGTGCTTGTACACGGATTAACACTTTCCGGGATTAATAATTAACTTATAACAAGCCGCAAAAACTTACCTTTGTTTGTTAATCACGACTTTTATGTAATCGTAATTGGAATGAGATGACTTTTCATGCCAATATTCTTGATTTAAAATTGGAATTTTGTTTTTGAACAAATACACACACAAAAATTGCTATGTAAAAATCCAAACCTTATATAAAAGGTGAAGAGCTATAATCCAAATGGTACAAAAAGTATAGCAAAATCCGTGACAGAAATCAGAGTTTTATTATCATAGGTTATTGTAAAAACGGCGGTCGTTAATTCATTATTTAATTGAAACAAAGAAAACCAGAGTAGCAAGCTATGTTTGTAATACGTTTGTCTTTCGTTAACATGTTTAAGAAAGGTGATCTTAATTCTAAAATTCCAATAGACGTTTAAGATTTATCTGCGAGTACTCGAGCATCATCACCGAGTATCCAAGTATTAAATTTCAGATCTTTTGACATCCCTAATATAAATAGTTATCAAAGGTACAGGTATTATAATTTAGAACGCCAGACGTGCGTTTCGTCTACATATATAAAGATTACTAATTATGCATCGAAACGGATGTAATTAATCTGATTGATTATTGGTTGTTTTACGTCCAGTGGCAAATATTTCATGCATATTCTGGACGAGAACAAGTTTACAATAAATACAATATGTAGGTTATTATAATAGAGGCTATCTAGGATGATGGTCGGACGAATTTGGACTGCCACTGGAAAATGAGAGTATATTGGATAGGGAAAGACATTTTGCCTTACAACAGGCCACCGACGGGCCCTCAAAGAGTTGTTATAAGGGTTCTCAAATTGCCACTCTCGTGACTGCGAACTTAATACATCCCGCACACCACCTCGGCAAGCGTTTTACTGCCGGTCAGGAGAAGACCAAGTGACTATATTTCTATACCCCAGTCACCCTTGGGTTGTACTAAACTTGAAAGTCGACATAGAAATATGCTTAAAATGAACGAATTAATGATAGCAAACAAATAAGTATTCTATATATCATGCACCTTGTGTAAGAAAATCTACACTTGCAAAAGAGAATATTTAAATCGAATGTGTTTATGGAAATAACCAGACTTTTATATATTAAACAATGTTAAAAAATAATCTTACATTCAATCAAATTTCCCTTGTAACAAAGCAGTCAATGTTTTGGTCGACTGTTTGTAAACTTTAAACTTTTCTTTATATTATTGAAATCTTGGTAAATGCTGAACATTTTTATTGGCGGCTGTCCATCTTTAATTTAATGTCAATGTATGTATGTTAATTTCATTTTTAATACCAGTAATCATTAGTTAAAAACATGTTATATCTACAAATTGATATACTAGTATATCCCTTTAAATTATCGTTCTACACATATCCTCAGTTATTGGTATAAACTTGCATCCGGTTCATGTGCATATGGGCATATAAAACTCTAGAGGAAAGAACCGAATACAAGATAATATCTTTACGTTTCAGAAACCGAAATGTGGACTACTATGCACAATGCAATGCAGAAGAGCTCACTGGATATAGTGCGTATTTTTTTTTCCAGTTAAATAACTACTCTGGAGCTCATAAAATGAAGCATTATAATCAACATTATTGTTATCGGAGATATATTATCTTATTTTTACCATTGTAATGACAAAGCAAACACAAACAAACCAATACATGTACACTTGCCCTTAGTGACCCTTCCCTTGAAAATCAATAAAGCGAAGGTTTGTTTTGGCAACATGATCCCATGGTAATGCTTATGTTTGTCTAATGTTGTGTCGTGCTTATCAACCAAAAATGCATACTTGTAATACCAATATCAAAATATAAATATAAAAACATATCCAAATTTTGGAACTTATGGGTTGAAGAGGAGGGCACTTATAGAGAACCTCATCAACCCAAACAGGCAATATGTATTGCCCAACCAAGCATAGCCCTTAAACCAATCACCACTTGGATATTGAAAGAATGGGGATGTATCACATGTCCTTCAGCCAAAGATATCAACCAATGAGGTTATACACATATCCTCAGTGATTGATATAAACTTGTATCCAGTTCATGTTAAGTTATGGGCATAGAAAACTCTCTAGTCCATACAGCATATTTGCAGGGCAATTTCAAATTACACCACTAACAAGGCTTTCCTTTAAGGAAAAGTATTCCCTATACTGAAAACAAATTCAACACTTTTTTTATATATTATTCCTTAATTACTTTAAAACACTACAAAACATTTAAAGATACATGTTCACAGTTCGTTATAAATAGTTAATTAATCAATAAATTCTCATGAATTTGACCACATACGGACTTTTAAAAGTTGAGTTAAGGCAATGAACTCATATCAAAATGAATATTCATTATTTTGATAACATCTTCAGCATTTGGGAAGCTTGTAAGCAAAGGGACGTAACCTCCGAGTGTAAACTATGCTGGCTTGTCTCCTTCTTTATTGTTGTTGAATCTAACACACTCTTTACTTCATAATCAGGAACATCAACAATTGTATTACCACTCGATTTTTCACATGGCTGCTGAAAATATATTAACTAATAACAAATTGTTTATTTGTACTAAGGACAGCATTAGTCACACTTTGAAAAGGAAACATACCTTTGCCTACAATCCGCGTGGAAAACCACTTGGGAATCAGTGTCTATCGAACTGTAGACAAAGAAATTCATTTTTTGTTTAACCATACATAAAATTTAAATATACATTTGTATACAAAATCATTCAACGTTATATTCATTAGTTAAACAAAACAAAACTATTGCAACCATTATTTGATCTCCCAAGACAAAAAGATTTCTGTGACATTATTCAACAAATCAATGAAATTAATACACATCTAATAGAAAACATCAAATTACGAAAAAAAAATAAGCATTACTTTTAAATAGGTTCATTTGAACACAAAGCTGCTTCCATCACAGATGCCTTTATGCATTTTCTGCCTATCTCAACCATACATAATTTAGTGTAGTATCAATATTTTCCCCATTCATTATTTTCCTATTTTTAGAAATTTAAACATTACTTCAATTGCAATTTGCCCTCACCTTATTCTGATTAAAAAAATCCTTTCCTTTTAAAAAAAGGTTGTTCGAACTCATTGACATGAATCATCGTGCAATGTCATAGTACTTCTCCTTCATTCGTCAGCCTGTCAAAGGTGTAGGTAACACCTGATGTACAATCAAACAGACCGCTGAACGCGGACCTCGATGAAGACACCTTATTTATTATTCTCCTTTCAACTACAGTTTTCCAAAAATGGCCACAGCCCCAACTTCCACATATATTTTATATAGCGATAGCACTTTGCCCTGCGTTTAACCGGCGCACGGCATAACAAATATATGACCACCTGGGTTGATAATAACCACAAAAGGACGTCTTAATCCCAAAACATTTTGCTACCGAGGTCAAACATTACCATCTTGTTCTATCAAGAAGCCATCAAGGCGAATATAAATGACCACGAAGGTCTTTACGCCCCCAAGGCTAGTATGTTTATGCCCCACCTACGATAGTAGAGGGGCATTATGTTTTCTGGTCTGTACCTCCGTTCGTTCGTTCGTCCGTTCGTTCGTCCTGCTTCAGGTTAAAGTTTTTGGTCAACTTGAAACTTATTACACATGTTCCCCATGATATGATCTTTCTAATTTTAATGCCAAATTATAGTTTTGACCCCAATTTCATGGTCCACTGAACATAGAAAATGATAGTGCGAAGTTCAGGTTAAAGTTTTTGGTCAAGGTAGTTTTTGATGAAGTTTAAGTCACATCAACTTGAAACTTAGTACACATGTTCCCTATGATATGATCTTTCTATTTTTAATTCCATATGAAAGTTTTGACCCCAATTTCACGGTCCACTGAACATGGAAAGTTATAGTGCGAGTGGGGCATCCGTGTACTATGGACACATTCTTGTTTATTCAATGTTTTCATCAAGGCAAATGTATAAAAATCATGAACATGACCACCTAGAACTATTGCAACCAAGGCATAAAAAAATGACCACCTAGGTATAGTGCCATCAAGGCATATATAAATGGCCACCTAGGTCTATTGCCACCAAGGCATATATAAATGACCACCTAGGTCTATTGCCACCAAGGCATATATAAATGACCACCTAGGTCTATTGCCACCAAGGCATATATAAATGACCACCAAGGTCTTAAAGCCATCAGGGCAAATGTAAGTAAAAGTTAAAGAAAATAGTTACTTTGCCGACAACACATAGAGCACGACCTTCCAACAGCTTGGATATTGAAAGAATTGGGATATATCACATGTACTTCCGCCAAAGATATCAAACAATGAGGTTATGTATAAAGGATCATGTCTAGAGTGGCAAAGTTATATATTTAAAAGCATAGTATGTAAAAGAATAACAGAGTATTTAGACTATAACGAACTCTTCAGAATGGGCTTAGAAAGGAACGCAAGTGTATAGATCACATGTATACACTCTAATCAGTTTTACGAAAATGAAAAGACAAATATTTGCCTACGTTGCTATGTTTTGTTGACATTGCTTAGACATTTGATTCTTTTAACTATGTCTTTTCAAAATCGAGTATTGGTGGTACAGCTACTGACTGGTTCTCTGTTAAACGTGGTTTGAGACCAGGTGATAGCCTAGCGCCCCTGTTATTTGCTGTTTTTATTAATGCCTTGTATTTGATATCAAAAGTTTAAATCTTTGGACTCATATTATTAATAATGAACAGTTAAGCCTATTAATATGCTGATGATATTATCCTTCTAGCAGAAACTGACGATGACCTATACAAAATGTTGGACGCTCAGCTTCGTAGCTCATACCGATATCTATGCTTTAATGTGGTCGATCTGGCAACTTTGAAGAAGGCATTAAAGTACTCCAAGAAGCAGGAAGTAGAGCACTTGGTGCAATTATTTCAAAGCATTTTAGTATGAAAGGCCTCAGCTTTCTAGTATTTATTTCAATATATACTGTAGTTACTATAACAGACTATGCATCAGAAGTGTAGGAATATAAAACTATAGACATTACTGACAAACTACAATAAGACCAATTTTGGGAGTCGGGAAACGTGTCGGTTAGATGTGCAACTAAGGCGTCAAATAAACATCATACTATTATGGTTGAGAATTATAAGAATGCCAGAAAGCCGATTGCCGAAAAAGATATTTTTATGGGACAAATAAAAGAGTCGCAGGAATAGCTGGTCATTTGAAGTGAAGTCAAATTTAAACAAATGTAATCTGTCACTATACTTTTAAGAAAATAGTACACTTGGACTTGGAGTGAAAGCTTGTTCAGGCATTGTTAAGGAACGACTTACATATAAAGGGTCAGAGAAATGGAAAACCAATGTAAACGGGATGCCAAAACTTAAGACATATATCATATTTAAAGAAAATTACTGTCAAGAACAAATTATTAAAAAAAGCTAGGTCATCCAAGTGTCATTTCAAAGCTTTGATTGGTGGCTAATGATCTGTCATTTCAAAGCTTTGATTGGTGGCTTGCTGTTTGCTTTACTTCGTATTAGCACAAGGCTATATCGCGTCGAGAGCTAATACGAATATTTTTTTTAACAATTTAAAGCATATTCTTAAAATCGACACAAAAGGTCCTTCGATAAACTAAAATTCTAGATTAAAGCAAATTGATTATTTACAAATAAAAATAAACAGTAAGATAACGGATTAAAATCGTTTTTAATACAATAACATTTTTATATGTTATAGTATATTCCAACTTCTTTTAAGAATGTTTTAATGATTGTTGGTTGCTCTACGCCGCATTAGCACAAAAAGGCTATATATATTGCGGCGAGAGCCAATTCGAATATTTTTTGCAATTTAAAACATATTTTCAAATAAGACAAAAAGTCCTTCAATAAACTAACATTGTAGACTGAGGCAAGGTGATTTTTTACAAATAAAAAAAAACAGTAAGATGAGGTTATAAAAATGAAAAAAAACCCGATTTAAATATAATCAAATTTTTATATGTTATAATAAATTCCAATTTCTTTTAAAAATGCAACAATATTTGTGAATGAAATATTATTAAATAAATCATACCAGTCCTATTATTTACATTGAAATGCTTTTTGCAAATGTCAGCCAATAATCTGTCACAGAACTGTTCTAACCTGTCCTAGAACAGTTTTAGCTAGGACTGTCATGATCGGTTCTAGAATAGAACTGTCTAAAACTGTTCTAGGTAGAACTGTTCAAATTAGTTCTAACCGTAGAACTGTCAGCAGAACTGACTAAATCGGTCAGGACGGTAGAACAGTTCTAAATGACATCACTGCAGAAAGGGCACTTTAGAATTTAGAAAAAAATAATCCGTTCCAATTACTTTACTATATATAATAAAGTGTATGTAAAGTGCGGATCCTAAAATATCATTTTTACTGTATATGCCATAAATGTCTAATATAGAATGATAAATAAACGGACAAACTTTTTTTAATTTTTGAAGAAAATATATTTATATAGATTAGACCGTTGGGTTTCCCGTTTGAATGGTTTTACACTCGTAATTTTGGGGCCCTTTATAGCTTGTTGTTCGGTGTGAGCCAAGGCTCCGTGTTGAAGGCCGTACTTTAACCTATAATGGTTTACTTTTTAAATGGTTACTTGGATGGAGAGTTGTCTCATTGGCAATCACACCACATCTTCCTATATCTATAAAATGTATATGTTCAGAAATACATAATACTAATAAAACAAAGTAAGAAACGCGAGCGGGGTTTTATCGCGCCTAAAGCCATCCAGCTGTGAAATATATACCAAAATAGGTGAATATTTAGCACATTTCACGAACAGATCGTGCAGGTGCTTTATAACTATCAGGTAAGATGTTGTTGCAGGAAAAAATCTTCATTTTAATACAATTATTAAAGTTGTATAACGTAGAATATGTTTTGTCATTCAGTTTCTTATTTAACTAAATTCCACTATGATGATTTCGTAATGCTAGTCATGTTTACTGTCGAATAATGATACTATTCTTTCATTTTCACTGTGGAGCGAATCATTAGTATTGTATATGCAGTGCATTTTCACTGTATAATTTTATTTTATTTTTATCTATTACAGCTCATTTCTTTAAGCATGTAGAGCAAGACTTTAGTTGACTTGCTTGCTTTTTTTTTATTATTGGATAATCCTTATGATAACACCTAATTTAATTCAAATATTAAAAATACAGGTTAAACTATGCCTATTCATATTGTTTTAAAATGTCAATCTTATTTACAAAGTTTGTATAAACAATTATACAAACAAAGCAAGCAAGCCAACCAAAGTTTGCTCTACGTGCATTAGGAAATAAGCTGTACAGCTTAATTTAGCCGACTTGCTCAAACAAAAGATAAAGTAAGAGAAAGATTTGCTAAATTTAACTTACGGAGGAAAGTTTGGTTTTAAAACACTCTAATAAATTCAATAGAAATAACATTTATTTCAAATGTATTCCATTTAGTTTCTTATAAAGCGTATAGGAATCTTTATCCTTTTTTTTTATCCATTTCCATGACACTTCACCACTAAAATATACATCTTGATATAGATTGAACCTTTGTTTTTCCGTTTAAAAGGTTTTACACTGGAGCCCCTTTATAACTTGCTGTTCGGTGTGAGCCAAGACTATGTTGAAGACCGTATTTTGACGTATAATGGTCTACTTTTATAAATTGTGACTCGGATGGAGATTTGTCTCATTGTCACATACGACATCTATATATGGCTCAAAAACGAAACGAGACTGGATAAAAAGGGATAAAAAAATCCACGCTCCTTTTTTAATATATTTATAATGGGCTTAATATGAGTCAGAATAGAGTTAAATGGTGAGTCGCATTTGGGTATAAGCGTGACGCCGGATTGCCGATTTTTTGCAAGCGTGAGAGGTGAAAGTCCAATGATTGTGTCGTGAAAAACGGGAAATGAAGTCTAGCGGGACACGGATCATTGCAAAAAATGAGAACTGCATAGTATAAGTGGGATACGTGAATCTGACAAAACAATAAGCGGAATACGGGAATCTGCCAAAACAGTAAGCGGGATCCGGGATCAGAACTCCCCAATGAAACCCCAGAATAAGATATTTTTTTATATTCATCCTATTGTTACAGTCATAGATATAGGAAGATGTGGTGTGAGTGCCAATGAGACAACTCTCCATCCAAATAACAATTTAAAATTAAACCATTATAGGTTAAAGTACGGCCTTCATGCTTCAATAACAAATGTATCCGATGCATGCATTTTTTTTATATTTTTGGTCCCTTTTTCAATTTTGTGGGGTCCAAATTTATAGACAAAAGTCCTTTAATATAGATATTTGGGATTCGTTGACATGCTGAATCTAACCGTGTATCTAGTTTGGGGATTTTTTGCCTAGTTGCTGAAATAGCCCACATAGAGTTCTAAAGGGTCTAAAATCAACAAAAATGAATTGTAGCATACATTTCGTGTACAATAACCCAAATGTGCATGGTTTTACCTCTGCGGTAGTATTTTCAAATCCAAAACAATAAGAATCTCCAAATTTTTCTCCAGGGTTTAGCTTCTGTAAGTGGATGCTTAGTTTAAAAGGCATATGAATGTGTTTTCGTTTTTTTGCAATGTTTTCGATCAGTGGTATCATTATGCCTGGCGTTTTACAGCTACTTTTGAGACAGCTATCATCGGTTTCCAGAATGGCCCTGCTAGGAACAATGAAATTAATTTTTGAAAGCGACGTATCATAATGTCCTACATTGGTTTCATGAGATAAAACCTGTCCCAAATGCTTCAAACCAGACATAAATCTAAGAAACTTCCCTTTAAACAGCTGCTTCCCAGTTCTCCAAAATCGCTGCACAGTATGTGAGTACCGCATACCACAGGCATCATCACATGAAAACCAATTTACAACATCTAGAAACAGGTTATATGCTATGTTGTCCAATGGAAAAGTTATATTTGCTAAACATTTAAACAAAACCACTCAGCTAGCTGGTTATTCTCATGCAAATATTGTAATGCCATCGGTATGAATGGTAAAATATCTATAAGGAATTGCTTTTCAATCTTTCCGAGATTCTTTTTGTCAATAGATACTAAATCTTCATTGATATCTTCTGTTTGAGAACATTTTTCAATTGTCTTTTTTGGCTCTTGATTTTCGTCCTTGTTCTTACTAATAGTATCTGTTTTAGATTTGTTGGCCGGTAAAATCAGGTGCTCATCTAAATCAACAACGTTGATGGTTTGTTTTTCATTATTTGTGAGTACAATTTTTCCTTTCTTATGCTCCACTTCAGGTACAACTGGGAAAGTTAATCGTTTATAAACTTTTCTGTCACCATTGCGTTTCAGGATGCATATTTCTCTGTTCGCATGCGTATGTATTGCGTGGAAGATAACGTCCTCAAATGTACTAGTCTCAATTTCACACAGACTGCACTTAAACTCCGCCATATCAATCTT
Source organism: Mytilus trossulus (assembly GCF_036588685.1). Taxonomy (NCBI): domain Eukaryota; kingdom Metazoa; phylum Mollusca; class Bivalvia; order Mytilida; family Mytilidae; genus Mytilus; species Mytilus trossulus. The sequence continues at coordinate 195,366 of NC_086382.1, read as the reverse complement.
TAACTGCAAAAAAATATAAAAATATCTTCTAAATTTTGGTTAAAATCAAGGAAAAACGTAATCTGAAGAATACAATATGACATTTTGAGAATCGCTTTTGTTACAAGTTTGAAAAGCTATATATTTGATGAAGAATGAATGAGGAGTTTGTATTTCAATTTGAAAATACATGTATCATAAATCCTAAAGTGATCAACTAAGTTTTTTCATTTGTTGCAAGTGCGTTTATCACATAATTCTACAATAAAAATTACAATTAATTAAATTTGGATTTATCTGAAGAAGCAATAAATTTCAAAGCCTAAATTATTGATTCTGGTTTAGCTGCAGAAGATGTCAGAAGGAGATTTGCAGCTCTGTCCCCGAAGATAGCAGCAGATGCAACTCTGTCGCCATCTTTTGATCCATCATTATAGATAGTTGAAAAATTTGAATAATTTGCTTTAATTTCAACAAAAATGAAAAAGAAGAATGCAAAATTTAAAATTGTACATAAACATGATCACGGGATGTATTGATTGATTAACGTACAGTGGCAAATATTTCATTCATATTCAGGAGGAGAACAATTTCACAATTAATACAATAGGTACAGTGGAGATCACTTCTAACCTCTCATTAGAACTGTCAGAATAATCTGTCATAGAACTGCTCTAACCTGTCCTAGAACAGTTTTAGCTAGAACAGTTCCACCCTAGAACTGTCAGAATCAGTTCTAGGATAGAACTGTCTAAAACTGTTCTAGGATAGAACTGTCTAAAACTGTTCTAGGTAGAAATGTCTAAATCAGTTCTAACCGTAGAACTGTCAGCAGAACTGACTAAGCAGTCGGGACTGTAGAACAGTTCTACATGACGTCACTGCAGAAAGGGCACTTTAGAATTTAGAAAAAAATAATCCGTTCTAATTACTTTACTATATATAATAGCAGATTTTTCAATATTTTTTACTGATCAAAAGTTACATGTACAAATATCGAAGTGGATAGAAGGTCATCCAACTCATCGGAGACATATTTTTATAAGATTGCATATGAAACATCATTGTTTACGTTTCTTCGTTTCCCGTTTTTAACAGTCTCTTTCTGAATATAACTCTGCATTTTATTCATGTAATTTTAACCTTAATTACCTTGTTTGCCTTGGATTTACATTCATGATTTAAAATTCTGTTTTTGACAAACTTAATGTTCAAACGAAATTGTACAGTGGATGAATTATGGGACATTATGAAAAAAGTGTTGTTAAACGTAAAAAACCTATGTACACTTACATTATCTCGTAGCCAAATTTATCCATAACGATTATAAATGATATCTGGGAGTCTGGAACGTTAGAAAAATATACTCATCTGAACATGAATGAAACATTTGCACCTGGACGTTCGGCTACACACAAAACCAATCATTTTCCTTCTTCAAATTATTCCAAGAAGAGAACTTCTCATACATGTACATGTACTTTTCATTTTAAAATAAAGGATATGAATCAGTCATGTCGGTGTTGGATGATATAAAAAAGATGTGGTATGATTGTCAATGAGACCACTATCCACAAAAGACCAATATGACGCAAACATTAACAACTATAGGTCACCGTACTGCCTTCAACAATGAGCAAAGCCCATACCGCATAGTCAGCTATAAAAGGCCCCGATAGGACAATGTAAATCAATTCAAACGAGAAAACTAACGGCCTTATTTAAGTAAAACAATGAACGAAAACAAATATGTAACACATAAACAAACGACAACCACTGAATTACAGGCTCCAGACTTGGGACAGGCACATACTTAAATAATGTGGCGGGGTTAAACATGTTAGCGGGATCCCAACCCTCCCCTTGACCTGGGAAAGTAGAATAACAGAACAACATAAGAACGAACTATAAAAATCAGTGGAAAAAGGCCTAACTCATCAGATAGACACAGAATACAAGTGGACGTGGCCGGGTACTTATACATCCCGACACAAAAAGACAATGAACAGATCTGAGAGTACTTGCAGTTATCTGACAGCTAGTTCAAAGTCACTAACAATTAATAAAAAAAAATCATGCCTCTAAGACTAAACACTCAATCCGTACACATCTAACATACAATGGATTTAGTGTAAAGACGTCACAAACAGCCAGAGAAGAACATGACCTTGTGCAATGCCAAGTTACAGGTATCGACAGATTGTAGATGCATGAAAATGTATATGTATATAACATAATAGTAATATTTAGTTGGCTTTTAATCTACAGATAACAAAATCAATATTTATACCAATAAAAACAATATTCAATGATCTCATTACAGTGTTGAATATGTAACCTTTTAGAATAAGTTTATTAAAAGGAGCAACAAGTTTACATGGATCATTTCTAAATTTCCGGGCACGGTAAACAACATTTCCGTAAAAATGAGGATGTGCTATCCCGTTTGAAATAGGTTTTCTACAGGTACATGGATGATGCCGTTAAATAGTTTTGTTTAAAAAAAAATACCATTATTTATTAATTTAATTTTGGATGTAACGAGTCTTCTGATTGGCTAACGTTATTTTGTTATCAGCCCATTGAAAAAAGTTGGTCATGTGACCGTAACGTCATCAACGTTTTTTCATGGTTTGCCAAGGTTTAAAATGGAATTTAAGATTAAATTTTAAGAAATGACTAATATTTTTTTCTGTCTATTCGAAATAACATAAAAATGTGGTTCATGCACAATGTTAAAAAACCTGCTACTCGCGTTATTCAGTGTGCAACAATTTTTTTATGTTATTTCTTCATAGACAAAAAATATTATAGTCATTCCATAAATAATAATATTATCGATACAAAGAGGAACAAACGGCGCGCTAAATCGAGGTGGACAACATTTTGTGTCATCTTTATCATGCAATATCTGTCCTGACTTAGAAATATTATTGGTTTATAATGAGGCCATATATATTTAAATGATATTAAAGTATATATGTTCAGTTTTGGTTGATGCGGTCAAATAATGTTAAAACAACTCGGTCTGATAAATCGAAACTACTGAAATTTGTTAACAATTCAAAATTTGATTTTAAAGACGACATGCTGTCATTTGAATTATTCAATCTATCGTGATTGGTTGTTGTCTGCTCTATGGTCGAGTTGTTGTCGCTTTGACAAATTCACCATTTCCTTTCTCAATCTTGTAAGTGATTTACTATGCAGCTATATAATTATCTTTATATTAAGATTTACATACTAAAGTGTAAATAAACATGGTCAGTTTTGGTTGATGCAGACAAATAATTGTGTTATACCACAGTCAGTCTTAGGTATGAAAACTACTGATATTTGTTTATGATGCAATATTTTGATTAAAAAGGGGACACGCTGACACTCTAAATTGATGCAAAAGAAATAAGGGAGCATTGTGTTCAAACATTTTTATTGCATTATACAATCCATCCTTACATAACAATCTTACAGATTTACTATGCGACTATAAGAGTTACTTAAAAAAGGGCAAATATGGTCAGTTTTGGCTGATGCAGTCATATATGGTCAGTTAAAGTTGATGCTGTCAAATATGGTCAGTTTTGATTGATGCAGACAAATAGTTTTGTTACATGTCAGATTGAGGTATGAAAACTACTGATGTTTGTTTCTGATGCGATATTTTGAATAGAAGTAGAAATGCTGGCATTTTCAATGGATGCGAATTTTTTTTTGTGGTCGTTAATTTCCAATAATGCAGTTATTTATATACTACAGTCCCTTTTGACCTAAAATTATAACTGAAGTACTGTGCAGCTATATAGACTTGCATAAACAAAACACATATGGTCAGTTTTGGTTGATGCGGTCAAAAGCTTTTATTACACGACTAAGTCTGAAGTATGAAAACTACTGATATTTGATAATTTCAACACCCAGAAACTTATAAATGCGAAAAATAACGAGAAAGAAAATGATGATGTATTGAGTAATCAAGTGTTAAAGCTTTAGAAACTCATCAGTAAAAATATTTTCAAGAAACAGTTTGTGGATTTTTGCAAGGGAGATAATCCAGTAAAAAATATTTTCAGAAAATCATAAAATGTACATATTTTAAAAAGCTATCCAGCCTTTGGTCCATTAAAATTAACTCACTTTATTTTATCAATTGGAATACTTAATTATGCATTAAAGCTAAAAAATACCTAAATTTACATTTTCTCTATAAATCAATGAATTTAAACTAGTATTTTGTGGATAATTTTGGGAATGTAAGTGTTTCTGTTTCAAAAGCAGTACAATAATTGACAAATTAATTCAAAGTAACAATGACCATAGTTCAATTATAATTTATGGTGCCATATATATTGAATTATCTGGTAAAAAGGGAGATAATCTAGTAAAAACTATTTAAAAAACATTTTAAATAACCTTTTTCAAACTTACCAATTCTCGGTACAGTAAACATAAAAGTATATATATATATTTGATTACATTAACAGACGTAGTTATTAACGCATTTAACCATATACGATTGTTTGGATCTTGTTTTAGTAATTTTTTTTTAAATTTTCCTTGAATACATGTAATATTCAAATTTGCCTTTCTCTGAAATCAATGAAATTAATATTAAGTATATCAATCCGTAGAAAATTTTGTGAATGAATTTATTTTCGTTTTCTAAAACATTATTATACCTAACAAAGTAAAACAAACAAAGAAGACATTACAATCAACATAAATTGTGCCATAAGTATTGATTTTCTATGGTACAAACGGAGGTTATTGAGAAAAATGCATTTTCAAATATCTGAAGAAGAGAACAAGATTTTTCTTCAAATTTAGTGTTCTGCGCTTGATAAATCTTAAGCCTTTCAATACTTTCTTTCTTATCATAAAAATTAATATAAAACAAAGCCTACAAAGATGTATAAAGAGAATGTTTAGACTAAAACAACCAGATATCTTGTACTATTCAGTTGAAAAATGTAAAAATTTGCAGTTGGTAATTGGTTACAAACATTTATAGGATAACAATCTGGATACCATCTAGTTCTAAATAATATTTTTAAAAGAAAAGAGAAAAATATAACTAGGTGTAATTGCTTAAAAAAAATTACATTCAAATTAACATTGATTTTTATATGACCAATTGATGATAATACAAAGAAATCCTAAATTATAATTAAAAACCAATTGTTCAGAGAACAATTGAAGATCTTTCCACCAAAACCATGTATTTCAATATGAAAGGTGTAAAAATAGGTTTAAAATGTCATTTCAATCGTCAATTGATAGCTTATTGTACGCTGATTCCAAAAATATATGGTTTCTAAACAATATTTTTTTAGATAAGGGAGATAATTTCTTACTTCCGGTTTGAAAAACGCTATTTCCGATAATATTTGACTATTAACTTGACACTGATTCCAAAAATATCTTGTTCTATATAATTTTATATTAATAAAGTACAATAAATAGCTACTTCCGGTTTAAACAAGGTCACTTCCGGTTGTTTTTTCAAGGTTAAATGGTTTGATACCGTTTGCCAAAAGTCTCATGGCTTGATCATGTATACACATGAGGTAAAAGCAAAGGTCAAAATCTAGAACGTCAAATTTAACAATGACCTTGAGATCAATTTCAAGGTCATTAACCAAGAACCTCAAATCAAAAGACCATAGGTCTTAATTATGTTTAGTTAATGAGTTATATCACCATACACGTATTTTTAAATACGAAAGGGGAGAAAACTCCCTTTTACATTCAACGCACCCTTGCAATCAAAATTTACGTGTTATGGCATGTCGCAACAAACAATTTAGAAAAAATAATTTGTCGATATCTTATAAGGTTTCTGGAAATGAGTGGAATTGAGACAAATTCAAAAATTAGAATATGACCTCGACCTTTGACCTTGACCTAATTTTCATTTTTTTGGACCAATGACCTCAAATCAAAAGATCCTAGGTCTCTATCAATTATGGTTTACCAGTTAGAAATGCAATTCACTAATATCAAATGCATAAGGGGAAATAACTCTCATATGGAGCGTTTATATCACTTTGGTCAAAATAGGACAAATCATGCGAAGGATATAACGAGCAATTTTGTAAAATAAACTTGTCATAATATTTTACGGTTGCGAAGGAGTTGCGCTAACAAGAAAAACAGTGTTTGGGGAGATAACTCCTACAAAGAAAAGTATTCGTTTACGCAGGGTAAAATTCAAAAGCGCATAAACTGTTCGATATCATATACCAAATATCTAAGCGACTTATTGCGAAACAAATGTTTATCGCAAGAACAAAATTAAGCGGAAGAAAAAAAAAAAAAAAAAAAAAAAATCAGAAGAAAAACAATAGGTCTTTCCACAGAAAAGTGGAAAGACCTAATAACAGACTTCTAAACTAGTTTGTGCTGTCATATAATTACTAGAGTTAACTCATCATTGTAAAACAATCTAATGTGTTGCGTGAGATTGACGTGAAACTGCCACGGTATACCACAACCAGGCTGCGGAAGTTGATCGTCACGATCCATAGATCTTCAAACCAGACGAAGGCGTCACTGGAAGATCTTGCTCACCACATGGCCCATTCAAGCACAGTTGCAGACTGTTGGTACGACATGGGTCAGGGCACGTTTAGGTCCGCACGGAAAGGTAGCATCATCGATGATTTAATGACTAGTACGTTATCCAAAACATTAGCCAAAACAACTGTGCAGGTGGAGATTACGGAGGATGAAAATATCGATGGGGACAATGTAGAAGATCCCAGTGACATCGACGTATATTAGGAGGAAGAAGATGCACGGGCGGAAGAAGTTGAGCCAAACGATGCTCGGCAGCCCACCACAGGCAAAGATCCTTCAGTCAACGGGAGCAACATCATTGCAGATACCGACTCTGCCTCTGCGCCTGAGCGCTCGGTTGCTCGTGGTGCTGCTCTTGATCTGCCCATCGTTCGCCACGCACAAACTTGTACAAAGTTGTGGAGTGACGAGGATGCAGCTCTTTGCAGCGCTGCTTTCAGAGCTACATCAACGAACGCCGTGCCAACCGGGAACTAAAAGTGACAGCTGCGGACATCAAACTAAAGCTAATATCTAAACCGCCTCATAGCCGCAAGCCATGACTTTTATTTGGTTACGGCTTGCACACACGTTGGATGTAACTTCTCTGTGACTTATCTAGATCCGCAACCCGGTTGGTTCATCGCATTGGAAAAAAGTAACGATTATATAACTCTTGTATATGGTCGTCTAGTTGGTCTATACATACCTATCCATCTTAAGGCAAAATAAAACACTCATTTATCTTCGTTCAGTCGAACGAGGCGATCTGTAGACCCCCCCCCCCCCCAGGGGCCATGGTTATGCTTCTGTCATGAGTGTTCAGTGAAAACCTACCGATCGACCCGGGCGCCGCCACGGTTGTCCCAGCGATCCGGCTATGGCCGCAAAATCTTCCCCGCATCCATACCTTCCTACGCACCTACCATGTCCATACCTTCGACCGACCGATTACCCAACGAAATTATTTACAACCCCATAAAACTAATATGTCCTTTCCGCAAAACGCTGTCAGTAGTCCAGTAATATTTTGGTATATAACTTTTCATTAATAAGTACTGATTAAACTAATGCTTATTTGTAAAATATTTGTTTGATTTTAATTGAGATTAAGATGGGTGTATCCTTGTTCTTCCTGTTTGCCAAAATGCATCACGACGACGGGATGTAAAAGTACAGAGCCACGTCATATATGTAACGAAGAAACAATAAATATCATAAAAACTAAGCAAAAACTGTGAGACAAGAAACAAACAAGTAATCACGATATCTCGATTTACAAGCACGCCGCATGCATACGAGAAAATAATAAACTGTCTTGGTACATATTAGTTTGTTTTTTTAGTGATTAAGATTAAAAACAATGTTAACTACGGTGTATTTTGACATTTTTACCTAATGAAATGCTGTGTATTTTTTGTTCACGCATCGTTATCAACTTCGAAATTTGAAGCGATTGTCATACAATTGGGAGATTGAACTAGCTTAAAACCAGGTTCAACCCGCCATTTTCTACACTAGAAAATACCTTTACAAAGTCAGAAATATGAGTTATCCGTTCGTTTGCATCTTTGCTAGCCAAGGGTTACGATACACTCCCGCTCCCTTCACGGATTGAGTCAACGTTTAAGATAACAATGTTCTATCGGAAGAAAAAAATCACGCTCATTCCGAATGCATTATTCTTGACCAATGATCCAAATTGGAGAGTTCAAGTGCTATCATTGGTCAAAAATAATGCATTCGGAATGGGCGTAATTTTTATATTTCGGTAGATGGTGCAACATTGTTATTTCAAATGTTGACTCAATCCGTGAAGGGAGCGGGAGTGGATCGTAACCTTTGGCTAGCAAAGATGCAAACGAACGGATAACTGTCATATTTCTGAGCTATAATAGCAGATCATATTCGTCTAGTAACCTTAAGGATCAGCCTCGGTAGGTCTCGTTTAAATGAAACCACGCGAGATGTGCGGGAGCATTTATTTAATGTTATCTTATTCTTTAAGACGCTTAGCCACTACATTTTGATCTCAACACAAAAGAGTAATAGAAAGTAGAACATGGTATAGAACTTTAAACAAAGGCAAATGAAGTTCACGATACTTAACTTGATATATACATATGAAACTAAAAACAATAAGCAAATAAATTGACATTTTGGGCAGAAAATTCTTGAAAAGACTTATCTATTTTAATGAGCACAATTAAGTAAATTGAACAATTTACAATTAAGTTTTAGTAATCAGTGCCTTAATTTTGTATGTTTTGTTTAATATTAAGATAAATTAGTCAATCACTGCCAGTATATACAGAGGAAAAAAGTTGCACCATAAAGCCTGATAATTAATTTATTATACAGGCTTTTGTTTCTGGTAATGCAGAATCTGGGGTTTACTATGGAATCCATGATATATCGGCCTAAAACAAACCTGGCCTATAACATAATCTGCCTCACAAAATCGGACTATTACAAACTCCAGTCTGTACTGTTAGTCACCAGTCTGATGCCCCAGACTAGTAATATTTCATTCGGACTAGTGAGTTCATTGCAAAACATTGTTTGGACAAATAGAAAATGTCTGAATATTGATCTTCGGACTAGCAGTTGAAAAAGTTTTTGGTGCAGACTGAAACTCCCAACTTCTGGGATATTGCACAAACTACGTAAAACACCCAAATATAAAGAAGATGTTTATTAGGTACATTTTGATTATGAGCGTCACAAATGAGTCTTATGTAGACGAAATGCGTGTCTGGCGTACTAAATTATATTCCTGGTACCTTTGATAACTATTTATTTAGAAATATATGATATGGTTGAATATACGTTACATACAAGAAGAATACAATATACGATGGCATTGTTAAGTTCCCTATTCCATGTTCCCAAGCCAAACGGTATGAGGGTCAGTCTGCTCATTTCAAATCTGACGTGAAGACTACCCCGAACCCAACTTCCCGTTCCTAGGAACAATGAGCCTGGCCGGGCCGGATGTTGGGCAAGTGCAAGAATAGGAAGTCCTGACAAGAATAATAACATGGCTGGTCTCGGAAGAAAGAGTTTTTTATATAACGTTTTCTTATTAAAGTTCCATTAACATCGTAATTTACAAATGGTAGTCTGAGTTTGTTTTAAATATATTTCTGCATACAAATGAGAAGGCTGAATTTGTGATGGTCCCGAGTTTGTTATATTTTGATTTTGTGATAGGCCAATTTGTTTTAGTCCGAGTTATCCTGAACTTATCCAGCAGCGTTGTAATCCACACCTGCACGAAAAAAATATGTCTGTCTGTTCCTTTCTTTATTTTTTTCTTTCTTTCTGGTGTCTAGTGACAAAGAAGCTTACAAGTTTAAGTACTGTTATCACAAGCCAAACAAGAGGTTGTGAATTTGAACAATGTCCATGCATTGACACTCAACTTAAAAGTGACATTTAATCACCCAAAATTAATCAATCCTGAAAATCTAATTAAATAATAATGTCTGCAGATATATACCATGTCAAAATGTCAAAGCATTATGTCCATGCTTCTTATTTTATATATTAACTCTTTGGATCAAATTATGTTTTTTATTTTCAGGAAATAATGGAAGAAAGTAGTGAAAACGTTCCAGAAAACAGAGTGAAGAAAGAAGTGAAAACGTTCCAGAAAAAACAGAGTGCAGAAAGTAATGAAAATGTCCCAGAAAACAGAGTGAAGAAAGTAATGAAAATGGTCCAGAAAAACAGAGTTAAGAAAGTAGTGAAAAGAATCCAGAAAAACAGAGTATGTTGCTATATGTACCTCATACATGTCCATGTACAAAAATGTATTTGAATTAATTTGTAAATGTTTGGGTTACTTAAAATGAATTAAATGAATTGATTTGTCAATTGGAACAGTCAAACATAATTACCTGAAGATCTGAGACCACAGTTATTTCATAGTGCATTTCTTGAGGTCAATTAATGAAAAATTTAAACCATCCTCGCTTTCTCAATAATATCTGTATACGACTAAAATCCAATTGTTTGCTCCCAGATGTTATTATTATATAAAGTTGAGATCTAGGACAACATTTTTTCAAAAGTGAGGAAACAACTACATAGACAATGATAGAAGCGGTATAAATAATATTTTTCGAGGTACAAAATGTACAACTGAAGTAGAGTTTTTAGTTTAATTGTGAGATGATTGTATGATAAATCTACTTATATTATACATTTGTTTCAATTTTTCTATTTTTTATTTAATACTAAAATCCACGAATTTAAAACCCCACAAACATGTACATATTACTCAAACCACGAAAATTGATCAATTAAAGTACATTAACAGTATGTGTTTTCTGTTTTTTTAAGGTCATGAACAAAGTTGCAGGATATTTTTTCGAAGGAAAATGTTTAGAAATTAGATGTTACAGTGATGGATACAGAAGTAACAAAAAGAAGGTAAACTTAATTCATTTATAAATCTGTCATGTTGCTCAAATTCCCAGCATTTTATGAACAGAAGTTCAACTGGCCTAGATAGATCGGTTATCTTAAATCAAATTAAATTTCATCTGTCCTCTGCAAATTTTAAAAATTTTCATCTGAAGGAGACTTCATTTATTGTAGGTTAGTTCAATTCAAATGGGAGACAACTATTGTACTATTTTACTTGTTAACAATTTCCTTACGTTATTTAATCCTCTGGTGATGGAAATATGACTTTTAACTAACCACTCACAGGTACAAAAAAGTCTTCATCTGAAGGAGAATACGTTTATTGTAGGTTGATTCATTTCCAATGGGAGACAACTGTTGTACTATTTTACTTATTAACATTTTCCTTTAACTTATTTAATCCTATAGTGATTGAAATATGACTTTCAACTAACCACTAACAGGTACATAAAAAGTGTTCATCTGAAGGAGAAAAAATTATTGTAGGTTGGTTCAATTCTAGTTGGACACAATTATTCTAATGTTTTAGTCTCATATGTTCTGCTTTTGTGTGATAAATATTTTAATTGCTGAGAAGTTAATTACTTCTCTAGTGTAGTAGTTTAAATTAGTCATTTCTTGATAAATATTTTTTTTATATGAAGCATAATTTTAATTTAATTGTTTATTTGCTATTATTCAGATGACAAGCCCACCAAAGACGTTCGATATATTAATGTTGACATTGATTTTAATAATGTCAAGATCAATACTCTTAGACAGAGCTACTCTCAACTAAGTTTTAATGAAGGTAATATTTCTTGTTTTTACTTTGCATGCTTTTACCATAGATAGAATTCATAATTATCAAATTATAAATATAGGGTTTCCATCTGAAAATTTAACTTATTTTCCATTAAAAATTTTAATATATAATCATATACCAGTGACATTTGTGGTACGTATTCTAATTTTAAATATCTTGTCCAAATGTTGATACCGTTTGGCTTGATATATTTTTTTTATCTACTAAAGATTAAGAGTATTTTATTGTTGATATCTTTTGTTTTAATTTGTTAATTTTGCCAACTGAATTAAACCTTACATATATATTGATAATACGCTTAACGGAGTTTTCTTTTTTTTAAACTTGCATTCATTCTTTAGGGATGCCGGATTTTAACATGTGTATCTGTTCATTGTGTCTTTTTTGTCGGGATGTATAAGTACCCGACCACGTCCACTTGTATTGTTTGTCTATCGGATGAGTTAAAAAGCCTTTTTCAACTGATTTTTATAGTTCGTTCGTATGTTGTACTGTTATATCACTGTCCCAGGTCAAGGGGAGGGTTGGGATCCCGCTAACATGTTTAACCCCACCACAGTATTAATGCATGGGCCTGTTAAAAGTCAGGAGCCTGTAATTCAGTAGTTGTCGTTTGTTTATGTGTTACATATTTGTTTTTCGTTCATTTTTTTTTACATAAATAAGGCCGTTAGTTTTCTCGTTTGAATTGCTTTACATTGTCTGATCATTTTGGTCTTTTGTGGATAGTACATTTTCTTTTTTATATCCTTTGCTGCGCTGTGTTCCCCTGATGCCAATGATAAACAATGAGAAGCGGAGAGGTTAACAACGGCAATAATACAAGAACTTGAGTAGCGACAATTGATATATGCTAGAAAATTTAATTATCTGAGAAGAACAGCATTCCCCTGGATTATACCGGTAATGGATAAGCTAAACAAAAGGAAGAAAAGACTAAATGCTAGACAACTTCTTGATACACTAACATTTCATACTTGTGTACATTGATTCAACTGAAGTGGTTTGTAAAATTTCAAATGCTGTCGACACTCCATGTTAATCAATTTACAATGCAATCGTTAGAAATACTAGGGAAAATACATTTGTCCTTCGTTGGGAAAATCCAAATTCGCTGTCTACATAAGACATACCTTTTAAGTTGCCACAGGCTACCGCTACAACTACAACTGTCGAAAAAACAGAAGTGGAAAGTCCAAAGCCAACAGAATCGGATCGTTTTTAATGACACAATCAGTTAAAATCTTTCACATAAGAATAGAATCAAATAAAATAGACCCTTAAAAGTCTAAAAAGTGGTCAAAATCTTTCGTCAGATGAACCTGAAATTTGAGGCCAAAATCCGTTCTTACCGGACATGTTTTCAACATGGAAAAATACAGAACAAATACTTTTAAAAAACTTTTTTGAAATATACTGCAATTTATGTTGTGAGAGGAAACTATCGGACAGAAGTTTTACCAGTTTTAAGAGAAAAATGATCCGTGTCATGTGCAATGAATGAACTGAAGTATGTTTTACTTTCCAGACTGTTTATTAATTTTCCCGTAATGAATAAAATATCCGGCTTTCATTGGCATTTTCAGGGTGTAGTAGTTTATATTTTTAGGGGCTCGCTACATTAAAGACCTGTTGGGGACCTTCTGTTGTAGTTTTGTTGTTGTCTCTTTAATACATTCCTTATTTCCCTCTCAATTTTATACATAGTTTTTTTTAATAACCCTTGATTTTTGTATCACTTATATTTATCAGTCGATTTTGATACAATACATGTCATGAAATACCACATAAACTTCAGACTTAAAACCACATTCCATGTATTTCTTCTTTTATGAATGTTTTTAAATCTTTTTTGTATTTTAATACATATATTATGATGTACAACACTGTAAGGGTTGCCTACTGCTTCTGTATTCTTAACCAAGTCTAAAAAAAAAAAAAAGTGGTACGATTGCCAATGACACAACTCTCTACAAGAGGCTTAAATGACACAGAAATAAACAACTATAGGTCAATGTACGGTTTTCAACAATGTACAAAGCCTATACCGCATAGTCAGATATAAAAAGACCCAAAATAACAATATAAAACAACTCAAACGAGAAAAATAATGGCCTTATTTATGTACATGAAAATTAACGAAAGACAAATATGAAACACATTAACAAACAGCAACCACTGAATTACAGGCTCCTGACTTGGGACAGCCACATACAAACATCACGTGGCAAGGTTAAACATGTAAGAGGGATCCCAACCCTCCCCTAACCCGGGACAGTGATATAACAGTACAACATAAGAACAAGCTATAAAAATCAGTTGTTATAGGCTAAACTCGTCAGATGGATAAAACCACAAGTAGACGTGGCCTGGTACTTGTAAATCCCAACAACAAAAAGACAGTAGGTACAGATCTGAGAGTACTCACAATTATCTGACAGCTTGTCTTCTTTCCCTCGGTACAAAAAACAGTACGAACATGTTGATATGTACAGATGGGTGCACTCCTAACCTGTACAGCAAGTTAACTTGGTAACCAGTCATTTGGACTGGTAAAAGTTAACCTGTGACCGAATATAGGACTGCTCTGACCAGTCCTAGGACCAAAATCTAGTTAACTTGAAAAGCGGACTTGGTCCTAGGACTGTTTTTATGTCTGCCAAAAAGTTAACAGGTCCGCTATTGATATAAGTTAACTTCGAACCAGACCTGTCATAAGTTAACATAAGTTAACTTCGGAACCAGTCCTGTCATAAAGTTAACATAAGTTAACTTGGAAACCGGTCCTGCCACAAAGTTAACTTCTGCTTGGACAAATCCGATCAAAACCAGACCTGTTCCCAAGTTAACTTTTGACTGGTCTGCTCAACACTAAGTTAACTTGTAACCAGGACCGCTCTTCGTTGATTTAAAAAAAAAATTAATATCTTTGTTTCGTAGTATAAACATCGAAAATAAAGTAATTTGAAAATTAATACTTCCGTTTTATGCACAGGATTAAATACAAATATTTGAAAATAAGTACGCACAGAACGTAACACAAATTTATCTGTGATCTGACAATCTATCTATTATAAAAACGATCTCGGTTACAATGATAACAGGCACTGAATATATATATATATTCCGAGATCAAATTCAATCATATTATGCATATTTTTAAAAGAAAAGTATATTTGATGTTAGGTGTATACGTCCTTGTTACTTATACATCCTTAAACTATGCAGCCACAATCAGCAATAGTTTAATTCATTTTAAAAATGACTACAAATTTTTGTTCGCCTAAATTAAGGGTGCCAGCATGTCCTCTTTTTACTCAAAATACTGATACGTAACAAAATTTCAGTACTTTTGATAACTCCAGTTGACTTGTACAACAAAATTATTTGACCGCATCCACCAAAACTGACCATATGTTCACTTTAATTTGTAAATCTATATACCAGCATAGTAAATTAGCCATATTTTTTATGTCATGATTCAATGTATAATACAATCATGACAATGGACAGTAATATTGCAATATAATAACAACAAATTCTTGTTCGCATAAATTTAGGATACCAGCATGTCCTCATTTTATTCAAAATATTGATACGTAACAAAATTTCAGTAGTTTTGATACCTCCAGTTGACTTGTACAACAAAATTATTTGACCGCATCCACCAAAACTGACCATATATGCACTTTAATTTGTAAATCTATATACCAGCATAGAAAATCAGCCATATTTTTTATGTCAGGATTCAATGTACAGTATCAAAATATTGATACGTAACAAAATTTCAGTAGTTTTGATACCTCCAGTTGACTTGTACAACAAAATTATTTGACCGCATCCACCAAAACTGACCATATATGCACTTTAATTTGTAAATCTATATACCAGCATAGTAAATCAGCCATATTTTTTATGTCAGGATTCAATGTATGATACAATCATGACAATGGACAGCAATATTGCAATATAATAACAACAAATTTTTGTTCACATAAATTTAGGATACCAGCATGTCCTCATTTTATTCAAAATATTGATACGTAACAAAATTTCAGTAGTTTTGATACCTCCAGCTGACTTGTACAACAAAATTATTTGACCGCATTACCAAAACTGACCATATATGCACTTTAATTTGTAAATCTATATACACCATGACGTACCCGCATAGTATTAATCAGCCATATTTTTTAGGTCAGGAATCAATGTATAATACAAGCATGACAATGGACAGCAAAATTGCAATATAATAACAAAAAATTTTGGTTCGCATAAATTTAGGATACCAGCATGTCCTCATTTTATTCAAAATATTGATACGTAACAAAATTTCAGTAGTTTTGATACCTCCAGCTGACTTGTACAACAAAATTATTTGACCGCATTACCAAAACTGACCATATGTGAACTTTAAATTGTAAATCTATATACCAGCATAGTAAATCAGCCTTATTTTTAATGTCAGATTTCAATGTATAATACAATCATGACAATGGACAGCAATATTGCAATATAATAACAACAAATTTTTGTTCACATAAATTTAGAATTCCAGCATGTCCTCATTTTATTCAAAATATTGATACGTAATAAAATTTCAATAGTTTTGATAAGTACTACTGACTTGAACAACAAAATTTTTTGACCGCATCCATCAAAACTGACCATATGTTCACTATAATTTGAAAATCTATATACCCGCATAGTAAATCAGCCATATTTTTTATGTCAGGATTTAATGTTTAATACAATCATGACAATGGACAGCAATATTGCAACTTAATAACAACAAATTTTTGTTCGCATAAATTTAGGATATACCAGCATGTCCTCATTTTATTCAAAATATTGATACGTAACAAAATTTCAGTAGTTTTGATACCTCCAGTTGACTTGTACAACAAAATTATTTGACCGCATCCACCAAAACTGACCATATATGCACTTTAATTTGTAAATCTATATACCAGCATAGTAAATCAGCCATATTTTTTATGTCAGGATTCAATGTATGATACAATCATGACAATGGACAGCAATATTGCAATATAATAACAACAAATTTTTGTTCGCATAAATTAAGGATACCAGCATGTCCTCATTTTATTCAAAATATTGATACGTAACAAAATTTCAGTAGTTTTGATACCTCAAGCTGACTTGTACAACAAAATTATTTGACAGCATTACCAAAACTGACCATATGTGCACTTTAATTTGTAAATCTATATACACCATGACGTACCCGCATAGTATTAATCAGCCATATTTTTTATGTCAGGAATCAATGTATAATACAATCATGACAATGGACAGCAAAATTGCTATATAATAACAAAAATTTTTGGTTCGCATAAATTTAGGATACCAGCATGTCCTCATTTTATTCAAAATATTGATACGTAACAAAATTTCAGTAGTTTTGATACCTCCAGCTGACTTGTACAACAAAATTATTTGACCGCATTACCAAAACTGACCATATGTGAACTTTAAATTGTAAATCTATATACCATGTATACCAGCATAGTAAATCAGCCTTATTTTTAATGTCAGGATTCAATGTATAATACAATCATGACAATGGACAGCAATATATTGCAATATAATAACAACAAATTTTTGTTCACATAAATTTAGAATTCCAGCATGTCCTCATTTTATTCAAAATATTGATACGTAACAAAATTTCAGTAGTTTTGATACCTCCAGCTGACTTGTACAACAACATTATTTGACCGCATGCATCCACCAAAACTGACCATATGTGCACTTAAATTTGTAAATCTATATACACCATGATGTACCCGCATAGTATTAATCAGCCATATTTTTTATGTCAGGAATCAATGTATAATATAATCATGACAATGGACAGCAATATTGCAATTTAATAACAACAAATTTTTGTTCGCATAAATTTAGGATACCAGCGTGTCCTCCTTTTATTCAAAATATTGATACTTAACAAAATTTCAGTAGTTTTAATACCTCATGCTGACTTGGATAACAAAATTAGTTGACCAAAACTGATCATATGTGCACTTTTATTTGCAGATCTATATACCCGCATACCATTGTACCGAGCGCCTTTATGTCTTCTCCTGGCTCTCCTGTTCACATTTTAGTAGGACCATAAATGTACATGTAATCAATAATATTGGAAAACTATTAATGCAAAAAATATTCTGAATAAATTGAGAATGTCAGAATTTCATCTTTTTATTCATAATAACAGTCACATCATATATAGGAGTTCATGATGGTGTACGTGTAAAACAAAACTATTATGCCACCTCATCAAAGTACCAACACTGACATGTCTGAATTCATTTTGTACTATTTACAATGATTTAATAAAAAAAAAGTATACGAGGTTCTCTTCTTGGAATCTACTATGTCGGTTGATTGATTTTGTTTATAGTTAAATGTCAAGTGGCAACTATTTCATTAAAGTGCGCATTGAGTATAATTTTAGGACGTCCAATATAAATATCGCCAATGACAAATC
This sequence comes from Mytilus trossulus, assembly GCF_036588685.1. NCBI lineage: Eukaryota > Metazoa > Mollusca > Bivalvia > Mytilida > Mytilidae > Mytilus > Mytilus trossulus. The sequence continues at coordinate 177,079 of NC_086382.1, read as the reverse complement.
TCTCGATAAATCTGACGAATTTGACGAGATTGTTGATAGTTTTACCACATCGCATGCTTACGGACACTGTACAATTTCTGTTAGAATATTCTGCAGGAAATAGAATAGTAAATCCAATGCAAACAAGTTGAATATCAATGAAATATCCATGCAAGTATAAATTTATGCATATATAAGTAAAATTTAGGAAGGGACAGGTAAACAACGGGGAACGAAGTAACGTAGACAATGTTGCCGATATCCCGTGATATAAGAATATTGTTCCGATGCGTTGGATAACCTTTCTATCCGCCTTCTAAAAAAAAACCTCTGTGTGATCGTATAGCCATTTTTTATTTATATAAGAATACATGTATATCAAATAAAAGAGAGCGTTTGTATAATATCTAGTAGAGTCTAGCGAGTAAATAATAAAGGATTTCTGTGGAAAAACAATGCGAATGTTGTTTACATATTTTAATGAAAGCTCAAGTCTGATATGAAAACTCTTATAACGATAATCTGTCAAAAGCAGACCTGTCCTCAGGTCTGGTCAATAGCAGACTTGTCCACAAGTCTGGTCAAAAGCAGACCTGTCCTCAGGTCTGGTCAGGAGCAGACCTGTCCACAGGTCTGGTCTGAGGCAGACCTGTCCTCAGGACTGGTCAAAAGCAGACTTGTCCACAGGTCTGGTCTGGGGCAGACCTGTCCTCAGGACTGGTCAAAAGCAGACTTGTCCACAGGTCTGGTCTGGAGCAGACTTGCCGATAGGTCTGCAGCAGTCCTAAAAAAGCAGACCGTAGGTCTGGTCCACCAACGACGAAGTTAACTTGCTTGACTGCTCAAAAATTCTCAAGTTAACTTAGAAAGCAGTCAACAAGTTAACTCTAAGTTAACTTTTGTCAAGGTTAGGACCGCACCCATCTGTATGTAGCTGTAAATAAGTCAACCAGTTCTAACTACAGGGAAGTATACAAATAAATCTTTAAGAATTCAAAAGACCTGTACTCCTATTTACCCGCAACATAAGAAGACCATTTATATTAAGACCGGTCGACTTTAAAAGCAGATTATTTTTTAGCGGATCAAAATATGGTTAATTTCTGGATTAAGAATTATTTCAGCGCATGCACAATCAAATACTAGGTATTGGACTGGATGCGCAGTCATTCTTCCAGGTAAGGGTATATTCAGGCTTAATCCAGTTTCAAATTTCAAAAAGTCCATTTTTAATTATTAGGCTTTATCGACATTAGCTAAATTATTAACAATAAAAGTTTTAACCGCGACAAATGACGATCACTTAAAAATTCCGGCATACTGATGGTTCCATACTGTATGTTTCCATGTTTTGTATCCTTTTCTTTTTCCAACTTATAAGTTTTAAAATTTATCCTTTAATTTCATAATTCTTCGTTATAATTTTTTTTTCTTGCGCATGCGCAGTCAATTCTTCTCTTATGATTACATCGGCCTATACGAAGTCTTTTTTTTAGTTACACTATGGTCTCTCCTCGTTTTTCATGTCTTTAAGTAACAATTGCATGTTTGGCTATTCGCCATATTAAGAAAGCGGTGCTCCTTATAATAATAATTTTATTTGCAAAAATACACCCATATGGGTCAAGCAAACACAAATACAACATTTAATACAGACAGTGAAGAATTACAAATATAAATTAACATAAAAAAAAACCATAGTTATAAATGGTAATTAATGTAGCCTTTGATGGACATGGACCTCATTTTCGCAATTCTAATGATTGCTTTATAAAGTCACCAATTTCTGTCAAAAGCTCAGATTTAGGATTTAAAAGTTGTTTTAGCTTTAAAAGTGTTTGATAATTTGTAAAATCAGGATTTAAATTATTAATCTTTAAAAATAAGCAATCTCTTAAAGTTGAGTTTAGTTTGCAGTATAGTAAAAAAAATGGTATTCATCATCAATTTCATTACAAAGTTTACATAACCTTTGATCTCTGGGTACATTTTTATATCTTCCCATTTCAACTTCTAGGTTATGGTCACTAACCCTTAATTTAGAAATTAATTGTCTGGTTTTAAAATTTGATTCTTTTAATAAATAATTTTCAATTTTTATCTCAGTTTTTATTTGACCCTATAGAAATAATTTCGAATTGTCTGTTATAGAAGAAAGTTTATTCAAGACTTTTTTGGTATAAAATTCATGTGATACCTGTTTAAACTTCATCTTTAAGGAATATTTAATTTTATTGTATGGTTTATCACAAGTTTCAAAATCTTTAGCATTTAATCTAGTCTCTTTAAAAATATTTAGAGCAAATGTATACCAACTATGAAAACCATCATTATGCAGGGACTTATTTAATTCATAGGCTTCTTTTAACAGAGGATTAATATCATGGGTATGAAATCTACAGAAATATAGCATAACTTGTGGTTTAATAAATGAAGCCATAGAAAATCTGCCCAGTTCTGTTTTGGCTGAAATATTACATGCAGTTTTCCTAAGTCCTAGGACAGATTTACAGTATTTATTATGAATCATTTCATAGCAAAATTTATCTTCTAACGACAAAGTATCACAAACAGAACCATGTTGTTCTGAACGTTTCAAAGATTTAAACATGGATAAATAATCTTCCATAAACCATACCTCACTATTATATAATAAAACAGGTCTTATTAAATTGATAAATTAACAGGGATGGATTGAAAGTTAGAAAATCTACTTTTTAAAGCAAATAGGACCTTCAATCCCTTTTTTGATAGTTCTTGGATAGCATTTTTAAAATTACCCTTATAGTTAATAATGTTTCCTAAAAAATTGTATTCTTTAGTCTCATTTAGTTGGATGTTTTTATAGCATATCACAGGGGTGGGAGAAAATTTATTCTGAAACGTCATAACTTTAGTTTTTTTAGTATTAACTGTTAATTGCCAGTCATAGCAGTACTTCTCTAGTTTATTTATTGCATTCTGCAGTCCTATATGTGAACTTGACATTATTACCAAATCATCTGCAAAACTTAAGCTGGACAATTCAGATTTTTGAAGGACTAAAGGTTTACAAGTATTGTCTCAATGTTTAATAAAATTTAAATGTCGCATGACATGTATTGGCCAAGCGTGAAAGACAATGAAAACGAAAATGGTGGGACAATTTGAGCCGGGCAATTGCCTGAACTTTCATATACTTGGAGTTACTTAAGAGTTTACAGCTTGCCCGGGTGCGACTCTTTATCAGCTATGAAAATCGAGACTATCGGTAAGAACGTCGTACATTACGTAAATTTTAAATATACATGTATACTAGTTCAGTGATAATGAACGCCGTACTAATTTCCATTTGAACATAAAGACAACAGTAGTATACCGCTGTTCAAAGCTCATAAATCCATGGACAATTAAAAATCGGGGTAACAAACTAAAACCGAAGGAAACGCATTAAATAGAAGAGAACAACGACACAACACCGAAACGCAACACACACAGAAACGGACCAAGCATCAGACAAAATCCCACAAGAATAACAAATATAACATCAAAATCAAATACATGAATTTGGGATAGACAAGTACCGTGCCACTTCTTATCTTAATATCTCAAAAAATAAAAGAAAACAAACGACACAACGTTAACATGCAACACACACAGAAACGAACAATAATATAACAATGGCCATCTTCCTGAATTGGTACAGGACATTTGTACACACGAAACTAAAATTAAATTAATACAAGACTAACAAAGACCACAGGCTCCTGACTTGGGACAGACTCAATACTGAGGCGGGGTTAAACATGCTTATGAGATCTCAACCCTCCCCTTAACCGCTAGTCAATATAGAAAGTAAACGCATAACAATACGTACATTTAAAATTCAATTCAAGAGAAGTCCGAGTCTTATGTCAGAAGATGTAACCAAAGAAAATAAACAAAATGACAATTATACATAAATAACACAAGACTACTAGCAGTTAACTGACATGACAGCTCAAGACTTCAATTAAACTCCTTTAAAAGATTATGATGTCATCATCTGAATATCAGGAACAATCCTTGCCGTTAGGGGTTTAGTATCATACCATTATAACATATATGAGAAGAACATAACCCATGTCATGTCAACAACTGGTTTTTGAATAAATGTGTTTAGTTCCGATGCAACGAACCTTTAAGTGAATAAATTTTAACGTCAATATATGCAATCTTTAATGACCTGACAACAGTATCGTACACATGTAACTATATCCCTTTTTAATAAGTATCTTTAAAGGTTTTGTTAGATTCTGTGGTGAATACTGACATTTTTGTGCTGTATAAAGAATATTTCTATACAAAATTGGATATGAAATACCGAAACGTATAAGAAGTCTGCATGTTCAGCTATATTTACGAATGATGTCCTTATACCGATGATAAAATTTGGTAAATGTTTTGACTAGTTTGTGATATCGAAAACCCTGGTGTTATAATTTTTCAGTAATACATAAATTTCTCTCGTAAAAATCTAAAACATTGTTACATACACGAGCGAATCGTACAAGTTGAGATATATAAACACCGTAAGATGGTGACAAGGGAACGTCACCATCTGAAAATGGACAGTTAACGATAGGAAATGAAAAAATTATCTCTTTTATAATAAATTTTAGTATTAAGCTTTCCGTTAGTGATATCTGGAACCAACAGATCTAATCCTATGCAAATCTCAAAAAAAATATCAATCTGTCATTGTTCATTTCTTTTATATATTGGCGAAGGTAACGCATCACATTTCTACAACTGTTGCTTATGCCTTCTGAAGAGAGAGAGATCCTTTAACATTTGGTTGTAAGGTTTTGAAAATAACTTCCGTTTTTTTCGGTGGGGAAAGACTGTATAATATAAAATCTCCCAAAATTACTGCAAAACATTCAATTATGTACTTTGGTGTTTGAATAAGTTCTTTGTGTGCTAATTCTAAAACAATTGATTTGATGTTGTCTTTTTAGCTAAGTTTGTGCATTGATGAGATTCTATAAACTTCAACGGATCTATTTCATCAACATCCTCAAAGTTTTGCAAAGAGCATTTTACTAAATCCCTTTCTACTGGTGAAATATATGACAAGAAGGACTCTCCTAAGCTTGATTGATAAGCTCCATATATTGCACATCCCATAAATACAGGACACAACTTTTTTTATTTAATAACACAACTTTATGGAAAAATATCCAAATTCAAGATAATCTTTCCTTAAAATCCTGAAAACAGCTGTCCAACACTCCTGCTGATAATCATGACGGAGGACAGGCACTTTATTATCTGCCCCTAATATGCACTGTTATACAAGTTTGTCCAGTATTCAGAAAGACAATTCCTGAAGACACCACCTCATTGTCCTTGTTTCACAGTCCCAGTTGGCAAATTTATTTTCATTTCCAATAGACATGATGTTATGTCTGGAACTTTAAAGTATGACATAAGTTCAGAAAGAATATAACCCCTATGAATTTTTAATATAACAGTATCAGTTTTTTCAAGGTTAATCACTGATGGGGTCAAACATGACAGTATGCCTATATTGCCTGGTGGTATTTGGTATACAGCACTTTCATCAGATGAAACTAAAGAAAGTCTTCCCTCAACTTCTTGCAACGGAATAGTGCTGTCCATACTGCTTTCTCCATGTTTAAGCCCTCATATATTTATGTGTTCATCAATATACAATACGGTCCTGAGTGGCATTAGTATCACATTTTTTCACTAGAGTTTAATTTTGAGATTTCCCTTTTTTCTTGCTCTCCGTTAGTCCAATAGTCATCTGAATCTTTTCATTATAACAGTTTGAAATGTAAAATGATCACTTACACGGACTAGAAGACAATATTCTTAGCTCTATTTTGAAGAAATCAATAGTTTTTGAGATGCAGAACTTCAATCAATTGTTGTCCCTCGGTTTTTGTCAAGTGTATTTTTGGATATCCTTTCTTTGATATTTGCTTCCGTAATAAAAATATTTGAAAACTGCACCAAAATATTTCATTGTACTTTTATATTCAGGTCTGCAGTTATGTTGTGTTGACATTGGTTTTATGTATAATAGGTTTGTACTAATATTTATTAATTTTCTATCATTTAAATTAAGAACAATTTTAATCTTATATATCTCTTGACAGCTAATATATTAACATACCATATTACATTCCTTTTACTAAAACTTCGTGTACATTTTGAAGACTAAAGTATTAATATTTCAGGTAAAGGCAAAATTCAAGAAAACAAAACCGACAAAAAACATGAATTTTATAAGCAAATATTTAAAGTTTCGTATATACATTTTGTCCACTGTTGTCATTCGTTTTGCCACTCGTGTAGCAACTGGAAGATTGGTACTGTCGTTGGTACTGAAACTGTTGGTGATTAAGACTTCCTGGAGGAGTTTGATTGGCAAGTGCCTGATACTGTGGTTGTGTTTTTAAAGATAGAGTATTGTTGATTAAATTTGGCAAAGGTGTTTCATTAACATGACTGGTACAAAGAATACTTCACAAATATAGGTCGTACCATGGCAGCAGAAAGTTCTTTCTTAAGCTAAAGTGTTGGATATTCAATTCATTGCAGGTTGGAAATTGACTGTCCAATTACTTCATTGCATTACTGTATTCTTGTGCTACTATTTGTAATAGCTACATTTGTACTGACCTATAGTTATTCATACATTTCTGAGAAAACATCTCTCTTTTCTTGTCACCATTGATATATCATAGGACAAAACGTTTTCATGTAACATGATTATTTTGAACATAATACGTTTATCTACCAGTGTGTGTTTCTGTGTAAATAAACTCATCGTAGATACCCGGACTAAATTTAGTATAAACGCCAGACGCGCGTTATTTTAATTTCAGTGGCAATCTTTGGGGTACTTATAAAGTGAGAAACGGAATCGAAACGAAACGAAACGCAACAAAATATAACGAAACGAAATGAAAAAATGAAGAAACGAAACGAAACGAAATACAACGAAATGGATCTGACCCTTATGTTATGCAATTGTGTGGTGCTGTTGATGTAGTTATCATTGTTACAATAGTTATCAATGGTACCAGGATTATAACCACGTTAAAACGGTATATAAGATGAAAAGAAAAACTCCTTTGATCTCTTAATTGAGGATTGTAAATTAATTTATTGTTTATTGAAAGACTGCATACTTTTCTACAACCCCGTGTGGACGTGCTACCCGTTCTGACGTACAATATAACATTTTGATGTTCCAAAAATACTTTTTAAGGGCATTGTCTTATATCCTGTCGACTCCTTTATCATGTTTATATATGGGTAAGTTGTGAGCGTGATAGAAAAAAATCAAAGGTCTTTGAAGTTTTCTAAAACGCATTCAGCACCAGATGTTGCACGGGCTCCAGCCGGGTATATATAAAAGGAATATTTTTAGCTCACCTGGCCCGAAGGGCCAAGTGCGCTTTTCCCATCACTTGGCGTCCGTCGTCCGTCGTCCGGCGTTAACTTTTACAAAAATCTTCTCCTCTGAAACTACTGAGCCAAATTTAACCAAACTTAGCCACAATCATCATTGGTGTATCTAGTTTAAAAAATGTGTCTGGTGACCCGGTCAATCAATCAAGATGGCCGCCACGGCTAAAAATAGACTATGGGGGTAAAATGCAGTTTTTGGCTTATAACTCAAAAACCAAAGCATTTAAAGCAAATCTGACGGGGGTAAAATTGTTTATCAGGTTAAGATCTATCTGTCCTGAAATTTTCAGATGAATCGGACAACCCGTTGTTGGGTTACTGCCCCTGAATTGGTAATTTTATGGAAATTTTGCTGTTTTTAGTTATTATCTTGAATATTATTATAGATAGAGATAAACTGTAAACAGTAATAATGTTCAGCAAAGTAAGATTTACAAATAAGTCAACATGACCAAAATGGTCAGTTGACCCCTTTAGGAGTTATTGCCCTTTTTAGTCAATTTTTGACCATTTTTCGTAAATCTTAGTAATCTTTTAAAAAAATCTTCTTCTCTGATACTACAGGGCCAATTTAAACCATACATGGCCACAATCATCATTGGGGTATCTAGTTTAAAAAATGTGTCCGGTGACCTGGTCAACCAACCAAGATGGCCGCCACGGATAAAAATAGAACATAGGGGTTAAATTCAGTTTTTGGCTTATAACTCAAAAACCAAAGCATTTAAAGCAAATCGTACATGAAGAAAAATTATTTATCAGGTCAAAATCTATCTGCCCTGATATTTTCAGATGAATCTGACAACCTGTTGGGAGCTGCCCCTGAACTGTTAATTTTAAGGAAATTTTGCTGTTTTTGGTTCTTGTCTTGAATATTATTATTAGATAGAGATAAAAATACATGTTGGCAAAGTAAGATCTACAAAAAGGTCAACATGACCAAAATTGTCAGTTGACCCCTTTAGGAGTTATTGCCCTTTATAGTCATGTTTTAACCATTTTTTTTGTAAATCTTAGTAATCTTTTACAAAAATCTTCTCCTCTTAAAGTACTGGGCCAAGTAAATTAAAGATAGAGATAATTGTAAGCAGCTAGAATGTTCAGTAAATTAAGATGTACAAACACATCACCATCACCAAAACACAATTTTGTCATGAATCCATCTGCGTCCTTTGTTTAGTATTCACATAGACCAAGGTGAGCGACACAGGCTCTTTAGAGCCTCTAGTTTATTTAACCATTATTACGCAAAATGGAGCCCAATGAGAAGGAAAAGAAAATGTAAGTACCCTTATACATGTACATTTTAAAATGTATTTCGACAGTGTTAGTAGTTAAGGAAACAGAACTTAAAAACATTTTGATGTTGAGTCATTGCAATATTTAGTAGCTAACCAGCTGATATCTTTATAGACCATAATGGCAAAATATTTCAAAAGCCCAGGTCATAATAAATTGTGAATAAAAAAATGATTTATTTCAAGAGTATTTTAGGGGTTTGAGGGTTATTGTATATAAATGGTCTTTAACGTCCAGTGGCAAGTTAAATAAATATTCAGGACGAGCACATTAATATAATAATATATGAATGTTTTACCCTGTTTTGTGCAAGAATATCGTTTTTGAAAACGATTCCACTCTGGTTTTTGTCTATGTATTTCTATTTGTATCCATCTGATGAGTTAAGCCCTTTTCAATTGATTTTTATAGTTCGTTCCTATATTTTACTGTTACACCACTGTCCCACGTTAGGGGAGGGTTGGGATCCCGCTAACATGTTTACCCCGCCACAGTATGCATGTATGTGTATATGTATGTGCCTGTCCCAAGTCAGTAGCCTGTAATTCAGTGGTTGCCGTTTGTTGCTGTGTTACATATTTGTTTTTTTCGTTAATTTTTTGTACATTAATTAGGCCGTTAGTTTTCTCGTTTGAATGGTTTTACATTTGTCATTTCGGGGCATTTTATAGCTGACTATGCGGTACGGGCTTTGCTCATTGTTGGAGACCGTCCAATATAGGAACGAATTATAAAAAGCCGTTGAAAAAAATCTTTTGGCTTTTCTATCAGAATCGGAGAAATATTGGGTACTACGGGAGTTTTTAACGACCTTGACTGGCTATAAAGCCCTTGCACGGTCGTTACTATTGGGGAAAACAAGTTCCTGTCCTAATAACAACACTCCAGAATATGTATGATCCGCGACACAATATAATATATACAAAACGAGAAACAGAAAACACATATGAACAACAGGCTCCTGAATAATCCAGGACAGGTGCATACAAAATATACACAATTAAGAATCTTGTAAAATCTGCATGCACGTCGGACAGTGTTAAGTTTTCGTGGTCAAATCCATATCGCCTATATTTTAAGCAGTAGGTGCACTTTATTTGGTGTATTCAACTTGCAGATATCATCTGACTTGGACCCCATTTCTATAGTTCATTATAAGGGTTGTACTTTATCAATAATTTGGTTTATATGCTGCTAATAAGATGAAAATTGCCGTTTAAAAAATGTCATCTGACCTTGACCTTATTTTCATGGTCATTGGTCAAAGGCCAATTTTTGTCATGTCACTGAGTTTGTTTCAGAGATGCTTTAAGCAATTGTTCTACTAGATTTCAGGGATAGGAATTATTTTGGTGAGATTGCCAATGAGACCACAAGAGACCAAATGACACAGTTATTAACAACTATAGGTCACCGTACGGCCTTCAACAATGAGCAAAGACCATACCGCATAGTCAGCTATAAAAGGCCCGAAATGATAAATGTAAAACAATTCAAACGAATCCACCCGCCCTTTAGAGTAGTCTAGTCGGATGAACAGAACGTTGTCTATATGTCGGACTAAACTACTTTCAAAAGCAACAACACTCAAAAGTAATGATTTCATGGTTCAGTTTGAAAGCAGCTTAACCAAAGATATTGGTTTAACCTACCCACAAATCCGAATTGCTGTCAGTAAGATGTTTCAAAATATCTATATTGAGATAATCAGCTTGCAACACGATGTAGATATTTGTTAATCACTTAAAACATGGTGTACTCTTTCTGACCATCTAGGTATGTTGATTTTCTTTCTCATCGACGTCAGTAGCGGATCCAGTCATTTTCAAAAGATTGAAGGGGTGTCCAACCCAGGAGAAAAACATTCCAAATTTATATCTCCATTCAAATTCATGTTTGGTAAAAAGGGAGGTTCAAACACAGGACGTTCACCTCAGATCTCTTTTTCAGTTCAATTTTGTTTTCGTTATGGCTACTCGTCAGCCGTTAGCATTTCACATTTTTAATTTCTTGTCAGATACAACTTGGCCAATTCAAACTTAGGGAGATACCATTTGATTTTTATGAGCTAGGAAGAAATTTTTGTCCTGCATTTTATTTAGTTATAATCTCTGCTTTTTTTATTTTTCACTATATTTGGTCTTGCCTTTTTTATATAAATCCCGTTTTTTTGCCCAGTTGCTCATCCTGCCTTCTTTTTTACTAAACAATCCTGTCTTGCAGGCTTTTTTTTATTGTTTTCAATAGCCCTCTCCCCCCCCCCCCAAAAAAAAATCAAATGGTAGCCCCCTTAAATTTGACTCGGAACTTGGAATAAAAAAACAATTAATTACACCACCTTTTTAAAATCAAAATCCTAACCTCCTATAACAATGTAAAAGATATATTATATATAGGCCCTTTTCGTTTATTTCGTTTCTTCATTTTTTCATTTCGTTTCGTTTCGTTATATTTCGTTTCGTTGTATTTCGTTGCGTTTCGTTGTATTTCGTTTCGTTTCGTTATATTTCGTTTCGTTTCTCACTTTATAAGTACCCCAATCTTTGCCGGGTAATAAACAAGATTAAGAATCGGCTGACTGGATGAATGACTATTCAATGTCAATATACAGGTCGAAAACTTGATAAAAGTTAATGAATTTTTGTACTTGACGGCACGCTACATGCTAGGTCACTAGGCAAGTGTTATCATGAAAACATGTCACCCTACACAGACCAACTAGTTTTTGCTATAACTATCTAATTCCCATATATCAAGGTGAGCGACACAGGCTCTCTAGAGCCTATAGTTTGATGTACGTGTAATTTTTCATTTTGTGGTAAGTCACCTCTTCATTGTTGATCAATGATTGGTATTTTTTTTTGTTATAAATTTCCTGTTTGCAAAAATCGGCATGGTTCTTAATGCTAGGGATTTTCTAGTCCCAGTCTTTGATGACCTTGACCGTATTTTGCACCACTTTTTGGAATTTTGGTTACTGGTGATGTTAGACTTCGAACTTGTTTGGCTTTATTTACTTTATGGTATGAGCACCAGTAGTGAATCTTGTGTGGACGAGGCGCACATGTGGTGTATGTAATTATGAGCCTGGTACCTTTGGAAGCTATTAGCATGTCAAGATGTCCTATTGTAATGTTTATTTTTGTATTTCTTTGTCCTGAATGTTCTTGTGTTTATTTTTACTGTAGTCCTGTCATGTAATGCAATGTTGTCATTTTAATGATATATATTTTTAAACATTTCCATAAAAGCGTGAGCTTTGACTAGACTCCAAACATACTACCATATTAATCTCAAAACGTCCTGTTCCAAGTCAGAAAATGACCATTGTTATTATATAATTCGTTTCTGTGCGAGTTTCATTTAAGTGTTGTGTTTTTGGTTTTTTTCTCAATCGATAAATGTATTTCGAACAGCTGTATACTGTTGCCATATCAACAGAAGAAAGAAATCAACTACATCTGGATATATACTTTATTCGGTTATAACCTGTAACAGAGAATATCATTGTTTTTCCGAACATTAATTTGAACTTCACATATTGTAACATTTCTAGATATTAGAATCACTAAAATTTAAATGGCGAAATAAGATATGAATTTAAGGAGCGTTGAGGAACAAAATTCCTAAAAGTTTTGCGATATACCCATCGAATATCGAACTTTTTGTGCTAATGCGGCTTAAAGCAACCAACAAGCAATCAATCAATCAAACGTATGTTTAATCCACAGGCATAGTAGTTTCATAACAAATATTTGATGATATGTAGTCAAGACTTCCTTTTTTTATCATGTTTATGTTAGGGACGACATCAAAAGTTCAATGTAGGATGAAAAAACTGACCCCCCTCTTAACTTACTTTGGGAAAAATTGATTGACCCATATCGATATATGTAAAATCGATGTAGGATAAACAAAACTTGCAGCAAGTTTAACCCCTACACCCTCACTATTTGAATTAAGTTTTTTATCCTTCGTTGATCTTTTGATGTCATGTCAAGACTATGACAGCTGTTGTCCATCCGTTTGATGTGTTTTAAGATTTGCGTGTGCCATTTGATTAGGGACATTGCGTTTAGCATTTGCCCCGAAGTCCGTATTTTGGTGATTTTACTTTTCACGTGTATGTCGTATTAGGTCACTAGCACTGTATGTAACGACTGTATCTTAAAAAAATATCTTTCTTTCTTAAAATTTGAACTAAAATTGTCTCACTAGAATTCATACTTCATTTTCTAATTTTTATTTTAAGGTGTTCAATTGAAAGAACCTACTGTCATTGGTCTGCACAACAATACTTTCTGTTGTTGGGATGTACAAGTACCTGGTCACGTCCACTTGTATTTTTCCAGATTCCGAAGAAGCACTTTTTTGCTGATTGATTAAAATGTGTGCCATCCTCTTGAAAATTAGTCTCAGCTATCATAACGCTTGCATATTAAAAAGTCTACGCTATAGCAATGATATATAAGTAGTGAGTTTCAGAATCGGAATAATTTCGATTCTCCCTGGACATACAAAAAAACTGCTGTAGAATTAAAATTGTTACCACTGATGAGTCTTATGTAGACGAAACGCGCGTCTGGCGTATAAAATTATAATCCTGGTACTTTTGATAACTATTTACACCACTGGGTCGATGCCACTGCTGGTGGACGTTTCGTCCCCGAGGATATCACCAGCCCAGTAGTCAGCACTTCGGTGTTGACATGAATATCAATTATATGGTCATTTTTATAAATTTTCTGTTTACAAAACTTTGAATTTTTCGAAAAACTAAGGATTTTCTTACCCCAGGAGTAGATTACCTTAGCCGTATTTGGCACAACTTTTTGAAATTTTGGATCCCCAATGCTCTTCAACTTTGTATTTATTTGGCTTTTTAACTATTTTGATCTGAGCGTCACTGATGAGTCTTATGTAGCCGAAACGCGCGTCTGGCGTGTAAAATAATAATCCTGGTACTTTTGATAACTATTTACACCACTGGGTCGATGCCACTGCTGGTGGACGTTTCGTCCCCGAGGGTATCACCAGCCCAGTAGTCAGCACTTCGGTGTTGACATGAATATCAATTATATGGTCATTTTTATAAATTTTCTGTTTACAAAACTTTGAATTTTTCGAAAAGCTAAGGATTTTCTTACCCCAGGAGTAGATTACCTTAGCCGTATTTGGCACAACTTTTTGAAATTTTGGATCCCCAATGCTCTTCAACTTTGTATTTATTTGGCTTTTTAACTATTTTGATCTGAGCGTCACTGATGAGTCTTATGTAGACGAAACGCGCGTCTGGCGTATAAAATTATAATCCTGGTACTTTTGATAACTAATTACCAACAAAATCCAGTTTAAATTTTCTTAAATTAAATGAACCCAAAAAAAAACCGAAGCTGTTCAGTATATGTTGAAGGATCATGACGTTTTTGTGTTTTTGCCATCTAGATAAAAAAGAACAACTCTAAAACACGGAATAAAAAGTTTGTTCTTTCCAAATGGTGAAGTTAAAATCATCACTTCGTAAATTTGACGGACGCCTTCACGAGTTGGTTGACCGTTATAAAATAACTGTTTCACAAATGATATCGGATGTTTTTCTTACGTCGTAACTTCAATCCCCTTCCCTTTGATGAATATGACCTACCTAATTGGGACTATTTACCGAATGTGTTATCACATAAGCAAAACGACGGGTGCCACATATGGAGCAGGATCTGCTTACCCTTTCGAGCACCTGAGATCACCCCTAGTTTTTATGGGGTTCGTGTTGTTCATCTTTACTTTTCTATGGTGTGTTTTGTGCACTATTGTTTGTATTTTTCATTTTTAGCCATAGTGTTGTCAGTTTATTTTCGAGTTATGAGTTTGCTGTCACTCTGTTATCTTAAGGACCTACATAGGCGTCACCGGTGTTCTAATTTAAGCAAAATTGTGAAATAAATATGATAAAGGGTAGACCAAAATATGTCGTTTTCCTTCAAATTTCAATCTGAGGAATACCTGGGTATGATGCTAAACAGTTTTGCCCTAACCATTTTAACCTAACTACTGTTTACTTTATTTTTTAACATCCTGTTAGTCTGCCCTAACCATTTCAGCCTAAATACTGTTTAATTTATTTTTTAAAATCCTGTTAGTCTGCCCTAACCATTTCAGCCTAACTACTGTTTACTTTAATTTTTAACATCCTTATAGTCTGCCCTAACCATTTCAGCCTAACTACTATTTACTTTATTTTTTAACATCCTGTTAGTCTGCCCTAACCATTTCAGCCCAACTACTGTATACTTTACTTTTTTAACATCCTGTTAGTCTGCCCTAACCATTTCAGCCTAACTGCTGTATACTTTATTTTTTTACATCATTATATACTGCCCTAACCATTTCAACCTACCTACTAGTTACTTTATTTTTTTACATCCTTATAGTCTGCCCTAACCATTTCAGCCTAACTACTGGTTACTTTATTTTTTAACAACCTTATAGTCTGCCCTAACCATTTCAGCCTAACTACTATTTTAACCATTTCAGCCTAACTACTGTTTACATTATTTTTTTTAACATCCTGTTAGTCTGCCCTAACCATTTCAGCCTAACTACTTTTTACTTGTTTTTTAACATCCTGTTAGTCTGCCCTAACCATTTCAGCCTAACTACTATTTACTTTATTTTTTAACATCCTGTTAGTCTGCCCTAACCATTCCAGCCTAACTACTATTTACTTTATTTTTTAACATCCTGTTAGTCTGCCCCAACCATTCCAGCCTAACTACTATTTACTTTTTTTTTTAACATCCTGTTAGTCTGCCCTAACCATTTCAGCCTAACTACTGGTTACTTTATTTTTTAACAACCTTATAGTCTGCCCTAACCATTTCAGCCTAACTACTATTTTAACCATTTCAGCCTAACTACTGTTTACATTATTTTTTTTAACATCCTGTTAGTCTGCCCTAACCATTTCAGCCTAACTACTTTTTACTTGTTTTTTAACATCCTGTTAGTCTGCCCTAACCATTTTTGGCGTATTGAATTTTAAACCTGATGCGTTTTGTTATCTATTAATCATGATTTTCTTTGTCTAATATGTTCTCCTATTTAATTGTATTGTAGTCCTGTAATATTATGTTGTCATTTCAATATTATATTTAACTTTGCCATTAAAGTGCGAGGTTTGGCATGCCATAAAACCAGGTTTAACCCACCACTTTTATTCCCCTTTAAAAGTGTCCTGTACCAAGTCAGGAAGATGGTCATTGTTATATTATTGTTCGTTTCTCTGTGTGTTGCATTTTAACGTCGAGTCGTTTGTGTTTTCTCTTATTTTTTGAGATATTGAGATAAGACGTGGCACGGTACTTGTCTATCCCTAATTCATGTATTTGGTTTTCATGTTATATTTGTTATTCTCGTGGTGTTTTGTTTGATGATTGGTCAGTTTCTGTGTGTGTTGCGTTTCGGTGTTGTGTCGTTGTTCTCTTATATTTAATGCGTTTCGCTCGGTTTTGGTTTGTTACCCCGATTTTGTTTTTTGTCCATGGATTTATGAGTTTTGAACAGCGGTATACTACTGTTGCCTTTACTAATCATTTCAGCCTGCCTACTATTTGCAGTCCAAATTTCCCCGATCATCCCAGATGGCCTCTATTGGTTCAACCTACCTAATGTATTTATTGTGAACTTGTTCTCGTCCTGAATATGCATGAAATAGGTGCCACTGAACGTTAAGTAACCATCAATCAATTTAACATCCTGTTAGTCATTGGTTCTTGTTAAAATACAAAAATAGAACCACACTTTCTTCATAAATAAAGATCATCATCAGGGTAGTCTATACTAGTACTCTCAAATCCAAGTCACAATTTGTAAAAGTAAACCATTAAAGGTCATAGTACGGTCTTTAACAAGGAGCCTATGCTCACATCAAACAGCAAACTATGATGTTAAAAAAATGACTAGTATAAAGAATTCAAACGAGAAAATCAACGTTCTATACTTGATAAACAACGAGAAAAACTTATAAATTAAATAAACAAACTTTAACGAGAACTACTGAACATTAGATTCCTGACTTAGGACTGGTGCAAACAAATGTACAAAAACATCTCAAATTTGAAATATTTCTCTATTAACATAAACTTATAAATCGGGTGACCCATCTGATTGTGTGAACCAAAGAGGTATAAGCATAATAAACTGTCTTTGGAAGTTGTATATCTCCACATTACAATAAAGACTTGATGATTTTCTTGAAACAAATGATTTTAAATTTCTATGACAAACACGTAGACAGGTAAACTCGGTAGACAGAGTAACACAATTAACAGCACAGACTAGAGGTCTGAGGTCAGGCACAATGATACATTTAATCAGTAGATTGCTGCGTATATTAACATACTCAATAACCAAACATACGACCCACTTTGGCAGTGGTTTACTGGCGTAGTATTGATATTTCAAATGATTAGAAAGGAGTTTTAAATACACGGCTACTCAAGAGGATTTATCATATTTTTTTTCGTAGCTAAATCTGCTATCCTATTACTTTAAATTGCGAGGCGAATCACAAATTAAATACCTTTGTGGGTCACTTGAAAAACGAAATATGGCCACAATTGGTTTCCTCCGCGTGGCATAGTGGTTCTCCGTTTTGCTGTGCGTGATGGACAAGTACGGAGCCACGTCCGTTTATAATGGAAACTCGGTAATGAATCTTCCTTTATTGAACCTTTGCAACAACTTTTTGAAGGGTCCATCGGTAGCTCGTTGCAAGAATACGTTTTTATCTCTATTCAATACACTCTCATTTACCCGTGTAAGTTGATGTTTACATGATAGTTGTACGGGATGACATCTGTTGCAGGATCTACCTATTAGATCTACATCTAAGCGTAATAAAATCGGGTTCAATTCGCCACGTTCAACTTTTAAAATACTTCTTCTTCTTCCGAATACGGGAGTAGACTCCTAGGTAGGAGTGTAAACTTTCCGGAACTTGTGTGCTATGTACATATGGACTTAAAATTAGAAATAATATGACAAAGAAAAATCGTTATCAATAACATATATACATTATGTACAGTGCCTTTTTAGTATAATAAGTTGCTGTGGATCCTTCAAATGGTAAAGTTGATATGCCACTTTTGAAGGATTCCAGGGTGTCAGACATACCTATTGCTTCAGGTAGTGAGTTCCAGTGCGAGGATAAAATGAAAATTTATAGAAAGCATTATGTGTTGATATTTGCCTAAATTTATGTTTCCCCCTAGTGCGTCTATCATATATTGTTAAATTGTCCTTAGGAACTTCAACTAACCCCCAATTTATTTTATACAGCATAGTTAATCTAGCCTTAATTAAATTTGAAACTGATCCAGGTGATCTGTCTTTATAATCATTGAAGACAAACTTGGCTGCCTTACGCTGTACCTGCTCAACTTGAATGATGTGTTGTTTTTTGTACGGATTACAGACAGGGGAAGAGTATTCGACGACTGGACGGACAAGTGATGTGTACGTAATGTTTTTAGCCTTACGTGTGCAGTTTTTCAAATTCCTACAGAGAAAACCTAAGGTTTTATTTGCCTTACAAGTAATATTATTTATATGTGTTCCCCAATCAAGATCATGACTTATAGTTACGCCTTAATATTTACTGTCTTTTACTGCTTCTAAAATATGATTGTGCAATCAAGAATCAAAAGTGGAAGGTTTACTGAGATATGAATAACATAACACTTTTCAGGATTAAAATTCATTTGCCAATCCTCTTCCCATTTTACTAAACTAGATAAATCTTTTTGAAGTAATTGTGTATCAGAACTATTATTTACATTTCTATACAATAAACGGTGCATCGCAAGTTACATGTTCGGGGTGGTCATTTATAAAAAGTAAAAATAATGTTGGGCCTAAAACTGTTCCCTGAGGGACACCAGAATCAACAGCTAATTTTGTTGATTTTACACCGTTTAATAGTACTTGCTGTTGCCTGTCAGCTATAAAATCAATTATCCACTTTAAATTTTGATTTCAAATACCATAAAAGTCTTGTTTCTGGGCTAATCTTTTATGAAATATAGAAGTTTAACATCTATTTGGTTACCATATCCCAATGACTTTGCAAGATCTTGTATGCTGATGATCAGTTGGGTCTCGCAAGACCTTTTACTTCTAAACCCGTGTCGACTATCATATGCTGCTTGTTAAAATGTGTTCTAAAATTTTGCAACATATTGCAGTTAATGAAACTGGTCTGTAATTAATAGCGTTATGCTTGTCACCTTTTTTAAATATTGGTACATTAGCCTGCTTCCAATCATTTGGGATTTTACCAGTATCAGTAGATTTTTGGAAAAAGAATGTCAAAAATGGAGACAATTCTTCTGCAAAATTATGTAAAAATATGCTGGCAGATTATCAGGGCCAGTGGCTTTAAGTTTTTAAGTAACTTTAATAAGCCATTATTACTAATAAATATGTCTGGCATAGTGGGGTGGGGAATTGTACCTTTTTTGGCATAGAAGATGTATCTTCGGTAGTAAAAGACTTTTTAAATTGTTCATTTAGGATGTTAGCATGTGTATTCGGCTCACTATATAATAAACCATCCTTTCCTCTTAATGGTGACACTCCAGATGTTTCTGTTTTTTTTTTTTTGCTTTTTATAAATTCCCAGAAAGATTTAGGTTTTTCTTCTAACTGGGGGCTAATTATTTCTTGCATGTACGTGTTCTGGGCTCTTCTTATTTCTTTTTGAGCAGTACCTTTCAACTTTCTATATTTATCTTTATGTTCTTGTTTACCCGTTTTTTTAGCTTTGTTTTAAGCTTTACGTTGGTTTTTACATTAATGGTCTATATCCCTCTTTGCTCAAGGGTTGGTGTACTTATATTTAGTGATTTTGCTTGGTACATTATCATCTATTATTTTATTACTACCTTCTTTGAATTTATTCCATAATTGGTCAATATTTAAATTTTCATTATACAAATTCAGATATAAAGTGAGAAGTTAAATCTTTTATCTTTATGATATCAACCTTTTTCCATAAATAAATTTTATGTTGTGATTGTTTAGATCTTTGGGGCTTGCAGATGTAAACCAATATCATGGTCAGATATACCTGGTATAGATTTTATTTTTGTTAGCAATGCAGGTTGGTTTCTTGTACCAAGTCAGGAATAGGACAGTTGATGTCCATTTGTTTAATTATTTAATTTTGTCATTGCTTATAAAGTACTTTCCGTTTCGAATTTTCCTCAGAGTTCAGCATTTTAGTGATTTTACTTTTTAAATTTCTCGTCCAGAATGTACATAAAAGACATTTCACTTGTTCATTTTGTCGTTTGTAAGCACAAATTCAATATTTGTTCGAAAATGCAAAAGTTTGATTAACTAGCTTAAAAAATTGTATAATATTCAAGATTAATGTAAAACCAAATGCTCTATTTTGATTGGTAGGAGAATTCTGATTGAAGTATAGACTAGAACACGTGGCATGGAGCACACAACTTTAAACGATTGTCAAATGTTAATTTGCAATGATGATTATTTTTGCATGACGATCTTTTAACTGATTAAAAAACTCATTATTGGTTAGTAAAATATGGAGACTGTCCGTTGTGTTAAATAACTATATACAGACATAATGGGAAGGCGTCGACAAGAACATAATTTATGAATTTTATATAAAGGACAACTTCATAAATGTTTGTCTGAAAGCATGGCTTCCGATCTGTATATGCTCGCACAATTTATGTATTTTGTTGAGTCATACTAATCGCAACTTATTAAGGATTCCATACCCTTGTGTTGCTTCAATGCTAAACGTATGGAAATTTTATAGAAAATCCACAGCCTATATTAGTTGGCAATTTGATGACCGATAGATATAGGATTATTGCATGAAGTGCTAGCATTGATTTCATTACAATAAGTTTATTAATGTAGTTATTGGTCAGAACAAATAAAAATATGGACCAAATCAAGTACACACTTTAGGGTGCGCTCGCCTCTAGTGACTCAGCACGAGGTATTTTGGAATTTACAGGTTTAGAACTTTTTGCAAAAAAAACCCACTAGCACATCATAGAAAAGCAAGTGAGTAACCTATGTTTCAAATTTTATAAAAAAAAATCTCTATATTAAAGGCTGTTGATTTTCTATAAAAATGTTGATTTATTTGCCACTAAGTACTCTTTTTCTATTGCAATGCAACAGTAAATAATTATGCGTTGCATCAAGTTTACCCCTAGTATATGTTCAAAATTGTTTGTCTCTATTATTCATTATATCTATAGTTTTGATACGATTGATGTTTGAAAAATTCGTCTCTATCACGAATAAAAAAAAAAAATCCCCGTTCCCACTCCCTATTGGTCGGTGTCTCTATCACGAATAAAAAATAAAAAAATCTCAGTCCGTCAGTCCCTCATTCCATTTACTAAATCTATCCTTCGGTGCCTTCTTCTTCTTCTTCCGTCTCGTGTCCTCAGCTGGCCTTCCCGTCTACAAAAATAAAGATACCTTTAGCCAAGGCATATCTTTTATGCGTAGCATTTTCACGGTTTGTGGTTTATGGGTAGCATTTTCACAGTTTCTTCGGCTGTGTATGTTTTCATCGTGTATAATTTTCTGCCCGATCTGGTGTGTTTTATCGAAGGTCCGACTGACTGAGTTTACTAATTAAAGTACTTACCTCTACCTTACTCCTCTCTACAATCAGCTCCTCTAGATTCTGCTCTCTCTCCGCCCGAGAGGGGACCACACCGCTGCCTCCGGCCGCCTGCTGTTGTCCTGAAATTTGATAGTGAAATTTAAAAAAACATTAAGTAACATTTTCACAAAAAAAATTAAAATAACATTAAGTAACATTTTCACAAAAAAAAATTAAAATAACATTAAGTAACATTTTCACAAAAAAAGAATCATTTTTACGGGAATAATATATTTGTTGCGACTAGTAAGCTAATTTACCTTGTAGGCCTTGCCAAGTTTGTCAAGGACAGCATGACGGCTTTCCACTCGCCGGGACTTGTCGTAGTACCGGTCGGCAGTCGCTACATTGTGCGCCATGTGCTTGGCCAGCTCAATGGTTTCCTCCCGGGTGGCCCCGCTCTCTCTGAGGGTGCTAACCGCCAGCTTCCTGTTCCGACTGGCGGTTAGGGTTGTCTTCTCCATCCCCTCTCCCTCGCAGAATCTATCCCATTCTGTCTGGACCAGCTTACTCATTGCCTGTAATAAAAATCACACTGACATTATGACCTCAACGAATAATACATAATACGACCGATAGCAGACCGCGAAATAAAAACACCGTCATTTACAATGTTCAAACACATAATGTATGTCTTATGTAAATGTACGTACCGAGGGCGAAAGGAATTTTCCCTTGCCCGTCAGGAACAAGTAAGGCTGGGGCTTCTCTGGTGGGTTCACTGGTAGGCTCAGGTGTGTCGCGTACACCTGTAGCAGTCCAAGGAGGTCAGCAGCTATCCTCACATGGCAGATCTTGCCAGAGCGCGCCTCCTTGTGCTCGAACACCTGTAAGAGAGGGATTGATATTAATACGATAGACAGTAATACTTAATCACCTGTAAGAGAGAGATTGATATTAATACGATACACAGTAATATAATTACTTAACACTTAATACCGATAACTTATAATTTATTGTGATTTACCTCGATATCAGTCCCATCTACTGGTACAGCTGCCAGGACATCAGCCCGCCTCAAGTGGGTTATGTCCCCAGCCCTCTTGGCGTTACTCAAGAGTAACCGGAGACATAAGATGATCCGGGCGTCCATCTTCTCTGCCCTGGACAGCTGCTCTCCTCTCTCTGCCTTCTCAATCACTCTCCTGGCTCTGGTGGGTCGTTGTCCGTCCAGGTACTTGGCTATCTGCGCTGGCTCCAGATCCACAATGTCCTCGCCACCTTGGCGATGAGGACATCCTCCTTCAGGCTCTTGCTCACCGTCTTTATTGTCTCGGTGAGCTGGTCTGCAAGGAGACGCAGATGGCGGAGCCAAGTACCCTTTCCTGCAAGGAACTGCAGGAACCCAGCCAAGCTGTGGCGGTATACCCGCAGGGTAGCAGGCTTCACTCTGAAAAAGAAAAAGAGGAAATAACAGACACTGCATTACGTATGCGTAACATTTTCACATGTATACTTACAAAGTTTCACGTATGCGTAACACTTTCACATGTATACTTACAAAGTTTCACGTATGCGTAACATTTTCACATGTATACTTACAAAGTTTCACGTATGCGTAACATTTTCACATGGCGTGCAACATTCCCCCCAAACACAACGTAAAGGCTTACAGGGTATGATTGACTTACCTGTCTTCTTGGAGTTGGCGGTTGACCTCACCGTCCAAGGTCCCGATCTTCTCCAGATCCAGGAGCGCCTGCCTCGTCAGCCCTGTGGGCAACCAAAACTTCACTGCCGTCAAGTGGCTCTGTGTGGTGGTAGCCTTGCGGGCTATCCCACAAGCTCTGTCTGTCATCGTCTTTCTAAAAGGGAAAACAACATTTGTATATATATGCATTTCTTATGCGCAACATTTTCACATGTATACTTAAAAGTTTCACGTATGCGTAACACTTTCACATGTATACTTACAAAGTTTCACGTATGCGTAACACTTTCACATGTATACTTACAAGTTTCACGTATGCGTAACATTTTCACATGTATACTTACAAGTCTTGGGTCGTCAGCGACGTAAAAGGCCGGCCGTACCCCAATTCTTTCCCACTGACAATCATACCACGTCATATTTCAATGTATTTTTTTTTCTCTAAAAACGCAATCAAAGGTACCAAAATACAAACTCACCCGTAGTCTACTAGTGCCTGTTGTAGTTCCTGCTGAGCCTGGGTGCCTTCCTCGTAAGGCACTGCTCCCTGGATGGCCTCGCGGAACTCTTCACTGTCCTTCTGCAGCTTGTGCACCGTCTTAAGGTGCACATCCATGCGGATCGTATTTGACCCGCACAGACCACACTCAAGACAGCCACCGTAGGTCCTGTTGCCCTGGTCGCGGGGTCTGCCCTTGGTCTTCACAGGCTCGGCGTCAGGGTGACACCGTCATGTGACGTCTCAGGTTGACCACCGCAGCAGTACACCCTTCAACTTGGCACTCCCTGCGTGGTCGTTTCTGTCGTTTCTGAAAATAAATAAAACAAAAACATTTATGTGTAACATTTTCTCATGACGGGTAGCAATTGTTAGAAAAATACACAAGTCCGTCCACCGAATAAAGTTTCAGGTCCGAAAATTTTTCCTATTTATGTGTAACATTTTCACATGACGGGTAGCAATTGTCAGAAAAATACACAAGTCCGTCCACCGAATAAAGTTTCTTCAGGGGTTCGATATGTTTTACACTGATAGCCCTTATAAAAATATATTAACATAAAACTCACCGTGTCACCCTTATACACCTTCGTGGCGGCTCTCCTCGTCCTTCTACGAACTGGCTCGTCAGCTGGCTGTGGGTCATCAGCTTCAGGGTCAGACCCTGACTCCTCCGCTGGCACGTCAGCAGCAACAGCTGGAACATCAGTTCTACGAACTGGCTCGTCAGCTGGCTGTGGGTCATCAGCTTCATCAGTGTCAGACTCCGACTCCTCCACTGGCACGTCAGCAGCAACAGCTGGAACATCAGTTCCAGCGGAACTGGCCTCAAACTCCGCAATAGTGCGGGCGACAAACCCCTTGGCCGAAGAATCTGCAAGAAAAGTGCGAACATTTATAAGTAACATTCACAAAATTTGTTTTTTTCTCGGGCCGCCTTGTTTTTTTCTGCGGCTTCCCTCTGTCTCCAGCCGTTAACCCGCGGCTCTCGCTAATTTTTTTTTTTTCACATTCAGTTAATTTTCAAATCTAATCCGTCCTACAAATGTGACAACCGCGTTCACAGTAAGTCAAGTTAACGATTGTTAAACTTACCTAACAGGTCCTTCTCCTCCTTTGTATCCTCCTTCCTCTTCTTGGCAGGAGGTGCCTCCTCGTCCGAAGCCCGCTGTAAAAGGAAATAGTCAACTTTCAATATTACTTGTAACATTTTCACACCTAAAAATATATTTTCATAATTTGATATATTTTCATACCCGTCACTTCGATGTCTAATGATAAACTTACCGCTGTCGTCCGATGAGTAGTCATCAGCGCTGGGTGGCGGGACATACTGGTCACAGGAGTCCTCCCCTGATGACATGTCTGTTGACTCTGTAAAAAAATTATTTGCCATGTACATCTACAGTATTCACCATTATGCGTAGCATTATCACAATTACGCGTAGCATTATCACAATCATATAGAACAGAAAAAAAAAAAAAAAACCAAAAACAAATACAGTATCCACCATTATGCGTAGCATTATCACAATTACGCGTAGCATTATCACAATCATATAGAACAGAAAAAAAAACAAATACAGTATTCACCATTATGCGTAGCATTATCACAATTATATACCCTGCTTCTCCTGTTCAATGTCAGCTGCCTCTGGGAAATACACCATAGACTTCCTCCTGGAAGATCTCCTCTCCCCCCTAAACTGGCGAAACTTCGGGGCTGGGCAAGCTGCTGGCGCCGGTGACTTCTGGAAAGCCTTCAACATCTTGCTCTGCTGAGCCAGCAGGTTCCCAAGGAAGGATGGTGTCTTCCTCTCTTCCTTCACGTCCAGCTTGGACCATTCCAGGTCCAAGTCCTGCAATCCTTTCCCTGTAAGAATAAGTATCAGAAAATTATACACGATGAAAACATGCACAGCCAAAGAAACTGAAAATGCTACCCATAAACCACAGGCATAGCCCGTGAAAATGGTACGCATAAAAGATATAAGGCAGGAAACATTGGCGCCGATATCTAAATACAATGTACCTACCAGAGTCAGAGTCCTCAAGGTACGCCTCCTGTACCACGTCCCTCAGCTGGCTGTTGCTGGTCACCTCCTTCCGCGTTGGGGTCGGTGTGACCCTGGTCTCCTCCTCCACCATGTCCTCTTCTGTAAAAAATGAAAGGAAAGATTAGCAAGGCATGTTCACGTACTTAACAGTGATAATGATTGACAGTGTTGGCTAATATCTAAATACAAGGTACTCACCGGTGACAGGCTCTGTCTTGGGCACTATCGGGGCAATAGGGACCGCCTGGAACAAGACGGGGTCGGCCGTGCCAGCGTCCACCTCCACCTTGAGGTCAATAGGGACCTCCATCCTCTGGCCGGCTCCCGCGTAGTTACCTGAAATATATAATGTGTAAATACATTGCACAACAGTTCTCTATGAAGTTTGCATTACCTGAAAAAAAATAATGTGTGAATACATAGCACAGTAGTTCCCCATGAAGACTTGAAAGTAAAGATTTAACATAGGAGGTAAAGGTACTCACCTATAGAAAGGTAACTGTCTGTCCAAGCCTGGACGCGGTTGGCTGCACCGCCGACTCTCAGGCTTGCCCGTCCCAGTCCTGCCGCCAACTGCCTCTTCCCCAGAAACAGGCTCCTAACAGGCCGTCCCACACTTTTATTGAGGGCAAACCTGCTAGGCATACCCGCTAGCATGCCTGACA
The DNA here is from genome assembly GCF_036588685.1 of Mytilus trossulus. Lineage (NCBI taxonomy): Eukaryota > Metazoa > Mollusca > Bivalvia > Mytilida > Mytilidae > Mytilus > Mytilus trossulus. Next base: position 150,744 of record NC_086382.1, on the reverse strand, counting down.
CGCAGCGGGTCCTGTCCAAGCCTCTGCTGGTCCATCCTTTTGGCGTCCTGGACGCGGGCCAGCCACCAAGGCTCACTAGGCAGTGGAATGTTCACTCCGGGGGAAACCCACCTCAGCTCCTTCCACACACCATCCCGAAGAATGGTGTGCTGCCGGGCCACCCTACTGGTCTCATGGTGATCCTTAATGATCACCACGCTAGTATCGTCCATCAAAACCTGCAATGTAAATGTTATGTGTAAGATTAGAGAATATCCACCCGCTGCCTCTCGATGAAAAATCCTCGGACATAGAAATTTCTCCCCCGGCTAATCGTACTACCCGCGGCCGCCCGCTAAAACGTCTTCCGCGGATCCTCGATGAAATGAAATGTAAACGTTATGTGTAACATTTTCGCTAATTTTCAAAAGTGTGGACCGATTTCAACAAGTAACAGATCGCTGCTTATAACCCTACTCACCTTCCTGCTTCTAGTCAGCTCCAGCTCAAACGTGGGCTTCTCCGTGGTCGGGATCCCCCAGGTCCTCAGCTGTGCCATGGGCATCTTAGTCTGCCGCCACTCGCATCCGGACCTCTGGATATCAACGACGGGTACATCCCGCACCACTACCTTCGGCACACCATCTTGAAAGATGATGTGCTTCGGGCCTGTCCCACTCGTTAGTGCTGTGGAGGGGTCCTCTATTATCTGCAATATAAACGTTATGTGTAACATTTTCACTGAATGATTCATTTAAATGTGAAATATTCACTGATGACATTTTTTTCCCTGGTCGTCGCAAGAGGCCGCAGAAGCAAGCTAAAAGATCTCCCGATGAAAATTTCATCCTCGTAATTTTTTTTTACCGAGGGTATAGTTAGACGGCCTCGATGGTCGAGAGACCCGCAGTAGCTTGCCTGCGTCTAACGTACGGCTTCCCGATGAAAATTTCAGCCTTGTAAATCTTTTTTTACCGAGGGTATAGTTAGACGGCCTCGATGGTCGAGAGACCCGCAGTAGCTTGCCTGCGTCTAACGAACGGCTTCCCGATGAAAATTTCAGCCTTGTAAATTTTTTTTACCGAGGGTATAGTTAGACGGCCTCGATGGTCGAGAGACCCGCAGTAGCTTGCCTGCGTCTAACGTACGGCTTCCCGGTGAAAATTTCAGCCTTGTAAATTTTTTTTACCGAGGGTATAGTTAGACGGCCTCGATGGTCGAGAGACCCGCAGTAGCTTGCCTGCGTCTAACGTACGGCTTCCCGATGAAAATTTCAGCCTTGTAATTTTTTTTTACCGAGGGTATAGTTAGACGGCCTCGATGGTCGAGAGACCCGCGGTAGCCTGTCCGCATCTAACGTGCGGCTTACCGATGAAAATTTCAGCCTTGTAAGCAGGGACGAACGATATATACCCGCGCCTCGTACCAGCGACAAGGGAAAGGCAGAGGCCTCGATCAATGAAACTGTCAGATACTGCTTGTAGTGGGGGGGGGGGGGATGGACAATTTGTATCCGCGGATCCTACCCGCAGATAGGGACAAACAACAACAATGATAACGATACTTTAATTAGAAAAAACATATATACATTGGTAACAAGAATAAGAGGGGAATGGAAAAGGCCGCGGTTAAAGAAGCTGTCCGGCGACCGCTACTTTCTAGAGGTCGACGGACATTTTCATGGGGAAATTTTTTCTAACACAGAAAAAAACGACTCATTTTGTTTTGTATCTAAGTGCTTTTTACAGGCGTCCCCCCAAAAAACGCAACAAATATCCATTTCGATATCGTGCTTCCTTTGGGGCTCGAACCTGCGCGTAAAATTTTTATGTGTAACATTTTCACAACCAAAGTACCCTGTGGGGTATGTATGATGGGTAACCTTTTCACAGGTACCCCATGTCGCGAAAAAAAACCTATTTACTCACCAGCGGACGCCCCCTGTCCACTATATTGCCATCCTCAACCATTCTTTCCACATATGATGCTTGATGGCTCATCTTCACAGTACTAACGATCAACAAGGTTGTTCACAAATAGTGTGTTTAAGCCTAGTTTTAGCTGCCTATATATACTAAAATGGTGTCACGTGACTATCAGACTCCAACCTTTCTCATAAAAACACTTGTAACTTTCTCAGTTTTAAAGATATTTCTTAAAGTAAGGGCTCATTTTGTTTGCAATTGAATTACCCGTCTGGTCCATGTAAAATATGTTCGTTATTTTTTATAGGGTCGTCAGGAAAAGGGCAGATACAGTCAAAAAAATTATGTCTAACATTTTCACATAAAATGACACAATTAAACTCATTGGGAAAGTACAAGTTTTATGCGTAGCATTTTCACCGATACATTTAACAAAATTATGTGTAACATTTTCACAATTAAACTCATTGGGAAAGTACTAGTTTTATGCGTAGCATTTTCACCGATACATTTAACAAAATTATGTGTAACATTTTCACAATTAAACTCATTGGGAAAGTACTAGTTTTATGCGTAGCATTTTCACCGATACATTTAACAAAAATATGCGTAACATTTTCACAATAAAACTCATTGGGAAAGTACTAGTTTTATGCGTAGCATTTTCACCGATACATTTAACAAAATTATGTGTAACATTTTCACAATTAAACTCATTGGGAAAGTACTAGTTTTATGCGCAGCATTTTCACCGATACATTTAACAAAATTATGTGTAACATTTTCACAATTAAACTCATTGGGAAAGTACAAGTTCTATGCGTAGCATATTCACAGATACATGTAACATTTTCACAGAAGGTAAGACCGGTGCTCTTTTACTTTTTAGTGTGGATTGCCTGAGACCTCGTACTAATGTACATCGCTCGGTCAGGCAGCAATCAGTATTGGCAATTCCTATCCATGCCTTTCTCGTTAAAGGTTCCCGAATAAAATGACACAACTCCTATCCGTAACTTTTTCACATCTTAAGCGTAACAATTCACAAGACCCGAACACGTTTAACCGTTTTACTTATTTATTTTTAATGGGTTTCGTACTTTGAAATGAGGGAATTGTCATGGCCTGCAAGAAGACTACGCGCAAATATTACCGGCGCCTTTCTCTTTATCCGTCGCCAAATGAAATAACAAACTCTTATGGGGTAACATTTTCACATCCCTATGCGGAACCCTTCACAAGACAGCAAGAGGGAAGGCCGTTAATTTTTTTGTGTAATGGGTTTCGGGCTTTGAACAGCGGGGTATTGGCTAAACCTATAAGGCCTACGTAGTCCTCGATTGGCAGAGGCCTGGCAACAGCCGTTAATCCTCGGTACATGGGGGTGGGATGTCACTGTTTGCAAATCGACCAAGTCCTGAAGTAGCCTTTTCACCCTTGACTCGGGGCTGCATTTAAACACGATCGAAAATCATGGAAAGGTGCCGGAGAAGGTAGTAGAAGAGAGAACAGGTTTTTCTACTCACCGTTGGCGTCGCTTGTCGCACGTGTACAGGGGCCTAGCCCTTGTAGTTAAAGATATACGGGGATCACCGAGAAAGTTGACACGGCACCCGATACACCATGCTATCCGATCGTGAACTGTTCCCGAATTCGAGAGCTACCGATGCTTCTTTCCAGTTTTCCCATCCGTGAACAGACTAAGTTTCTGCGAGTTTCTAAGTTTTATGCGTAACATTAGCCTACAAGACTTTTAAGGAAGTTAATTTCGAATTTGTCAGTGACTTACCATCTTCAATGGTCAACGCCTGCCACTTGTCACCCTCATCTGACAGGTTGTACAGACAAGGCTGTATTTTAAAAGACTGAATATCTGCAATAAAGATATGTGCATGTACCTATTGATACCGTAAGGAGTGATAAATAATATGACTAGAGGCCCGTACTCATTTCCGACAACGAACTATTCGCAAGTTCTACTCAGATGTGTTTGTGTAGCGTTAAGAGAAGAATGATTAAACATTTGGTTGATCTACAGTTGAGAGAAGGACGCTTGAAACTGTGATTGTTTACATATAATAAAGTGATAACACCTTCTTGGCGGATACATGGATTGACAGTTTTGCGTACGCGAACAGTCTATATAAGGGAGTAAGACGGTTCATTTAAAACGAAATGTGTCATTGACTTGCCCACATCAGTGTCGATGTGGGCTTCTTCCCACAAACCTGCTATTACCGTTTCGTGTAAGTGTAGAACATAATGGACTCATTTAAGGATTGACATTCACTTACCAATATGACACTGTGTAATGTCGGGGCCTGCCTCTTCTTGTTGGTGTTCTTTTGATTCGGTCTGTTCGTCTGCAATTACAGACATATATTTATGTTATTGATATATTGATAAATCCTACACATCTACAATTAAAGCCGTGACGTAATCGTGTACATATTTTACAGTGATATCAATTTTTGGGCAGAGGCAGGGCTATGAAATGTAATTGACTTACCGATATCTGTGTCTGTATCACGCTCCTCATGAGGAGTATTATCTGCAATCAAAAATATGTTGGTGTTATAATTGACATGTTAATGATTTATACAGATACATAGGGAAAGCGGTTACCCGTTGTCATTTACAACGACAGATGACTTGCATGAATCGCGACTTGTATAGAAATGTGTTGATCTGTAAAAAAAGGTTTTCTTATATAGGGACCTACAAGATTCGGTTTCTCGTTCCAGATCCAGATCTGTATTCACTACTTTTGACGACTGCCCTTACTTGTATATTTTAACTTTAAGACATGGTAGTTGGAAATTGCCTTCTGATATCCTGTTGACACCTTTCTCCCAATTTATATTTAAGTGCTCATATTCTGTTTTCAGGTTGGAAGTGCTGAAGTGATGCAGAGTTGGACCACTAGGACGATATTCCTCCTCATCTGGACCATCTAAAAACTCGATATTTCCATCATTCACTTGCCACCAGACATGTTTTCCAGACAAAAAAATCAGATATTTTCTCATAGTGAGCTTGAACTAAGGTTGATCTTATTATGACTATTTGAGCAGAAATTATTGTGTTTCATCTTCGCGGAAGTAAATATGCCTGCTTACTTATAATAGATTCCTGACGTTTGAAGGAATCCAACCTATCATCATCATCAATTTTTTCATTAACCTTTAACCGAAGCATACAGTTGTCTACAATATATTTTGCCTGCATGTAAGTGGTCCTTAAAGATATATTCCTCAAAACACCGAATGTTCTCTCTTCAGCTTCTGGTATCAAGGAACGCAGACAAAACATTCGATACAGTTCTGGGAATCTGTCCTCCTCTGTGTTCTAATTTTCTTCACCATCTCTCTTCTCTGCCACTCAGATACCATTCCTTCAACTTTTATTGAGTGTTGTTATAAATGTCTCTTATTTTCATTAAAATGCCTGTGGCTCTGATTTTATTATTATTTTATTTTCTGTTAATATATTTTGTGATAGTCCTTTTAATGAGTAAACAAGTAGTGTAATTAATCTGAGACAGTTAAATTAATGGTCAAGGGTACATATGTATGTTATAAGAATGTGAGGATTGGCAAGTCTCAACAAGGTAAATATATGAGATTTTGAATGTTAAATTTGTACCATATGAAAAAAGCTGTAGTTTCTGTTGGTCAATAATCATCAGATCCTCTTGGTATTTCGTAATGTTTATGTTCAGAGTCACCATTAAAAAGTAACAAAGATATATCTTGAATCACAGAATTTTCTATTCTTCCTCATGTCTAACTACAATTTAGTTACTTTCTTTTTTGTATTCTGAATCATACGCTTCCCTTTTCGGCTTCCATAGCTGTGGTCCTCATTCTGTAAGAAATAACCAAATCTAAGTTATCAATTATAAGCTTGCATGTGTCTTCTAATTTTTCTGTTTCTTGAGAAGAATATATTTTAGCTGTTCAGTCACTATAAATTGTTACAACTCATATATGAACACGCAACACATAAGTAGTAACTGTAAAGGTGCTGCAATTGTAACTGCCTAAGAAGTCTACAAATACAAAAGAAAAATATTCACAAGAGCTATATGGTTATACAGCTATAATGAAATACATATATACGTATATATACTAAAACAAAATAAGAATTAAACAACAAATTTAACTTTTGACAAAAGTCATATGACTATCTTATATATTCTAGCAGGACTGCCATTTAAAAATTTAGAAAATCATAGAATGGTTTGATGGTGACGTAAATGTAAAAATGTATTATGAGATGACTTACAGACTATATACAAATAAACACATTTTCTTGTTTTCAGTTTTACATTTTGCGACATGACTTACCCATACTGTACGGTACAATACATGTATTTTACATCTTTTTAGAAACAGAAGTTATAAATTGTATACCAAAGTTAGCAAATTTCTTTGTTTAGCTAAATAATATTATGCAGCCTTTATCAATATAGTTCTAATTCAATGCAAAAAAAAAAAGCAGTTTAATTGTTATTTGTTTTATTTTCAAACTAATTAAAATGTCATATCTTTCAATTCACTGATATCCCCTTCGATTCAGTGAATTCACAATAAAATGTGTTTATGGAGTTTCGAATACTATTGCATTTGTTCCTGCGAGGTTTTTCTTATTTGATTTATATTAAGCAACAAGAACCCACCCAAAAACTAGGGATGATCTTAGGTGATCTGGATAGTTAAGCAGATCCTGCTCCACATGTGGCACCCATTGTGTTGCCCCTCTTATAACTTATAGCAAATTCAATAAACATTATAATTCGGTAGACTGTGGTAAAGAGTTATTGTCATGCAATTGTTTTGTGCTTTTTCATATATCCCATATTATCGTATGTTGAAGTTTTATGTTTTGTTTTCACATGTTTGGCTCGATTTGCATGCTTTGAGTTTCCCCTTATTTATTTTCTGTAACGAGGGACTTAAATATCGAAATACGCCTGAACATTGAGAAATAGCTAATTTTGAACAATGAGGTCAGATATAGACCATCTTATATTTGTCCTAATAATGTACTGACAGTAACTTCGCCAGCTATAATAAGGTCAAACCATGTTATATACGTTTAAGACTGTACTGACTTTAGTCTCACCAGCTACAGTGAGGTCAGATAAAAACTGTGTTATAAACGTCTTTATATTGTACCGACTTTTGTTTCTCCAGCTACAATGAGGTCAGATATAGACCATTTAATAAACGTCCTTATAATGTACTGAAATTAACTTCACCAGCTACAATGAGGTCAGATATAGACCATGTTATATACGTTTAAGACTGTACTAACATTGGTCTCGCCGGCTACAATGAGGTCAGATATAAACCATGTTATATACCTTTCATGATTGAACTGACATAGCTCTCACCGGCTACAATGAGGTCAAATATAGACCATCTTATATATGTCCTTATAATGTACTGACATTAACTTCACCAGTTACAATGAGGTCTGATATAGATCATGTTATTTACATTTTAGACTGTACTGACATTGGTCGCACCGGCTACAATGAGGGTCAGATAAAGACTGTGTTATATACGTCTTTATATTGTACTGATATTTGTTTCACTGGCTACAATGAGGTCAGATATAGACCATCTTATATACGTCCTAATAATGTACTGAAATTAACTTCACCAGCTACAATGAGGTCAGATATAGACCATGTTATATACGTTTAAGACTGTACTGACATTGGTCTCGCCGGCTACAATGAGGTCAGATATAGACTGTCATATACGTTTAAGACTATACTGGCATTTGTTTCACCAGCTACAATGAGGTCAGATATAGACCATTTTGTATACTTTTTAAGACTAGACATTTTTCTCACCAGCTACAATGAGGTTATATAGACCATGTTATATCCCTCTCATGATTTCACTTACATAGGTCTCACCGGCTACAAAGAGGTCAGATATAAACTATATAAGATATAAAGATATGATAAATGAAATAAATGCATCCAAAATTCTAGATTTTAAAGCAAACTGAGTGCATAAATTTATATTGCGACAGGTGTGTGCAATTTGCATAAGTCATCCGGTTAGTAGAAATTGGAATTTGCCAAAGGGTTATATTTGGAAACATTAGGTACATTCCCAAGTAATAAATAAAATAGTCGAGCTTTTGAATAACTACTCAAATAGAAGCTGTAAATATATATCTTCAACTGGCTTCTTCTATTCACAGTCGATTATTTCAATTCAAAAGCAAACACAAATTCAGCAATAATCTTTTGGTGACCCGGCAGTCAGCGGTCTAAGGTTCATGTATTGCTTTTCTTTTTTTAAAGAAAGCAACTTGGTTTGGAATTTTTTGTCCTCAATGCTCTTCAAATTTATATTTGTTTGGCTTTATAACTATTAGCGTCACTGATGAGTAATATGTAGACGAAACGCGCGTCTAGCGTACTAAATTTTAATCCTGATACCTTTGATAACTATTTACTAAGTTTGAAATACAAAGCTTCTTTTCATAGTTCAAACGCTGAATGGAGAATTCGTCATTTGAAAAACTCTCGAGAATATGGGTAACTATAAAAACTGATATCCGTAACTGTAATAAACGTTTACAAGAGGATATCCGTAACTGTTGAGTAACGTTGTTTCTGCTCCATTCAGTGTTCTCGATTTAATAGTTTATTTCGGAAATAAAACTGTCATAAATTCGTCAAACTATCAAAAATTACCAGGAAAAAAAATATGCCCACAATGTTATTGCAACATTAGAATATTTTCACTGTGATTATTGTCAGATCTGATTGACTGATTGTTGCCCAGTGGCAAATAGTGCATGCATGTTCAGAATGAGAACAAGTTATCAATACAAACAATAGGTAGGTTCTCATAATAGATGCTACTAGTATTTGGGATGATGGTCGGGTAAATTTAAACTGCCACTGGAAATTGACGATAATTAGATAGGGACAGAAATTTGGCCTTGCAACAGGCCACCAACGGACCCCTGAAAAGTAGTTGCAAGAGTTCTTAAAGTGCAAAGAGCGTGGCACTCCCTTTACACGAGGCATCTGCTTAAATGTCCCCATTCTGACGGGACGTGACTTCGAACTTAATACATCCCGCACAGCCAAATGGACGCCCTACTTTGGCAAGCGTTTTACTGGCGGTCGGGAGAAGACCAAGTGACCATATTTTGTTTCCTTGAATAAGGCCATTAGTTGAGTTGTGTTACACAAGTCATTTCGGGGTCTTTGTAATAAATAGCAGACTATGGGCATTGCTCACTGTGAAGTGTTAATTTTACTGTATTGTGGAGAGTTGTCTCAATGACACTCGTACCTCATTTTCTTTCTATTATATGTGTTCAGGATGATCAAAAAACATAGATACAGTAGGTAGTTTTACATCACAGGCTGTTCTGGATAAAGGATAAAGTTTTTTTTTTGTGTTTTCAAAATCCTTTTGTGTCATGCTTTGACAATGTTCTCAGCTCATTTGAACATTTGTCTTTACATTTGTGATAGTTAACTTGTAGACTTTTTTTTATATTCTCGAGCTGTGTGATTTAATATGGTTTGTTTTCATGGTCGGGGTTGTGTATTTTCTTTTTTGATTTACCAAATACAGTCTCTGAAAGTACACGACCTAGGTCATTTACTAGACCGTTAACACTTTCACTGGTGGCTGTGTCAATTTCAATACTATTCAAAATATCATTTAACTGTTTTAATGCCATAATGAAGTAGGAATAACGTTAAGTATTCACCAGAGACAGTTAGATCATATATTCTATGGTGATAACATACTGAAAATTACATGAAACTAACCTTTTGTTTTGCACGAATATTATTGAACAAATACAAAATCTCCAATACTTGTTTCGTATGTGACCGTTTTGTAGTGGACATTTTCACACGTTTTATTTTCCCCACAATCCCTAAATTGCATAGTAACAAGAATGATTCTATTCATCAAAGCACTTACTAAGCTGTACACTGATATTTTTTCATGATTTTTAAAGGAAAGGAGATTTGAACCGTAACATAAATACGGTATCACTCTGGTCCATATGATGTGCTCTTTTTTCCAACACTTAAACTGCCGTTATAAAAGCATAAAATCTTTTGTAAGACCCTTATGTTTGTATCTCTTGCAAACATTGAGAATGAATGTTGAATAAGGCGTTTAGGGACATGCTATTTTTGGTTATTTTGAATCTTTCAGGAATCAACAGCTTATTAGTCCCTCTTAAAATCGTATGTTTCTTTGCTTAAAAATGTTAAATCTAATTCATGTATTTGGTTTTCATGTTATATTTGTTATTCTCGTGGTGTTTTGTCTGATGATTTGTCAGTTTCTGTGTATGTTGCGTTTCGGTGTTGTGTCGTTGTTCTCCTCTTATATTTAATGCGTTTCGCTCGGTTTTGGTTTGTTACCCCGATTTTGTTTTTTGTCCATGGATTTATGAGTTTTGAACAGCGGTATACTACTGTTGCCTTTATTTAATAGTATGTACTGACTGTACAAAAACTCACTTGTAAAGATTTAACACATTTTTTTAAGTGGCTGGGACAAGAAATCACGGTTTTGTTGAAAAATACCCATAACTTGAGATGTATAAGTAAAGGAGTAAGTTCGATAAGTACCATATTTGGCCCCAATTATAAAATTCATTGTAACAAGACAATTATTCTTTTAAGTTGCCTTAAAGACATGTGAGAAGGTTAAACAGAGCTGTTTTTGTCAAAGTTTTTTTTCTAAAACGTTGATTTTTACATCCCAAAATGGTCAAAATAAGGGATTTTGGTGAAATTTGACAAAATCTGCTGGATTTCAACCAAATAGAGGACCAGGAAACATAGAGCGCAGGCGTCGACAAGCTTTATATTTAAATAAGACATGTTAAATGTCTTCACAAACATTATTTGAAAAGATCTTTGATGTTACCTGTCCAATAATCTATGGAAATTTAGCCATTTTCATTGATTTTTTCGTGTAAAATCAATATGAGTACAACTTGTGACGTCATAATGAAATGCAAAAACGTAAATTTTTCAAGAAAATGGCTCATATCCTATTTAGTCAATGTATTAGCTATAATTTATCGTGATATTGGTCAATAAATCAGAATTTGAGATTTACGCTAAAAGAGGGGGCCGTTTTAGGACCTTATCGAACATACTCCAAAGATATTAACCTGTAATAAAATCAACGACACCAATTTTGTTGCACCAGATGCGCATTTCGACAAAACATGTCTCTTCAGTGATGCTCGTGGCCAAAATATTTGAAATCCAAATCTTATATAAAAGATGAAGAGCTATAATCCAAAAGGTCCAAAAAGTATAGTCAAATTCGTGAAAGGAATCAGAGCTTTGCATGAGGGAGATACATTCCTTAGTTTATAATAATTTCTAATATTTTGTAACAGCAAATTTTAATAACACAAACAATCCGTATTTTCATGCCAGTACTGAAGTACTGGCTACTGGGCTGGTGATACCCTCGGGGACTAATAGTCTTCATTTAAGTAAGTTTCTTCATTTATTTTTAGCTCACTTGGCCCTTCGCTTTTCTCACCACTTGGCGTCCGTCGTCGTCGTTAACAATTTACATATTGAACTTCTTCTAGAGAACCACTGAATGGAATGGAACCAAACATGGCATGAATGATGAATGTTCCTTATGAAGTGTTGTTACTTTGTAGCCGATCCATCATCCAAGATGGCCGCCAGCGGGGGACTTAGTAAAACATAGGACCCTATGGGAAATGCATACAAATGACTTCTTTTAGAGAACCACTGAATGGAATGAAACCAAACATGGCATGAATGTACCTTATGAGGTGCTAACCAAGTGTTGTTTCTTTGTTGCCGATCCATCATCCAAGATTGCCGCCAGCGGGGGACTTAGTTTAACATAGGACCATATGGGAAATGTATACAAATGACTTCTTTTAGAGAACCACTGAATGGAATAAAACCAAACATAGCATGAATGTTCCTTATTGGGTGCTGACCAAGTGTTGTTACTTTGTAGCCGATCCATCATCCAAGATGGCAGCCAGCGGGGGACTTAGTTTAACATAGGACCCTATGGGAAATGCATACAAATGACTTCTTCTAGAGAACCACTTAATGGAATGAAACCAAACATGGCAGAAATGTTCCTTATTAGGTGCTCACCAATTGTTGTTACTTTATAGCCAATCCATCATCCAAGATGGCCACCAGCGGGGAACTTAGTTTAACACAGGACCCTATGGGAAATGCATACAAATGACTTCTTCTAGTGAACCACTGAATGGAATGAAACCAAACATGGCATGAATGTTCCTTATGACCAAGTGTTGTTACTTTATAGCCGATCCATCATCCAAGATGGCCGCCAGCGGGGGACTTAGTTTAACATAGGACCCTATGGGAAATGCATACAAATGACTTCTTTTAGAGAACCACTGAATGGAATGAAACCAAACATGGCATGAATGTTCCTTATGAGATGCTGACCAAGTGTTGTTACTTTGTAGCCGATCCATCATCCAAGATGGCAGCCAGCGGGGGACTTAGTTTAACATAGGACCCTATGGGAAATGCATACAAATGACTTCTTCTAGAGAACCACTTAATGGAATGAAACCAAACATGGCAGAAATGCTCCTTATTAGGTGCTCACCAAGTGTTGTTACTTTACGGCCAATCCATCATCCAAGATGGCCACCAGCGAGGAACTTAGTTTAACACAGGACCCTATGGGAAATGCATACAAATGACTTCTTCTAGTGAACCACTGAATGGAATGAAACCAAACATGGCATGAATGTTCCTTATGACCAAGTGTTGTTACTTTATAGCCGATCCATCATCCAAGATGGCCGCCAGCGGGGGACTTAGTTTAACATAGGACCCTATGGGAAATGCATACAAATGACTTCTTTTAGAGAACCACTGAATGGAATGAAACCAAACATGGCATGAATGTTCCTTATGAGGTGCTGACCAAGTGTTGTTAATTTGTAGTCAAATTTTATGTTTTTTTTTTATATGAATTAAAAAACCCAGGTTATTTTCCATTAATGTCATCAATTAACTGGACATTTGTTTTTTAACACACAAAATACCATTGAAATGCTGAAAGACACGTTAATTATTTTTCAGTTACTATTATTCGATAAAGAAATTAAGATTATCAAACAAGAATATGATGTAATGGGTACACAAAAAATAATACCTACTTGGGTGGCAAATTTAGTATTAATGGCAAATTTACAGATGCCCAACATGAAATGTATAATAAAGGGTTAAAGGCCTTATTTAAACTAAAAAAAAGTTTCTCAGGTCATAAACCATAAATAAAAACTCTCATTCATGTTTTTGCCCATACAGTTAAATCAGTCTTAATGTATGGCAGTAAAATATGGGATGACATTAACTTTCACAAACTAAACACTCAAGGGGATAACTATTTCAAAAAACTATGTGGAGACCTGGCAGTAGAGAAGGCTCATTTACGCTTTTGTAAATTTATACTTGGAGTAAGTAAAAAAGCAACAAATATTGCAGTTATGGGTGAACTGGAAAGATATCCTCTATTTTTGGAGGTTTTGTTAAATATGTTTAAATATTTTATACGTTTAAAAAAATCGACATGTCGTTACTTATAAATTTTGGTTGCAAGGGTGCGTAGACAATAAATGGGAGTTTTTGCGCCTTTTATATTTAGAATTATGCGTAGGTGATATTACTCATTAACAAAACATATTAAGGAACTAGTGTCTTTTGATTTGAGATGTTTAGTCTATGACCTTGAAATTAAGGTCAAGGTCGTAGGTTAAATGGACGTTCCAGATTTAAACCTTTGCTCAAAATTTATATTTATACATCATAAAACAATAGGAATTGATATTTTCAACCGAACTTTAATATTTGCATTTCAAAATAGATCCTTTTTGGTTGAAAGACCTTCAATTGTTCTCTGAACAATTGGTTTTTAATTATTATTATTGTTGTTGTCCCTATAGAAATATTATAAATGTTGTAGATAATGCGTAGTTGTTAATTATATATTGTCATAGAAAGTATCATATAGCTTTACGAAAAACCAAAAGAAAGCAATAGATTATACCAATAGTAATCAGCCACGTTTGATTCATTGTGCTTATTAATTGCATTTTAAGTTGGATCGTGATGTTTAATTGATAAATGATATGAAAATATCATTGACTTTAAGTTTTCTACTATATGTATTTTAGATGAAGCCAATTAGTATCTACAACGTATATTTCAATAGTAAAGACAGATTCGCCCGGTTCACAAAATCGTTAGAAAAATAAATCTAATTTCAAATAAAGTGTTCCAAAGTAATTTGCAATATCAATGTAATCAGAAGATCTAAAAACAGAAACATTTATATGAAATTCATCTTTAAATAAATACTTTGACAGGTATGGTACACGTTTTTGTTTACCAGAAATATGCATCATTTCGAGGCCTTTTATTGTTGAAGGTTCGGTATGGATTTTGCTCTTTTTTGAAGGTCGTACGTCACAATAAATCTATAGCTTTTTTTATGTCATTCGGTCCCTTGTAGAGAGTTTTCTCATTCGCAATCATACCACATCTTCTTATTGAATATTTGAAAACAAAATGTTACCGGTTGCTTATGTATGTACATGTATGTACCTTTCTAATCTATGAACAGTGTGATTAGAGTAACGTTTTCACGTTGTTCTTGGTCTAAGGACCAAAAAGCAATATATTTCCTTTTTATTTCACATTCAGTTTTGTTCTTGGTATAAGAACCAAAAAGCCTTATACGCATTATGTTTTACATTCAATTTTGTTCTTGGTCTAAGAACCAGAAAAATAAGATTGATACTAATTTTTTTGTATATCATTCGTTTAGTTGGTCTATACACCAAAATCTGTTGGACAACAGGTCTATCATCTGCATGAATGTAATATTTTTTTGTTTAAATTAATTAAATATAAACAACTTAGCACTGACGCCTAATGTACAAAGTGTTTCTGTTTTTGGTCTCGAGACCAAATTTCTTCGAACATTAAAAGTTTTACGCAAGTAAATACAAATAACAGTTTGTTGTGTTGTTTTCAAATGATGGGTTAATGCATGGATTCAGCCATACCAGTTTTATTCAATGTGAGAACTAACCAGATATTTTTTTTATATTCTGGTCCAATGACCAAAATATGTAAACACCGATCTAAAAATTATTCCAATTCTGTTAGACAAAACTGTTTTAAATTATCAATTTGGGGAAATTTCAATGTCACTGCTAGTAAATTAATCATACGGGTGTTAGAATTTTCAAAATTATTCAAACTTTGCAATGAAGTCAGTAAAATATGCGTTCTACATTGGTATTTAAACTAGAACATACATGTAAAATGGTTGACATGTATCAAAGAGGAAAATAATGCATTTTCTCTTTTAGAAATGGATTCAGTTCGTTATGTTTTCATTTTTATCGGTTGTACGACGATCATAATTGTATTGACTTGTATCAATGATTTTAGTTAATATATCTTTGGTACGGTAGGAATACTGAATGCATGGTGTCCCAATTAAGGTTGTGCTAGTCTAAAATGTGGGAGGGTTTTAATTTATATATATATATACAATGTATATATCTTATTTACGCTGAAATTAAGAGTACTAATATCAAATATTAGTAGATTTGAGCCCAGATACTGTTACAAGGTATCTAAAAAAGCTCATCATAGATAGATACTAGGATATAAATTTTGCCGGTTTTTGCGCCAGACGCGCGTTTCGTCTTCAAAAGAATTATCACTGACTCGAATCAAATTAATATAAAAAGGCAAATAAAGTTAAATAAAATTAAAAAGGTCAAATGAAGTAAACGTTTAAATCCAACTTATAGCTCTGTTTTATAAAAGTTGAAACCTTTCATATCATATATAAACGTATACCACAAACATTATTTTCACGAGCTTTCATATTTATTTAATAGTTGTTGCTGTACTACATTAAGCGCCCATCTAGCGTTCATATTTATGTAATAGTTGCCGCTGTACTACATTAAACGCCAATCTATCCATTAGTAGGTGTCGGCATTTTAAAAATTGAAAATTCTTTTCAAAAGTTTATATCAGCGATAAATGGTAATATTTTGGGGAATCCAACACTTTTTTTTACTTTGATACTACCACGAGGGGCTTCGATAATGGTACATTAAAATATTGTGATCCCCAATTTGATGAAAAAAAATAATATTCTATGCTAGCAGAGGATAAAAGAAAAATTCTGAATCCAAATTTTCTCCATGCCTTATAGTGTTAAATTTTTAACCTGACAAGTTAAAATAGCTTAATATCATTGTTAGCGCTTCGACAAAACAACCATTGTGGGTCCTAAATCAACCACTGTTTTAAAATAGTAAATAAAAGGAAAGGGATATTTTTGTATTAAGGGATATTATTGTTCCGTATTTGCATTTTTTAGTTATCGTACGACAATCGACTTTGAGCAAACTAAAAGCACACATGTACATCCAGTCAAAATGGGGTGTGTAAAGAGAAGTCACACTGTCGGCAGCTGCAAGTCCAGTTTAAGTTCAAAATCGGAAAAATTCCGAAATTTTGTGAATTTTGGTGCAAATGACCTTCTTTACACTGATGAATCCAGATCAGTGTCACTCCCACCTAACAACTGTTGTGTTAAAAGTGTACACTGGTGTCCACTCTACATGTAAACTACAGATGGATGCATCTACAGTTTTTTTTTCATTTTTGGCCGTTCACCAATGTCCCTCTGTCCTTTTAAGTCTTGTATGGTTTAAATTTTTGTTTATTGTTATATTTCGGAGTTTAGTATGACGTCTATAATCACTGAACCAGTACACTTTTAAGTTCACCTGGCCTAAAAGGCCATGTGAGCTTTTCTCATCACTTGGCGTCCGTCGTCGTCGTCTGTCGTCGTTAACAATTTTTCAAACATTTTCTCCTCTGAAACTACTGAATGGATTTGAATGAAACTTAGCATGATTGTTCCTTAGATTATCCTGCACAAAGTGTGTGCTTCGATTTTTGATCCGTCTTAAAATAGAAAATAGGGGTCAAATGCAGTTTTTGGCTTATATCTCAAAAACGAAAGCATTTAGAGCAAATCTAAAATGGGGTAAAAATTTTCATTAGGTCAATATCTATCAGCCCTGAAATTTTCAGATGAATCAAACAACTTAATAAAGTTGCTGCCACTTAATTTGCAGTTTTTGGTCATTATCTTGAATATTATTATAGATAAAGATAAACTGTAAACAGCAAAAATGATCAGCAAAGTAAGATCTACAAATAAGTTAATATGACCAAAATTGTCAATTGACCCCTTAAGGGGTTATTGTCCTTTAATGACAATTTTTCACAATTTGATCATCATATTTGCTAACTTTAAAAAATCTTCTCCTCTAAAACTACTCAACCAAATTCAACCAAACTTCAACTGAATGATCAGTAGGGTGTATAAAATAAAGTTTGTGCTTTATTTTTTTTTTCGTCAAAAAACATGGCCGTCATGGCTAAAATCAGAACACAGGGTAAAATGCAGTTTTTGGCTTATATCTCAAAAACTCCAGCATTTAGAGCAAATAAGGCAAGAAGTTAAAGTATTTAATAGGTCAAGGTCTACCTGTCCTGAAATTGTCAGCCGAATTGGGTAACTGGTTTTTCAGGTATAATGCCCCTGAATTGATGATTTTAAAGAAATTTTGCAGTTTTTGATCATTATCTTGAATATTATTATAAATACAGATAAACTGTTCATAGCAAAAATGTTAAGCAAAGTAAGATCTACAAATAAGTCAATTTGACTAAAATTGTCAATTGACCTCATAAGGAGTTATTGCCCTTTAAAGACTTTTTCACAATTTGTTCATCATGTTGACTTACTTAAAAAAATCTTCTCCTTTGAAACTGCTGTATCAATTTCAGCCAAACTTAGGCTACATGAGTTTCATAGTATCTAGTATAAATTTTAATTTCATTTCCTTGTATGTCAGAAACATAGCTCCTATGGCTAAAATAGAACATAGGAGAAAATGATTTTTTTTTTGCTTTTGAAGAAAATAGGACGATTCAAAGAACATTTAAATAAATTGAAAAGCCAAAATAATCATTGATGAGAGATTTAACCAAAAAAATTAAGGTGAGCGATTCAGGCTCTTGAGAGCCTCTTGTTTGTCTAGGGGCCAGCCGAAGCACGCCTAGCACAACGTTCATTGCGACACTTTACATTAAGTATTCCTTCCGTAGCATTTCTTGGAACTGAAATAAATCATAAAAGGCAATATATTATCGTCATGCAATCGAAAAAATAGAAAACAAAACGTTTAAAGTTGCATGCGACCGAAGCGCTTTTTCTGGATCTACCTTCATCAGGAACGTCAAAAAGGCGAATAATACTATTTGGTTTACTGCGAGTTGGTAAGTTTTCACTGATACTTCTAAATGTTGAGCAATGGGAACACCAAATAGCTCTGAATTATTTATCTCAAACGCTAACCCTACTAGCAATAGTTATCAAAAGTACCAGGATTATAATTTTATACGCCAGACGCGCGTTTCGTCTACATAAGACTCATTAGTGACGCTCAGATCAAAATAGTTAAAAAGCCAAATAAATACAAAGTTGAAGAGCATTGAGGACCCAAAATTCCAAAAAAGTTGTTCCAAATACGGCTATGGTAATCTACTCCTGGGGTAAGAAAATCCTTAGTTTTTCGAAAAATTCAAAGTTTAGTAAACAGAAAATTTATAAAAATGACCATATAATTGATATTCATGTCAACACCGAAGTGCTGACTACTGGGCTGGTGATACCCTCGGGGACGAAACGTCCACCAGCAGTGGCATCGACCCGGTGGTGTAAATAGTTATCAAAAGTACCAGGATTATAATTTTATACGCCAGACGCGCGTTTCGTCTACATAAGACTCATCAGTGACGCTCAGATCAAAATAGTTAAAAAGCCAAATAAATACAAAGTTGAAGAGCATTGAGGACCCAAAATTCCAGAAAAGTTGTGCCAAATGCGGCTAAGGTAATCTACTCCAATAAGAGATTTACAGAAACTTATTTGATTCCGGTTTAAATAGGTTTTATTAATTTTTTTTGATAGATGCACAACCTTAAAATTTCAGGATACTGTTGTTGTCCCATGTGATGTCTAATATGTTAATAAAAAAAAACGACTCCTTCTTTTCATTATTTATTTTGTAATTAAAAATGATTATATATATTTCGTGCTCTTTTGTTATAATCAAGAATGATTGTTATCAGCGCCGTGTTTACATCAGTGTTTACAGGAACCCCTCTTTTCGCTCCTTTTATATTTTTGATATTTTAATCAACAATTTGAAAAATCAAATCTTCAAAAAGTGAAATAATCAAAATTGCACGTAAGGTTTAGTATTTTAAAAGTTTGATCAAATTCATTAACTATCAAATTTATAAACGATATTTAGATTTTTAATATTTTAATAATTTGGTTAAAATTTCAAAATTTCAAAACTTTTACACAATTTGAAATTTTGATATTTTAAAACTTTGATCAACATTCCGAAAATCTAAAATTTCAAAACTTTTTAAAACTTTTAATTGATAAGTGTTACACGAACCAAAACTGAGCTAAATAATGATGTCAGAGGCAATAAACTAGATGGTAACAAGCTCAGAACTTATAGACTTTTTAAAAACAGATTTTGCTTAGAAAATTACCTTTTGCAGGAAAATTTTAGATATAGACATTATTTAACAAAGTTCCGTATCAGTGCTCATGATTTAGAGATTGAGAGGGGAAGGTACACAAATCTGACAGTGTCAGAACGTATCTGTAAATTGTGTGGTACTGAGGTTGAGGATGAAATTCATTTTCTTCTTCACTGCCACAAACTTTCAAATATTCGTTTCAACTTTTTAAATGAAATAAAACAACGGTTTAAAAAATTTAGTGGTTTTGATATTAGATCACAATTTGGCTAATGTCCTCTGAAGATACTTTCATACTCCAGAAACTATGGGAATATTGGAAAAGAGGTAGGGCCAATATGCCGAGGATTTTTTTCACAGAAGAGCCAATTTCAAAAAGTGCCAACAGAGTAAAATTTACTATAAAAACAAAAAATAATAATGCTTTTTGATCAATATCTCGATTTACAAATAGTATGATATGTGTGATCAATAGTTATTTTAACCCTAAAAAAGGATGAAAGTCCAATATCCGGATTTTCGGGTGTTTTTAAGTTGGAAAAAACAGGGAAATTCAATCCCCCAAGAAGGACATTCATTTCAAACCAAAAAAAAAGTTATGCTTTTTATGACTGTTGTTATTCATACTACTTTTTACTTGAAATTGTAAAAATTGAAAATGAAATTGGTTTAGCGTGTCCTTATTACATAAAAAACAACTTTTTAAAGAAAAAATTGTAACATCGATAAATTGTACCAATATAGCTTCTAAATATGAGATATAATTATAAGAATCGCCGTAGCTCCACCAGTAGAGTACAGAATTACTAATAAATGACGGTTTTGAAGAAAGGGTTCGAACCTCGCTCAGAACTTTTGTATTTTTTTGTGTTGTTATACTAAATTTTAAAGTTTCTATCATATTTTTCGGATGTTTGCTTGATTCATAGAGTCATTCTGGTTCATTTTGACTATTCAGTTAGTTTACTTGTATATAATTTTACGTGTATCAAAGAAAAAATAATGTATCGCTTATTGTGAGCAATCCTATGACTGTCCATACTCTTGAATTACTTTCTATTCATGTGTTTACATTATTACATATATCCAAGGGACAACTGCCGTCAAACTGATGTAGGTACATGTACATAACCAATAACACGAGAATTAATTCTATAGAAATTAAGCCTACATGTTGTGGGTGTAATATACACATAACTTTAAACAAGGCCATTGTATACAAGTTTCATAACAACAAAAAACAATTCGTCGAAACCTTTTTTGAACATGGTATTATATGTAACAAATGCAGTCAACAACAATTTTGTCGCCAAATCACAAACTGTAAAGATACTAGTACTGAAATTTTTACCACCGTCTATACACGGGTACATAACTCATCAGAAAAATAAAACAACATAACAGAACAAATCAATTACACTACAAATCGTGAGTGTAGGTAAAACATTAAGAAGCTGTTGCATCTGTATCACAAGGAAGGACCTATTTGTTAAAATTACAGAAAATGCAATAAAACATGAAGTAGTAACACAGGGTGATCTATGACCAACTGATGTAAGATGTTCTCCGGTTAAAATATATACATGTACATGTATTTTCTTGTCTTATCTTATAGACGATAAAACCTTAAAAGACCAGGACAAATACAGATGTACATATTCAGAATGAGAAAATCACGATTTGAATAAGTTCGATATTATTTGGCTCCTTGACAAGTTACATGGTATGGCATCTTGCATAAAGCATGTTAATAATAAAATAAAATCAATATTAAAAAATCAATAGTCATGGCCTTTTTTTGTAGGAATACCTGTTCAAGTTATGAAAATAGATGATGTGACGTATTATTGTGTACTATAATTAGCATCTATCGGGCTATTTAAAACATGATTTACCTATCTTATCGAATGAAACAAATTGCCGGCAAATTGTCCCTACCTCTTTACCCTCATATAGGAAAGTTTCCTTAAATAATATATAGATATAGAAATGCCCAGTGACCCCCTCCCCTTATATTATTAAACACTGTGCTTGTTGTATTCTTGTACTTGTCTTAAAAAAACCTTGCAGCTGAGTAACTATTGACAAAAACATGCTACATTTGAGAAAAAAGACTGTAAACATTTTACCTATATCTGCCGTCGCCATATTGGGATAATCGTAATTGCAGTTACGATTATCCCAATATGGTTTTATACTGTTTTCACTGTATAGTTTTAAGATAATATATCAACCAAATAAATAAATAAATATATGTATGGTGGAGGTATGCGGCCATTTATTTCACCTTTTCGCGTTTTCGTGACTTCTATTTCATTTTGCAAACGCGAAATTTGGAATTCATGAAATCGAGAAAGCAAAATCTAGAAATTGAGAAATCGGGAAATCTAGAAATAGGGAAGTTGAGAAATTGGGAAATCTAGAAATAGGGAAGTTGAGAAATTGGAAAATAGACAAGATCGGGAAATCGAGAAAGCAAGAAAACAAAAACGCAAAAACATGAAAGAGAAAACACGAAAACGCGAAATGAATTCTCGATTTTGCGTTTTTGCTTTCTCTATTTCTAGATTTCCCAATTTCTTGATTTCTTGATTTCCCGGTTTTTCAATTTCTAGCTTTTACTTTCTCGATTTCAGGATTTCCCCGAAAACACGAAAAGGGGAAACGTCTGCATCCGTCCACCATGCATATGTCTCTGTCATATTATATTCTTATTTCGTATGTATTTGCACGACATTGTATGTTGAATTGATTATTATTCCAATCATTCTAAATTCTAACCCATTTTATTTTCCCCTTTTGTGATTATGTGCGTTTTTCACTAAATACTTGTCGCATGCCAATAACGATATAATTTGATGGTGTAAAAGCTTTTATGATTCTTTTCAAAAATGAAAAAGAATACTGGACCGTCCGTCCGTATCACACTTGTGAACACGAACAACTTGGTGTTTTTCAACCGATCTTCACCTTAGTTGATGTACATATTCAATTTCTGGAGGGATAATAACATATTGATTTTTTTAGGTTGAAGGAAAATATCACTTTTTTTTTCTTATCAACGACGGTCTTCTCCGCTTCAAGATATCTTGTTCCAGTTAAAGTTTTTCCTTAATGAATTTGGGAAAAAAATATAATTGATCCCTCGTTTTTAATGTTATAACATTTGAGCAGTGATTGGTGAATGCAGAATTCAAGTGGAACACCAAATTGGTGAATTGAAATGATACAAAGTATATATTGAGTAAATTATGGAGAGATCCAAGGCCAAAACTAACAGACATGTGCCGCCCTTGTCAACCGAAATGATCATTGTTTAATAAAATATCAACTACATTCAAACATGATTAATTTTTGTTCTTTTCGTTTTCCAAATTTAACCAGGACAGCTAGAAGCACAACGTCTAAAAGATGAAATGTGACTTGAAGTCTATCATTTTCTTTATAATAAATTGAAAAAAAACATGTAATTTGGACTCTGTAGGAAAGTTTTATCATTGTCAATGATTGAAAGCAATAAAATCAGTAATGATCTCATTTTTTTTTATTTTTGAGCTACCTGTATCGTTTGTCAACACCTGAGTGAAATCGTCTTTTTTTGTACTGTCCCACCTGATGCAAGTATTACTGATAATTGAATTTCAAAAGGTTTTTTTTACTTAAGAGTATCTAATTCTTAATTTTTTCAATGTGAAAATATAAAGGTAGAAAGCTATTGTCGTGGCTAAATAACTCTTAACTGACACAATTTTATTTTTCCAACCCATTAACAGACTTTATTTCCATAACATTCACTAAAACGTGGTATTATTCACGTTATATTACAATTATGAAAAAAAATTACCAATGTCAATATATCTTTTAGAACCTAAGTTCTATTTTGTGTCCTTTTATTAAAAACAAATTGATATGCGTATAAGCATAAATACTACATACTTGCGTGACGCATTTTAGTTTTACTGAAAACTGCGCAGACCATGAATTGTTTTGTTTACAGGTGGAAAATGTTCTATGATAGATATCATTTGTCACATACACTTCTTCTTCTTCCAGTTAAGCGGCCGCAATCAATTGCAACTGTCTGATTATTTTGTCACTATGTGTTGCGCATGAAATTTAATTATATTTACATTTCGTGAAAGTTAAAATCCTATATACAGGTGCTCATTAAAAACAAGTGTTTATGTCTATTTTGTTAACCGAGTCTTGAAGCATTTATCAAGGATTGAGGGGGAGAGGAAAGTGGTAAGGCATCCCATTCCCGTATTGTTTTTGGATAGAATGACATTTTCCTTATATCCGTTTTACAAAGAGGAACATGGAAACATCCAGTCCGGTTGTTCTTGGTGCTCGGCTTGTTGGAATAAGCCTATATATGTTGCATCTATAATAACTAGGCAGTTAGTAATTTTGTACACCATGCACATCCTTGTTGTTGATCTCTCTTCTAATTGCTTTATCATGGCACTTTTCTTTTTTTTAAATTGTGCGTTTTACTCTGAACAGACGTATAAGCAACCCGATTAACAGACCAACCGCCCATATAGCCGCATACTCAATATAGATTAACCGACTAGTCTCTCGGTTGGCCGAGTGTCGGCTGTGATAATGGGCCGTATTTTATTTTATTCTATTTCCTTCTTATGCTTTACCCTTTACCCTTGTTCTTAAAGCTTGATAATGAGCCGTGTGATTGAACTTTTAACATTTTTATAATTAGAATGGTATAATCATATTATATATATATAAACATGATAAACTACATGTTCATAAACACCGTGTTTTACTCTCAAAATATTAATAAAATACCATTGTATTTTCACTTCGGCTGTAGAAGAGAACAGATATGCTTAGCAAGACTACGGCTCCAGAGTAGTGATCTAAGGGACCACCTATTTAAAAAAAATCTAATCGAGAACGCACTGTGTTCCTGTGGTCGAGTAGAAACTACCTCTCATTATTTCTTCAAATGTCCAAAATATAATGAAATTCGAAGGGATACTATCGGGACGATCTCTTGTTCTAATCTTAAAATTATCGTATATGGGGATGGTCTAAAAGCTGACGAGGACAATATGCAAATATTTCATAAAGTTTCTGAAAACATAAATAAAACAAAACGTTTTGAAAGTTAATTTAGTATATGTATATAAATTTTATATTTAGATTTTTTTTTTAAATATGATGTAAAATCGAGTGGATTGTCCGTTGTAATTGATTGTGGTCGGACGTGTGTGTTGGTTCCAATGACTGTCTAGAAAATTAAATAAGAGTTGACTGTTTTTTGTTGTTTTTTTTGTTGTTGTTTTTTTTCCTCACTTTTTATTTTTTTCCTTTATTTTATTTGTAGTTTATATTTTTATATTTTTTTTTTCCAAACTTGTTTCCGAATCCCATATTTGAACTTAGTAACATTGTAATATTTGTCTTGACATTTTTCATTAATAAATACTGTTTAAACTAAAAACCGTGTATCATCAGCACAGCGGATATAGGTACTAACCAAGCGGGCATGATCGATTTTGAACTTACACGGTAACGAAAATCTTTGTTTTGTTTTATCAATATTTAATGTATATTTCTCAACATTTGACATTCCTGCTCCCAAATAATTTTCGCATCGACTTTTCCTATTCATAAAACAACTGTGATATTATAATGAGAACAATTAACAAGTTTATGTGCAAATAGTTGTGAATGGCAACACTAATTTTCAGTTTCGATACAGTTTGTTGAGACATTTACATGTTTTATCTGAACGAAACCTAATACAGGGCAAGAGTAAAAGTTGCCAATCATAAAGCTACCTGTGATTACTCATTCCTTGAAACTTTTTGGGTTATAGACGAGTATGAAAATAAAAGTTTTTGTGTACGGTGTACAACAACTTAACTATGCACCGTACATAAGGATTTATGTGGTCAGCTAAACACCTCAACAACGCTTCTTTCGTGATCAAATTTTGAAAAATAACATATGTATGTAAGATTTTAATGCCAATTATATTTATTACACACACACAGTGGCCTTCTATCAGAAAAAGAGTTGCAATGCATATAGAATATAATCGGATGAGACGAGGGCCAACTTATTTGACATGTTTTTCGTAATCTTTCTTGTTTTGGGAAAATAATGAGACATATCTTATCATCAACCTACGACCAAACCATTTCTTAAAACAGGAGTCATGTTTAGATTGAAGTACACATCAATATTATGTGAACAAAACAAAGATTTTCGTTGCCGTGCAAGATCAAAATCGAAGGCAGATTGTGAGCGTAAATGAAAGGTGACCCCATTTTTATATATTTCATTTTTCTATTAAGTACAATGTATTAGATAAAGTTCATTTATACAAAAATATAGAGAAATCATATATTAGATTAAAAAAAAATGATTAAGACCCGCGAGCCCCCTTAAGCTTTATATTTAATCACTGAAAGCTGTTTTGTTACGTTGGTGCAAGGAATAGCCTTTAAATCATAAAAAAAATGAACTTATTCTTTAATCTTTTAATGTGAATTCAATGTAAAATTTGGACAATAAAAGGGGAGTTTGAACCCTATCAATATAGTAGTAATGGTTCAAGATAAAGCTCAATACTGTTTCTAAAAAGGACAACTAATTGGTTGCTCTATAGGATCAGAATACACATGTATCTCATCAACTGGACATTTGTTAAAGATCCATGACAATGAGCCATTGCGGTCAAGGTCAGACAGACACCTTACAATTGCTCACTTCAGTACACTAAAGTAGTTTTATCTTGTTTTGCTTATGAGAATTGAAAAACATACCAAAACACAAAACTTAACATTGACCGATGAATCATGAAAATGAGAACAAGAGCAGATCAAACTGGTAGGTAAATATTTATGGTTTTGTTGAAACATGAAAATGTTGTAAAGGAAAAGGGACGCCTGACAGAAGGAAAATTCTTAGCATAAGGCATCTGCATAAAAGGTTTGAAGCATCCATGTCTTATCCCCTCTAAAATACAAATAGTTTACATTGTTGCAGCCAGATAGTAATAAGTAAATCTTTAAGTCTTCCATATAGTTATATAGCTCTATTTTCACAGACAATACAAAAATCAGTTAGCATTATTTTCTTTATAATTCTATAAGATTTTGGTTTTTACAAATAGTCAATCAAGTCTTTTCCTTTAACATGTTTAAAGATGCAGACACACACAAGCCAATTCAGTCCCTTCTAAACAAACCACTTGAATGATTATGGCAAAAATTGTATGGCCCAGTCCTTAATGTTAGATCAAAACTTCTTCAGGCTATAATTCATCCAAAAGGGTACAATGTAGTATGTCTACTGTCTTATTGATATCTTATAAAATGCTGCTTCCAAGACATTATGACTGTGATAGCTCTATGTCTGTTATGTAACTCAATATGTAGTTACTCTAGAAAGTCTACATAACAGAAATGAAAGTATTATAATAATGATACATGTATGACAATGTATGATCATGTTTAAAAAAATTGTAAGAATAAAATTAAAAACCAATTGTTCAAAGAACAATTGAAGGTCTTTCAACCAATAAGGATCTATTTTGATATGAAAATATTAAGATTCAGTTGAAAATGTCAGTTGCCATGGCTTTATGATATGCAAATATGAATTTCGAGCAAAGGTCAAAATCTAGAACGTCCAATTAACCTATGACCTTGACCTCAATTTCAAGGTCATAAACCAAGGATCCCAAATCAAGAGACCCTAGGTCTGTATTATGTATGGTTCATGAGTAATATCACTTTACGCATAATTCTAAATATATGAGGGTCAAAAACTCCAATTTATTGTCTACGCACCCTTCCAATCAAAATTCATAAGTTACGACATGTCGCAACTAACAATTTAGTAAAAAAAATAATTCGAAATCTTATAAAGTTAATGAAAATTAGTGAAAATAAGCCAAAATCAAAATTTAGAATTTGACCTTGACCTTTGACCTTGACCTAATTTTTTTTTTACTAAGGACCTAAAATCTAAAGACCCTTGGTCTCTATGACTTATGGTTTACCATTTAAAAATGCGTATCACTTAATTTAAATGAAAAAGGGGAATAACTCTCATATGGAGTCTCCGTAAAGCTTCGGTCCAAATGAATATCCTAATCCTGAAGATGTAACGAGCAATTTGGTAAAATAAATTTGTCATAATCTTTAACGGTTGAGAAGGAGTAGTGGCCACAAGAAAAACAGTGTTTGGGGAGATAACTCTTACAACGTATAGTATTTTGTTACGCAGTTGTAAATTTTTAAAGCGTATAAACTATACGATACCATATTCCAAATATCTAAGCGACATCTTTTGAAACATCAATAATACGCAAGAAAAAAAATTAGGCGGAAGAAAAAAAAAAAAAAAAAAAATAATAATAATAATCAGAACAAATTCAATAGGTCTTTCCACGGAAAGGTGGAAAGACCTAATTAATAGAAATCAAATGTCATACTTATAAACACCTGTTTACTCAACAAGCATGTAACATTGAAACTTGAAACCGTTAAATTTTGTTAAATTGCTTTGGGAGAGGAAAAAGTGAAAGTAGACAGTCAGCAGTTATGATTAGATTTGATAAATAGTAAATATATTTTTCTATATTTATCTGATCCAAGTTTTAAAAAAAAAAATGACTCTTAAAAGTGTTGTTGTAATATCATGAATATATGTATAAGTATTATAAGTTCTGCTAATTTTAAGTTTTCATTTATTGACAAACCTGTGTACCAGGATATAGTGAGTTTCACCATTTCATGAGACTCTATTCAAAGTTACAAGCACATTGATTCACCTTATACATATATGATATAGAGTTACAAATGCTGCTACATATATTGGTCAAAGTTTCATATCAATGAAATTGAACTTTTTCAGCCTAGTTGTAATCTAATGTACTTTTACAATGTGTGTATAGAAATCAAAGGATCAGTACTAGTCCAGTTGAAAAAAGGCATCAAAAATATGAACAAGAGAACAAAAGTGGCACAATCTACTAACAGTTCTCTATCAACTAAGTCAATTGTAAGTTGTCTGATATAAGAATATTTAAAAAAAAACATATTTTCTATTTGTTAATTACCTTTTATATATACAGTGTATCACTTTCTTCATGGTTTCAATTTCTGCTCTATTAACTTTAAACGACACTGGATGACTAGTAGAAGGTACCTTAAAAACAGTTTTAATAATAAATATTAAATCAAGCTAAACAACAACAAAAATATAGAATATGGAGTTTAGTATGGCTTTCATTATCACTGAACTACATGTAGTATTGTGTATTGTATATATTTGTTGAGTGGCCATTTGAAGAACACCTCTGGATGCGGGAATTTCTCACTGCATTGAAGACCTACTGGTGACCTGTCTGTTCTATCATGTGTCTATGGTTGGGCTGTTGTCTCTTTGACACATATTTCCCATTTCCATTCTCAATTTTAACCTTCATACCTTTTCTCAAAACACAGTTTTGTATATATATTGACTTAATTAGGAATAGAAAAAAAGTAAATATATAACAAACAAAAATACAGTAAAAACAATGTATGTATAATTTCAGTTGCTGACTGTTGCTCACTCTGACATATTAAGAAAAATAGTTTCACAATGCAAAGGCAACATGACATACATGTAGTTACCAAGGTATTGAAGATTTCTGAAAGTTTCATGTAATCCAAGTCTTTCATTGTCATACATATAATTCAGTGCATGTGGTTGTCCTTTGTTATGTATATATGTACATGTACTAACTAAATGTTGTACATGTATCATGTATATATATCATACCGACATTTGTTTTTTTATATAAAAAAAAATGGATATAAATCAGACCGTTTAATAGTTTTCTGTTTGGAATGCTTTACATTTGTTATTTTTGGGTTATTTAGATCTTACTATACAGTATGGATTAACTCATTGTTGAAGGATGTATAGTGTTAAAATGACAGTAACATGTTCAGTCTGTTCGCCCTACTAAAAAAATAATATTGAGGGAATTGGAGTTAAATTAAGATATTTTTATTCTTTATATTTATGAAAACTGTATCATGGAAATATTTAAAAGCTGATGGCTTGTTTTAGATCAATTATTGATCAATGACAAAACAAATCAAAGGAAAAATAATAAATTGGTGTTGGCTATACAATTATTATGGTAATTTTTCAACAACAAAATTTTAATATATTGTGACATGTTAGTCATAATAAATATCGTTTTTATGCCCCACCTACGAGAGTAGAGGGGCGTTATGTTTTCTGGTCTGTGGCTCCGTTCGTCTGTGCGTTCGTTCGTCTGTGCGTCCGTTCGTTCAGGTTAAAGTTTTTGGTCAAGGTAATTTTTTATGAAGCTGAAGTCCAATCAACTTGAAACTTAGTACACTTGTTGCTTATGATATGATCTTTCTAATTTTAAAGCCAAATTAGACTTTTGACTTCAATTTCACGGTCCACTGAACATAGAAAATGAAAGTGGAAGTTTCAGGTTAAAGTTTTTGGTCAAGGTAGTTTTTGATGAAATTGAAGTCCAATCAACTTGAAACTTAGTACATATGTTCCCTATAGTATAATCTTTCTTATTTTAATGCCAAATTAGATTATTACCAAATTTCACGGTCCATTGAACATGCAAAAGGATAGTGCGATATTTTGACAGAGCGGTTTTGGACAAACAGTTTATTGGGAGTAAAATAGATATTTTTCAATTACATACAGAAGTCGGTGCCTCATGTAAACGATAACTTTCTCATTTTTGATCCACTGCGTATAAAGATAAAGGAAGCGACAGCCTTACAACACAATGTCTACGCCAGTCCATTCAGCTAAAACATAATGTCTACGCCCGTCCATTCAGCTAAAACACAATGTCTACGCCCGTCCATTCAGCTAAATCATAATTTCTACGCCCGTCCATTCAGCTAAAACACAATGTCTACGCCCGTCCATTCAGCTAAAACATAATGTCTACGCCCGTCCATTCAGCTAAAACACAATGTCTACGCCTGTTCATTCAGCTAAAACACAATGTCTACGCTCGTCCATTCAGCTAAAACACAATGTCTACGCCCGTCCATTCAGCCCTAACACAATGGCTACGCCCGTCCATTCAGCTAAAACACAATGTCTACGCCCGTCCATTAAGCTTAAACATAATGTCTACGCCCGTCCATTCAGCTAAAACACAATTTATAATGAATAAAATGCCGGCAACTTCACATATTGTACAGACACATTTTTTTTAAACCTGTATGTTGGCCTTTATAGGTCATTTTGCCGTTAATAAATAACTAGTGAATTAAATATAATATTACAGTAGGCTAATAGTTTGTCCATTGGAAATAATTCCTATTTACGCTGATAATTTTCTTTTTTTGGATATTTTGTCGTCGGGTTGCTGTCTTGTATACGGCAATATCTCATTTTAATGTTATTTGAGAAGTAAGAAAAGACATCAGTGCGAGTGACGTGCATATTTTTCAAGACGAAAGCATTTTTTATCGCTCACTGTAACAACTCCTAGTTAAAATGAATCATTACTTTTCAAAACATAAAAAAATAAACAGCTGTGTTATAAGCGCACAATACGCCCGTCGTCTTATGGTGAATTATTATGCAATAATCATAAAAAGTTTCGGACATTCGGCGCGACATGTGAAAAAAAAACCACCTTTTTATTACAAAAAACTCAATAACTCTAAAATAAAACTTTGAATCATCACCAAATAAAGATAAGGTCTTTAGATTAATATATTTAAGAAGTGTGTAAAGTTTTAAGCAATAATCATAAATTGTTTCTGAGATACGGCGGAATATATAAAAAAACAAACTCCCCTTTTTTTAACAAAATACTCAATAACTCAAAATAAATAAACGAAGGAAAATGTTTTATCCAGAAAAAAAATATTCCGTTTTAGTTTTATGATACTTGATTTGATATTTGTTCAATTATCAAGCAAAAAGCACTTGTTCGAATCTATTCAAAATCGGATGGAAAAATGTATACTGTAAACAGAACGCTATATATACACGATTTACTTGAGTTTCGGTATAAAATCGGATGTTTTGTCCGTTGCTTGGTCCGTTTCTGTGTGTGTTGCGTTTCGGTGTTGTGTCGTTGTTCTCCTCTTATATTTAATGCGTTTCCCTCGGTTTTAGTTTGTTACCCCGATTTTGTTTTTTGTCCATGATTTTATGAGCTTTGAACAGCGGTATACTACTGTTGCCTTTATTTAACAACATCATCACACAATTTTAGGGAAAACAAGTTCCATTTCAAGGAACCCCCATTTTGTTACAGTATGTATTGTAAACTTGTTCTCGTCCTGAATATGCATGAAATATTTGCCACTGGACGTTAAGCAACCAACTGTCAATCAATGTAAAGAAAATAATATATAAAAACTTTAATAGACAATACAGAAACTGACCTAATTTTTCATCCGACATCTTGGGATGACGTTACGGTCATCAGCTTTACACCAGTGATTCTGACTAATGATATTACCAAGAAATTTAAACTTTTCCATTTGCTCTAATTTGTCATCATTATAATTAAAAGAATGGTTAAGATTTTCCTATTGTTACTTGCGCTTAAAATCATAGTTTTAGTTTTTTTTACAATTTACAGTTAACTGCCATTTATCACAGTATTGTGCCAAATGGTTCAAACTTGACTGAAGACCTTCGTAAGTCTCGGACATTATCAAAATATCATCAGCAAATAGGAGGCTTCCGATATTTGTCTGTTTTATTTTCAAGGGATCACAGTCATCCTGTTTAAAAAATTGAGGTAGATCATTAATGAAGATAATGAATAGGGTGGGATTTAAAGATTCACCTTGTTTTACCCCTCTAGTTACTTCAAACCAGTTAGTGAGTTTATCATTAATCTTAATTGAAGATTTTGTGGTTAAATACATATTCTTTATGACTTGATACATTTTACTGCCAATACCCTGAGACAAAATTTTATATATTAATAAAGCTGTTCTCCAAATGGAGTCAATTTCTTTACGTAAGTCAACAAAACAAAAATATAATGGTTTTTTAAATTTATATTTAAATATTTATTAATCAAAGTTTTAAATACAATAGGTTATCTGTAGTTCTTTATTTTGGAAGAATTCCAAATTGTTCCTGGCTAAATCTGTTCTTCATATATTTAGTTATTTTGTTATTTAAAATTGAACTAAATATTTTGGCAATACCATTTTATAAAAGATATTCCTCTGTAGTTATTTGGGTCTTTTGAATCTCCCGACTTAAATATTGGCACTAATAGAGAATAACGCCATGTTTCAGGGGAATACCCTGAATCAAGAATAAGGTTATATAATTTTGTGTAGCATTTAATAGTTACTGGACTACAATATTTAATCACCTCATTTACGAGGCGCGTTTTTGGCGTATTGAATTTTAAACCTGATGCTTTTTGTTATCTATTAATCATGTTTTTCTTTGTCTAATATGTTCTCCTATTTATTTGTATTGTAGTCCTGTAATATTATGTTGACATTTCATATTATTATATTTAACTTTGCCATTAAAGTGCGAGGTTTGGCATGCCACAAAACCAGATTCAACCCACCATTTTTATTCCCCCTTTAAAAATGTCCTGTACCAAGTCAGGAAAATTGCCATTGTTATATTATCTATTCGTTTCTGTGTGTGTTGCATTTTAACGTTGTGTCGTTAGTTTTCTCTTATTTTTTAGACGTGGCACGGTACTTGTCTATCCCAAATTCATGTATTTGGTTTTGATGTTATATTTGGTTTTCTCGTGGTATTTTGTCTGATGCTCTGTCCGTTTCTGTGTGTGTTGCGTTTTGGTGTTGTGTCGATGTTCTCTTATATTTAATGCGTTTCCCTCGGTTTTAGTTTTTTTTATCCCGATATTGTTTTTTGTCCATGGATTTATGAGTTTTGGCGGTTGTCCAATTGGCTTTTTTGTTGCTCTGCCAGTGTCCTGCCGCTCCCTACACCAAAACTAAAGTTGTCTTTTCCTGGTGTAAGAAACTCTTTAGCAGCATCCTTCTGGAACACTGGCATTGCTAGCTATTTCCTCTTCTTGCCGTATTGTAAGTCTTCTGTTTATGGCAATCCCTCCATGAATTGGCTTTTTAGTTTCCCATATCTATAGGATGTGATTATTGTTTAACCCTTTTTACTAATCAAGAATAGCGGGTCCAGTGGTTCATATATTTGTTCCTTTTCAAGTTTAACAGCTGATTGCCTTAACTTATTCATGACCCTTCTTTTGGACATTTTTAAATCCTTGATTTAGCAATTTCTTTCTTTCTCTAAATTCATATATTTTTTTTAAAGTTCCTGGTTTCAGTTTTCTGTGAATAATTCGAATATCACAATTGCTGTTGTCCTCTGTTGCTACAAGAAGATATATTAGTATCAATACGTATTAACTTTAAGTTTTAGAAGGGCAACACCATTAAAATTAATTTACTATAATTTTTAAAGATCACAATGAATTTACTTTTTTTTAAATTAGGACATTACCCTTATAAGTTTACAAGTGAATACCCTTGGTTTTGCAGGTAAGCATGGTAAGTAAAATTTCATCACATTTTTTTTAACAAAGTTGACCTGTACTTTCTATGATGATTCTTAAATCATTATTTAATGTATTTCAAGTATTTGGTGGGTTAACTTTTGGAGAAACATTGTCTTGGTTTTTCCAATGGCTTTATCAATATGTCTTTGGCTTATGAGTAAGAACTTCAATATATATCATTGTATATGTCAACTATTTTGCATAATAAAATAATAAGAAATACACTATATATCGCTGAAATTTAAAAATGTCATTACATGGTTAAAAAAAATCAAAACATGATAAATTAATCAAGATTCTCATTTTAAACTTACATGCACATCATGCATATGCTCAAACAACATGCACCAACGAAAGATTTTTTTTTTGCATGAACACACATATAAAATTAGGTTTCTCTTCCAACACCCTTGTTTGTTTGTCTTAACTTTAGACTTATAATACATGTATCTTATTCTAACACTGTTGGGTTAAATTTTAAGACTTTAAATTATATAGTTAGTCATGATGATTTGGCAAAATTTGCTACACGTGGGTTTTTTCATGTTCTACAAATACCTTGCTCTCAATTTAAAACGGCACTTTATCTGAAGATATGAGCGTCTCTAAATCGAGTTTGAACCTGCTCTCCATTATACATATAATCGCAAATACCAAAACAATCACTAACATGCAAAATATATCCATGCTGATGAGGTCAATTTCTTAAACAAAGAAAAATCATATTTTAATCAACAAGCATGTTATAATGGCATGATGTCAAATGTTTGTTAGTACTGTTTTTGGCCCCTTTTAAACACTCATTTTTTTTCTCATAAAATGCACTTTTAACAAGAAAAAATAGAAAAAATACTAATATAACTTATGACATACATAAGCATACAAAACATTTAAATAACTTCTAAAAGTTTTATTTTACACATATTATGTAAACATCGTAACTATTATATTATTGACTTAAAAAAACTACTACAGTTTAAGAATAATAATTTACAGATGTCATTGAAACTCAAATGTCTGTGAACACGTAGTTTTTATTGTGTCTTTTCTTTTTTATTAATGCCACGTACCTATGCATACAAGTTAAATTAGAATTGAAATAATCATAATGCTCAATGTGAACATAACTGCCAAATTTGCTGTTCTCGTATCATTATGTCAGAAATACTCACTCGTTCAGCAATCCGGGTGGCTCGAGAAAACCATACACCGAATCGCCCGTCTATATTTGTTCGCAGGGAATTGTACGACGACTTCACCAAATCAACCTGAATGTTTAAAACGAACAATTTACAATCAACACATTAATCGGCAAATAGACAAACGACATATCCGAGAGGAAAAAGACACAAAAGCACAGCCGAACAAGAGGATGGAACATTGTATGTGGTGATAATAATCTATAAATCAATTGTATAGTCATAATAAAATCATATTTAATACAGCTTGTGACAAAACAAAATATATTCTATAAATGGCTTTTCTTCCTTCGTGTTCTTTTTCTGAAATATCATACATGTAGTCTTAGTCTTTTTATCATTTACTGACAATGTCAACTTTCACAATATTTCGAAAAAATAACGTATACACTCTTGAAAACCTTATTTGTTTTTTTAATAGGATAATTATATTGTCTGCGAAGACTTCAGAGTCCATTGCTTTAAGAAGATTACAAGTATAGCTCTTGAATATATCAATGATATCATTTATGGATATATTAAACAAAGTGGGACTAATTGTATCTCCTTGAAGGGAGAATGAGCTTCGATATATTTCAATGCTGGATAATTCGTTTTATTGCCAGAAGATTATGATATTTTGTTATAATGAGTTTTGTGTAAACGACGTAGATGTATTATTGTCTAGCCCTCTGCACTGGACAGCTGTGTTTGCCAAAGATACTAGTTCAGAAGAAAAAATGTTGTTGTTCATGTGTGTATTGACCATAATTATGTACTGTGGTTTCTGTTTTGATGCAATTCCCGTTTTTTGAAAGTTACTGTTATTATTTGGTTGCAATGTAATGATTTTACAGTTTTACTTTGGAAAATGCGTCATATACACCCAAGGCATTGCGCTTAAGTCCGACACTTATCCCAGCTAATGCAGAAAGACCCTGGTAGATGGTCATGAACAAAATGATAAAGCCTAATTCTGTTATTGTGTTCAAAAGAAAAACCGCATCATGCTTGGTGTTGTTATCCCAGGGTTCATCATACAAGTAAAGATCATATTTGTCTTTATGTAGGCCTAATACATGAATTCTAAAGACTATTACAAACACATAAGAGTCATAGAAATGGGAATACGCGCAAGGTTTTTCTGCCCATCGTGTCTTGCAAAGATCTAATAGAGGCTTTCTCTTGTTTGTTGACGACACGGATTGTTCAATGATACTTTCCAGTAGTCCTTGACGTTTCGGGCTGTATTTGTAGAACATACAGACTTCTTTCATTTTTGTAAGAGTATGGGCTACATCTGTTTGTTTGCATGCAGGAATACCTGGTTAACCAGATTAAGGGCATGGCTGTTGCATCTGGTGTATGGCGCTAAAGGTGCTTGTTCACGTATACATCTCTGTAGTTCACAGCGGTCACTTGACATGTTGGTCGGTCAGTCATAACATTTACCCCGCATATCATTCAGAGGAATCTCCTTACTGGTTCAAACAATCCAAAAGTTTATCTGCCAACTTTCGACCAGTTATTCTCTTTATGGTTCAGAACTCCAAAAATTCTTCTCTGATGTTGTTCTCCTTGTCTACAAATCTTATCCACAAAGGCATGAATTCTTGGTTGTGCGACGTTACTTTATCAGCCATTATGGTGTAAAACTTAGCACTTAAAATGTCCTGTATAAGTTGTTCTGAAAAAAAAGTTAGCAATTATAATACTTATGAGTTCATTCTGGCTACTTTTTAGCTCACCTGTCCCGAAGGGACAAGTGAGCTTATGCCATCACTTGGCGTCCGTCGTCGTCCGTCGTCTGTCGTCCGTCGTCGTCTGTCGTCGTAAACTATTTCAAGAACCTTCTCCTCTGAAACTACTGGGCCAAATACTTTCAAACTTTAACTGAATGTTCCTTAGGGTATCTAATTTATAAATTGTATCCGAAGTTTTGATCTTTCAACAAACATGGTCGCCATTGCTAAAAATAGAACATGGGGGTCAAATGCAGTTTTTGGCTTATAACTCAAAAACCAAAGCATTTAGAGCAAATCTGACATGGTGTAATATTGTTTATCAGGTCAAGATCTATCTGCCCTGAAATTTTCAGATGAATCAGACAACCCGTTGTTGGGTTGCTGCCCCTGAATTGGTAATTTTAAGGAAATTTTGCTGTTTTTGGTTATTATCTTGAATATTATTATAGATAGAGATAAACTGTAAACAGCAATAATGTTCAGCAAAGTAAGATTTACAAATAAGTCAACATGACGGAAATGGTCAGTTGATCCCTTTAGGAGTTATTGCCCTTTATAGTCAATTTTTAACCATTTTTCGTAAATCTTAGTAATCTTTTACAAAAATCTTCTCCTCTGAAACTACTGGGCCAAATACTTCCAAACTTTAACTGAATGTTCCTTAGGGTATCTAGTTTGTAAATTGTATCCGAAGTTATGATCTATCAACAAACATGGTCGCCATTGCTAAAAATAGAACATAGGGGTCAAATGCAGTTTTTGGCTTATAACTCAAAAACCAAAGCATTTAGAGCAAATCTGACACGGAGTAATATTGTTTATCAGGTCAAGATCTATCTGCCCTGAAATTTTCAGATGAATCAGACAACCTGTTGTTGGGTTGCTGCCCCTGAATTGATAATTTTAAGGAAATTTTGCTGTTTTTGTTTATTATCTTGAATAAAATTATAGATAGAAATAAACTGTAAACAGCAATAATGTTCAGCAAAGTAAGATCTTCAATTAAGTCAATTTGACCAAAATTGTCAATTGACCCCTTAAGGAGTTATTGCCCTTTAAAGACTTTTTCACAATTTGTTCATCATGTTGACTTACTTTAAAAAATCTTCTCCTTTGAAACTGCTGTATCAATTTCAGCCAAAATTAGGCTAAATGAGTTTCAGAGTATCTAGTATAAATTTTATATTTTATTTCCTTGTATGTCAAGAAACATAGCTCCTATGGCTAAAATAAAACATAGGAGAAAATGATTATTTTTTTTGGATTTTGAAGAAAATAGGACGATTCAAAAAACATTTAAATAAATTAAAAAGCCAAAATAATCATTGATGAGAGATTTAACCAAAATAATTAAGGTGAGCGATTCAGGCTCTTGAGAGCCTCTTGTTTTGGATTCGAGCGTCACTGATGAGTCTTTTGTAGACGAAACGCGCGTCTGGCGTATATAAACAAATTTAGTCCTGGTATCTATGATGAGTTTATTTATGTTGCTGTGTTTCATTGTTTATTTTTGTACAAAAGCACTCCAGAAAAAGTCTCGCGTGCGATAAAATCGTTATATGGTTCACAACTGACACCCTACGGACCATACAGGGTGAATATAAGCCATAGGTGATTCGGCCTCATCCCCGATGAATTTTACTAACCCTCTATGGAGTTGTAGGGGGTCAGAAGCGTATAACAAACTTTTCTAAAATTGTCCGTTTATATATTTATAAATTATTAAGAAACTAAGGTTTCAAATCCCTCAGGCAAAGTTGGTTTTAGATGAATTTGGCTATTTATTTTAGGTATTTTTGACATACAGCTCTTCAACGGTTTCGGTACTCATACATCTTCGGATTTCAAATGTTTGGCTTTGAGCGTTCCTGATGAAGGTAAATCCAGAAAAGCGCTTCGGACGCAAGAAATTAATAACGTGTTGTTTTCAATATTTTATAACCATATAACTTATAATGACGTATGCATTTTCCCAGTTAGATAGCAACGATATAAAACTGTAAGCAAATATTAAACATCTTTTTTTTTTATGTAAGCATTGGTGAAGATGTTATACAAAAATGTATTTATATAGTATTAGCATTAACGGTACCAATATTCCTGCACCAGATGCGCATTTTGACAATACATATCTCTTCAGTGATGCTCGTGGCCAAAGTATTAGGTTATAAATCTCAACCATGTCAGTTTTCCATTTCTGTTATTTCTTTTGACAAAGTTTTGTTTTTATTTTCTGTTATCTTTAGATATATATTAAACTAAATATGAATGAAAATATGCCAAAACAAACTGTTGAAGTGAAGTGCTGAAATGTTCAAAAGTTTTAAGAAGAGAACAATAAGAAACATAAAAAATAAATATGCATTTAAAATGTATCATGCGTAATAAAAAAAAAAACAGGAAACAGACACTCACACACCATTAAATATATTGAAATACTAGTATATAAAATAACTTCATGTACAGGTAAAATTTAATATTGTATACCATATACCCCAAGGGTGACTGGGGTATATAAAATATGGTCACTTGGTCTTCTCCCGACCGGCAGTTAAACGCTTGCCGAAGTGGGGCGTCCGTTTGGCTGTGCGGGATGTATAAGTTCGCAGTCACGTCCGGTCAGAAGGGGGACGTTAAATCCGATGTCTCGTGTGAAGAGAGTGCCACGCTCTTTGCATGTTAAGAACCCTTGCAACAACTCTTTGAGGGGTCCGTAGGTGGCCTGTTGCAAGGCATAATTTCTGTCTCTATCCAATATACCCTCATTTTCCTGTGGCAGTCCAAATTTCCCCGACCATCATCCTCTTATAACCACCTACCTATTGTATTTATTGTTAATTTGTTCTCGTCATGAATATGCATGAAATATTTGCCACCGGAAGTTAAGCAACCAACAATCAATCAATCAATTACACCATATATATATTTAGACAATATACGTTATGAAATTTATTGGTATGAGGCTTAGAAACTGGAAAATGCGAGGTTCTACCGAACATTTTCCCGTTTCGTGCCGAATACAAATAAATTTCATATTTCAAGACACCCTACGTATATTGTCTTTATACTGAAATCGAAAAAAAAAAAGAAAAATGAAAAAAATAGATAACAAAAATTGTTAAAACAAAGTGTTTGGAATTTCCCTCTTGGGGTACCATTTTGGGGTATTTCCCTATGAGCATAGTCCAGGCGATAAGACATTGACATATTAAGGAATAAGAAAGGGAAAATGAACTTAATTAATAACATTTGATAATCATAATATATAAATAACCAATTTGAACAGTTGGAAAGTCACGGTTTGACTGAAGTTGATCAGCAACAATAGAGTCGCGTGACCGTGAAAATTCAGTAAAAAAACGGACTAGACAAACCTCATTTTAACTCACTAAATACTATTGTCGTAATAAAAACCTATTGACCTAAATAATCCCGAGTATCCATAGTTTATTCTCGCCAAAGCTCACACATCAAATCAAAGTCCTTTATTCTTTATTTTATCCGCAAACTTGGAGTTTGGGTGAAAATTGTCAAGTCTCTAGTCCTATAACATATGACCTCGGGGGCATTATTCACTATTTCTATTTGCTGTTCTGATATTTTCTTTTTACTAGCAATGTGCCACCCGAGGTCATATCAAAATTTGCGTAGCAAAAACAAATTCTCAAATCAACATGTTTACCTTGTTTTTAAGTGTGTCCAGTCATACTAAGAAGAGAAATATCATATAATATTGCTTTAAATCCAACGAAAATGTGTCATAATATAACAATTCAACATTCATCAACATTCATCAACATCAGGTTCAAACTTTCAAAACGGCTAATACAAAAACGGATTTCTTCGTGAAACGAAACGAAATTTTATTCTTCTGTGTGTAAACCTCCTTTGAACAGGAGTACATGATAATAAACCCTCACTATAAGATAACGTATAGACATAACAGAAGTTATTTTGTTATATGATAGATTTACATGAAGATTTTCTTTGTAAATAAAAACTAGATAGAATATAAAAAAAAAACTGTAAATGATCGGTATACTCAGTTGAGTAATATTCAATTAACGGTCTCCCTGTAAAGCTGAACTATCTCAGTCATTTTCTTCTAAGTCAGGAATGATTTTATATTTAGTTTACAGTTTGATAACATTGCATTGGCTCAATTGAATAATTTTATAATTATGGTTTATGCTTGGTTTTTAAATAAAAATTGAAGTGAAACACCGATGATAGTATCATTATTTAATGTACAGTCTAGTTTGAACCGAACAACAACTCCTTGGACGAGCGAAGCAATCTTCATTCACCCATTAGTTGGATTGACAGTATGTATTGACATTTATTATACAATTCAGTTTTAACAAGACAAGTCTCTATGTACAATCCATGGGTGAGAAAAGAAATCTTCATTCACCTATTAGTTGTAAATGCCACAAGAAACTTTTAACTTAGTTTGTCATCAACACATTCTTGGTTAAGGAAAGTCTGTACATTGCAAAAGCATCTCTTTTGACATGGACACTTTTTAATGCGCACAGAACAAGATCTACAGGAAGAACAATCACAATGTTCCAAGTCGCATCCACTGCATATAGTACTTTCCGACAGACTTGCTACTGTTTTTTTGTCTGAAATATTAAAGTGACAGTACTTGCGTACGGACACACATGCTATCTTTGTTCTGTACGATTATCTCTAGCGATATTTTTCAAAGACATGTGGTGATCATGTCGTAAATGAGACTTAGTCGGCCATCTCTCGCACAACGGCCTGCCTCTTGCCACTAAAAGAGTACAGATTTAGGGCATCCAATATGTACTAACAAGTCTACGTCCCGTATGTTTAGACCCATACCAAAAATAACTATAGCAATCACACATCGGGTCCTTCTTTCTTTCAGTTTGAAATTCTTTTAAAATTCTATCTTTTGAGTCTTGGTGTGTACTTTTATGGAACATTTCTATGAATGTATTATATGGGTTATATGCCTTTACTCCAAGACAGAGCAAAAAAAAAATATATTTAATTTGAATTTTTCATTTTTTGGCATTGAGTTTAAATTGTCTGCAATACTTGCAACCGGACTTTAACAAACATCTATTTTTTGTTATCTTTATTTGAATAATTGTAGACATCAAACATGTATAATTAAATACCTGCTACTTCGTGTATGATATGCAAGAAATATTTCAGACTTTACCATGTTTACTAATTGAGCAAATCTATCTATTCGCGAGAAAACGTGTCTATGATATCAACATGGTCATCCGCTGGAAATTACATGTGACATTCTTTTTACACAAAATGCCTCAACACGCAGTGCGTAAGCAATAAGCCAAGTCTGGTGGCTATATAAGTAGGAGCACCAAATTTGTAGAAGATATAAAAAAGAAGATGTGGTATTATGCCAATGAGACAACTATCCACAAAAGACCAAAATGACACAAACATTAAAAATTTTAGGTAACCGTACGGCCTTTAACAAAGAGCAAAGCCCATACCGCATAGTCAGCTTTAAAAGGCCCCGATAAGACACTGTTAAACAATTCAGACGAGAAAACCAACTGCCTCATTTATGTAAAAAAAAATAATTAACGAAATACAAATATGTAACACTTAAACAAACGACAACCACAGAATTACAGGCTCCTCACTTGTGACAGGCACATTCATAAATAATGTGGGTTGGTTAACATGTTAGCAGGATCCCAACCCTCTCCCTAACCTGGGACAGTGGTATAACAGTACAACATAAGAACGAACTATAAAAATCAGTTGAAAAAGGCTTAAATCATCAGATAGATATAAAATCAAAGTGGACGTGGTCGGGTACTTATACATCCCGACACAAAAAGACCCAATGAACTGATCTGAGAGTACTTGAAGTTATCTGACAGCTAGTTCAAAGCCACTAACAACTAATAAAATAATCGTGCAACTTAAACTAAACCATCAATCCGTACACATCCAACATCCTATGGATTTAGTGTAAAAACGTCATAAACAGCCAGAGAAAAAAACATGACCTTGTGCAAACTTGTAGGTCGTATTGCAAGTTGTGAGTTGGAAAAGCCGGAGGTAATGGTTTGGCTTGATAAGGAGGGACGAAATATACTAAAGGGACAGTCAAACTCATTAATCGAAAATAAACTGACAACGCCATGGCTAAAAATGAAAAAGACAAACACACAAACAACAGTACACATGACACATTATAAAAAAAAACTAAAGAATAAGCAACACAAACCCCACCAAAACCTAGGGGTGATCTCAGGTGCTTCGGAAGGGTAAGCATATACTGTTCCACATGTGGCATCCGTCTTGTTGCTTATGTGATAACAAATCCTGTTAATAGTCAAAATCGGTAGGTCACATCATTAAAGGGAAGGAGATTGTAGTTACGACGTAAGGAACATATCCGATATCATTTGTGTAACAGTCTAGAATGTGGCTACTTAGAAATGGAAAGATTACAATTTGAAAGCAGAAATCATCTCTTTTGTCGTAAAGTTTTGTTTTCAACCGACCCTCATTGTCAATTTCTTGATCTATGTAAATCAAGATATGAACCTACTTAACTGTGTCTGTTGTATCCTTAATCTCCAGTTCGGTTGGATAGATGTGTTAAACATAGTCGCCAAATTTTGAATTATTTAGTGAAAGAACATCATTTATATAGCGGAAAGTATAGTTAAAGGATATTGCTAACTTCTTATCTTTCTTTCTAAGAATTTCCAGTATGAAGTCAGCCTCATAATAATAAAGAACCAAGTCGACAAGAAGAGGGGCACAATTTGTTCACATTGGACTACCGATCTGTTGAAAAACACGTCCTCCGAACATAACAAATATGTTATCAATTAAGAAATCAAGCATCTTGTCGATAATGTCAGTATCAGAGAATTTTTTGTTTGAATCAGAGTGGTCCTTTACAAAGTAGGATTTATCCCTCCCTAAGACAAGATACTTGTATCTACGTTGGTCATTCTTTTTTTATGAAACAAAGCAATACCAACTCTTTCAATTTGGAACTTGCGAGTTCACTAAAAAGGTGAGCTCACCGATATTTTTCGATCAATTCGTATGAAACTAAAGATGGCGTAAATTAATAGTATCTATATAGGCAAACATATTAAGAGGTTATTTTTTTTTTATCGTGTCCAATCTTTTTTACCAGACACTGGAATGAATATCAAGGACATGCTATTCAATTAGCGTTTGCAGACAAGGACATCTAGCTTCAGGAAATTATTGAAATTTGCAGGGGCGGGTCCACGCAAAGGCGTAATGGGTGTACGCACCCCCATCCTTTTTAACAAAAATAACCCCTATCATTATTTGCTTTATTAAATAATTAAACACGTACTCTGAATTCTTTTTATACTAATTCCCTATTCGATGGGTACTTGGACACCATTTTT
Source organism: Mytilus trossulus (assembly GCF_036588685.1). Lineage (NCBI taxonomy): Eukaryota > Metazoa > Mollusca > Bivalvia > Mytilida > Mytilidae > Mytilus > Mytilus trossulus. Next base: position 106,172 of record NC_086382.1, on the reverse strand, counting down.
ATACAACAAAAACGGTAAGGAAATCCATACATGAAATGGTTGTTTTGTGTGACACTTCTCCAATTGCCATTTTACTTGTACCTGGTGGATACTTACTGGATAAATATGATACCGAGACGGGTATGTTAAGACGGACAGGGTTACATTTTCAGCTCATTTGTCTGAAATGGGGTTATGTTTTTTTTCTCCTTGTATTTGAAAGGGTCAGGTTTGACTATCTAAAACGGGGTATTATAAATACAATGTTACACCATTGTTTCAGATAAAGTCGAATGTTTGATACAATTAAAATGATTAAACTCGTTGCAATTGTTTGCACCTGTCCTAAGTCAGGAATCTGATGTTCAGTAGTTGTAGTTTGTTGATGTGGTTCATAAGTTTTTCTCGTTTTTATATAGATTAGACCGCGTCGGTTTTCCCGTTTGAGTGGTTTTACACTAGTAATGTTTGGGTCATTTATATCTTGCTGATCGGTGTCAGCCAAGACTCCGTGTTGAAGACATTGATTTTTTTTTTACCTATAATGGTTTACTTTTATAAATTCATAAAACTCTAATAAGAATTTCCTTTTTGTCTTTTTGAAACAAACTGTATTCAATTCTGTATATTAAAGCTATAAACTACGTTTAAACAACATTGTAACCGATCGTCGTTAAACGATGCCATAATAGATAAAGGAAGAAGTTCGGTTTTTTTTTATTTGGATTTTATATTTCGAAAATTAATCAAATCTGGGCGCCATATTTAAACTGGTGTTATTGAGCTCCGCCTCGAGAATAAAATTTTCTTAAAGTGATGGATTAACTATTTCTTTAGCACAAGTAAGTAATTTTTTTGATAGTTTTCGTGCTCAAGTTATTTAAAATGATATTTGGCCTGTTAAATTTAACATATCTCGATATGACTTCGCATTAAAAAAAAATCAAAAATGAAAATATCAGTATAAAAACGTTAAAAATTACAACGGCTGTTTGCATTTGTTTGTTGATAATGTCCAGTTGACAAATTATTGTGTATCAGCATCTAGATTTTTATACATATTGTACTACTTGTTCATTTTTTTCAGATCACAACAATAATGTCCGTACGCCAACTGAAACAGGTACGTACTATTCCATTACCAAATATATACGTTTCTAACCAACTGTTATATAGCGTGGCCTAAGCAAAATACGCCACTGCACAATTGCTACAAAAAAAAATATGCATAAGAACAGACCCAAAAAAAACACTGGTTTTTATATCAAGCAAACGCTAGAGTAATCAACAAAGTGAAAGTCTTTAAAACACAGTGTATATTAATCACTTGGAATATTCCTTTTCAGAGAAATATTACATCCGAAACTTTTTCGACACTTATTGGAAACCAATTACAAGTTATATCATATATTACATTGTCATTGAACTTGAACTTCAATACAACAAACTGGTAGCCTTTTCATTAACACGCAGGAGCAATTGATTACAAATGATTGTGCATATCATGAATATTAGGTGCATGCCTTTCGATTGATGAAGGTGTACTAATAAACCAAAAATAGGAGATGGGGGCTACTCACAAATTATCAACAGGAGTAATACAGTGATATCGGTATTACCAAAAAAAATATAAAAATATATACATTATTTCTTCAGGAGATACAGTGCAATCACAAAGTGGGAGATGGTCGGTGGCCCCAAGAGGTTTGTATTTTACCATGCTATGTTCAAATGTAAATGATATATAAATGAAAAGTGTCATATTTGCCTAAAAATTTATCAATTTACACGTGTATATACTTCGTTCTGCCAAACGTACAATTGAGCTTAACATCTTACAGTTAAGATGTAAATATATTTTTTTGTAATTTTCACAGAACACTCCTCCACAAAGACCAAGAAGACAAGGAGAAGTCCCTATAACTGGATCATAACCAGTGGCAATAGCCAGGCCACTGCTATGACTGGTAAGGCTATGGCTATTATTAATTTAAACCCATTACATCTTGACCTATGTTGTACAATTACGACTAACTCTGGTGGCAGGGCGCTCCCACTGCTGACTTTATGATATGTAGGCGATCACAGTCCTGTTTAGTCATTCTTCTTCACTCAACGGTTAGACACATTTGATTATAATATTGAATTCATGTCATATTTGGAGGTTGGGTTATCAATGTCACAGTGTAGATACTATTCTGTACGCTTTCCGGAAGTCGCGATTTTCGAAGCGAGAACTTTTTGGATCACATTTTAAATTTGTTGGATATACTATATTAAACGGTAAGATGTTCATCTGTACATTGCTTAATGATTAATTCAGCTGACATCGATATTCACAAATGGTTTATAATTAAATTTAGCACATTCATTATTCGTATCTTTGCTTTAATCAAGAGATTTTCAAGTGCATCACTAAAGAAAAGCAGTCGGTGAACCTAAAACAATCTTTTTGCACCCTTACTGTACAAATTAACGTAAAATCCAGACTTAATTTACTAAATAAAGTATATTCTAAGTGGTGGTAAAAGTTTCAGCCAGATCTTTGAAGCCAGAAATAAGAAAATTACACTTGTTTGGATTTATCACTGTACGATCAGTCTCGCTTGTATATTTTGAAACTGTATGATCAGTCTTTATTTCACTGTATTCTAGTAGTGATTTCAAAGTTATTTACGATACATTAGAAGATGGCATTTTTCTAAAGAACACACATGTATTTTAATAAATTCACATCCTGTAAACTTCAAACATTTTTTAGCTTGATAGGGTGTACTCGACTTACTACATTAAGTATAATGATGTTTGAATGTGACTGAAATAGAAAAAGGTTTGTTTGTTTATAGAAGTTTCAGAAATGTCCTCCGTTATACTTACAATTGTACAAACACACTGATTTAATTGTTATATAAAAATGCATGAATTTACAAACATTCGAGGCCGAACTGTAGCCTATAATTGATCACAGTTCCTTCACTTTGTTTTGGATGTAGATCTGCCTCTTTCACACTCAATTGTACACCACTTTGTAAAGCGATGGATTATAGTGATAATGAAGTCCGTCTTTCCGTTCGTCCGTTGGACCGGTGCAACATGTTTCGCCGGTTTTGCAAGCGCATCTTCTCATAAACCACTTAATATACATAGGGGTTTCCAGACATTTTTAAATGGAGAGGGGGTCCAATCCAGGAGAAAAGAGGATTCCAAATATATGTTCCCATACAAATGCATTGAAAGTTAAAAAAGAGTTTCAAACCGCCGGATCCCAATTTTCCTGAATCCATCACTGGTATAACTATTAATTATTTTTTCTCGGATTCCGTATCATAAATTATAATATAAAAAAGATGATGTGGTATGATTGCCAATGAGACAACTGTCCACAAGAGATCAAAATAACACAGACATTAACAAATATAGGTCACCGTATGGCCTTCAACAATAAGCAAAGCCAATATCACAAAGTAAGCTATAAAATGCCCCGAAATGACAATGTAAAACAATTCAAACGAGAAAATTAGCGGCCTTATTTATATAAAAAAGGAATGTATTTCGAATTTTATCAAAAATCTTTTATGGGGTTTCTTTATATAAGATATGGACTTGAACATTGCATTATATGGGGGCACCCATCAGGTTTTTCCAACTGTGACTTCCAAAACCAATTGTTAAACTTTTCTAAAATTGCTCCATTTTTACTCTATTGATGTATTATGGACCTTCTATTTCGAATTTTTGGTGAGAATATTTTTGATGTTTCTATATCTAAAATACGGACTTTGTCATAACCTTATATTGGGCGTACCTATTTTATATCCACAACTTCCTTCAGACACTTGTCATAACTCAATGAATCTTTTTCAGATTCCTGATCATTTAATTCAATTGTGTACCTCTTATTTTGGTTTTTCGAAAAATCATCATTTTTTTATTTCCATGATAAGGACTTTTCCATTACCTTATTGGGTGGTACCCGTTTACTATATGCAACTTTCAAAAACTTACCATATATTAGTATTTATAAAACTTCATCATATTCGTTATTAAATGATGCCATTGTGCACCTATGATTTAGTTTTTCTGGTGGTTTATTTTTTTCCAAAACATGGACTATAGAAGTGGCGGGTTATAATTTCGTTAATTCTTTCCTCAATACCTTAATTTTTAAAGCAAAGCTTTCTCTGTCTATTTTTTGTCATTTTAAAAGAGACGGGCTTGATGTATGTTATCACTAATTGGTCAACGGCAGATGGTGTAAATAGTCTTTAAAATGTAATAGTTAAACAGATAGCTGCAACGACACTCTAATACAAAGTCCACAAGCGGATCATGTATTGCTTTTTAGGCATTTGATTTTAAGTAAGACTGACGGAACCAAAATATAATTATTTTGCCGTCTATTAAAATCATCAGAAATATATTTGTATTGTCTGATGAAAGAAATCACACGTTATAGTTCCATGGACACAATCATAATATCACATAGACACGTATATACCTTCAAATTGCCTTTGTTTTTCAGTCAAGGTCGTTAAAAACTTCCATTTATTGTTGGTTTTTTTCTTCAAAATCACGACTGATCATACAGTCAAAAAATCTGAAATCTCTACTAGAATACAGTCAGTTTTAGACTGATCGTACAGTAATTTATTTTGGGATCCTCAAGGAAAACATATTTTTTATTTGAAATACGAACATTCTACTTAAATACGGTAGGAATATTGAAACAGTATATATTTTACTGTTAACTGATGCAAATATTTGCAATAAAAGATTATTTGCTTTTTACTACGAGAGCAAAATTGTCAATCGATTTCACTTTTTTCTACGAAGTTGGTGTGATGCACACGTATATTTTATATTCTACTGCATGTTTTTGTTACAGTTACTCATATTTATGATGTTATACATACATTTAAGATGTGCAAAGCACTTTATAGATATAGGAGTAAAAAGATTATGAGAAAAGGCACCAAAACAAAACCGTTCTGTTGACCAGTTTGAAATCCTCGCTTCGAAAATCGCGACTTCCGGATAGCGTACAGAATAGTATCTACACTGTGAATGTACACGTGTATCGAATTATTTATGAAAAACTTAAAGTGGAAAATATATCGTTTTCATGAACAAACGTTTGGACTCTTCAATTACATTTTGACAGATATAGTGTAGGCGGAAGTTAAGGCAACAGTAGTATACTGCTGTTACATCAACCGCTCAATGTAACAGGTAATTTTTTTTTTTAAATCTATTTTAGAAGCCATGTCTAAGAAGAGAGACCCTCCAAAGACATTCTCAGCACTTGTGATAGGTAAGGCAATGATAATTCTTACATTAACACCATTACCTCGTACATACGCTGTTCATTTAAGCGGAACTCTGGATGACACGCCGCTCCAAATGGTGTTTGCCATTTATTACATGTAGAAGATCACATGTTTACACATTCTTCTCCCAACGCGATACAAACACTTTTCACTAAAACCAAGGATTCAGGCGAAGATTGTGTCTTCAGAATTGATAAGAGACCTCTGGTGTGCTGTTTTATTATTGCTCAATATGTCCATTATAATATGCACCTATGTTTACTGCCGATTATAACCATAGTGGTGTAGAGTACCAGATGCTATCTCCACATATTAGTAAGTCAATAACACCACTAAAATGAACCCCATCACACCGACTCACATTCGCTGTACACTTAGGCGGAACTGTGGTTGGAGACCGCTGACACTTATAATACTTTGACAATATAATGTCCATTGGTTTTAATTGATTAATAGGCAATAACTGTATTATTACTCTATATGAGTGTGTAATGCCGACATCCAGGCCAACTGCAAGTGAACGTGATTGGGCAGGCTTGATGATGTATGGTGGTATAAAAAAAAATCAATGCCACCATCCATCCACAACCCGAGAGAAAGTGGTTCGCTTGGTGTGGGGGATGGATGGTGGTATTGGACAATTATATACAGTTATTATACAATTATACCGAAATAAAGAAGAAGAAAATATATATATATATATAGCCCAGGTGGTCATGTGGTCTAGCGGGACGGCTGCAGTGCAGGCGATTTGGTGTCACGATATCACAGTATCATGGGTTCGAATCCCGGCGAGGGAAGAATCAAAAATTTGCGAAAGCAAATTTACAGATTTAACATTGTTGGGTTGATGTTTAGACGAGTTGTATATACATTATGTACACAGCCATGTATCACCATCATTGATGGCGATCCGATGGATACATCTGTTGTAGAGTTGTCACTGACTCAGACGTACTTAATTATTTTCTGTGACTGTATATTACATTAATTTGTAGGATCCTTTTCTATAGATAATTTAGCTGATCTGTAACAATAACATCTTCATGCCTTATATATCATGTACTGTAGTACGCCGCTAGATTAAAACTGACGAGGAAAGGTAAAACACGGCCAGCGAAAGCTCTATTATTGTAGAGCCCAGGTGGTCGTGTGGTCTAGCGGGACGGCTGCAGTGCAGGCGATTTGGTGTCACGATATCACAGTAGCATGGGTTCGAATCCCGGCGAGGGAAGAATAAAAAATTTGCGAAAGCAAATTTACAGATCTAACATTGTTGGGTTGATGTTTAGACGAGTTGTATATATATATATGGTAGATGGTCGGTCGCTTCACCAGGTTTGTAATTTATTAAAGCATGCTTGGTTCAAATGCAATGTATATCCTTATGGCAAAATGTGATCTAATTTATTAGGAAGAGTGAATGTAAATGAACACGTGTTTAACATTATTTTTGCATAACGTAAAGTAACACACGTTTCCTCTCAATGACACCATTTGACTCTTAACAATACCTGTTACAGTTTTGATGTAAATTCAGTGGAACAACCACTCAGAAGACCACCATCCACCCCATTCAACTGGCTTGTAAGATCCAGCCAGGAGTCATTGCCTGATATAGGTCAGCAGTCCCTTACTACAGACCCACTGCCTGATATAGGTAAGTCAATGACAATTCTTGAATAACCCAATTATATCATCACATACGATGAAGAGTGACGCCAACCTCTGATGGAAGAAGCTGCTTTATATGTAGCCAATCACATGTTTACCTATTCTACTCTCAATGGCAGATAAAGAGGTTTATATTATGATAATGCAATTCTGGAAAGAATACTAAATGTATAACTGGTTTTTTTTGCATAACGGCAAGTAACACACGTTTCCTATCAATGACAACATTTGACTAAGACTAAGTGTACATGTTAAGGTTTGGATGTAGATTAAGTGGTTTACTATTACAAAACAACCATCATCGACACCAGCCACACCGTACAACTGGATGGTAGCCTCCACCTTAAAGGCTGCCACCTCAAAGGATTGTTATAATATTATTGTAATAAGCACACACACACAGTACCCTGACGCGTGACTTCGGGACTCTTGTATTCTTGGGGTATTACTCCTCAGCTCATCAATCATAACATGGACATATCTTTATTGCAGACATGAGCCCCATTACGCAGGACATACAGGAGGCTCCTGATGTTGGTAAGTCAATGACAATTTTTAGGATGAACCGTCTTACTTCCTGATTTACACTATTCACCTACGCGAAACTGTCAATCCATGTAGGTGCCGAAATGGGGGTTATCACTGTATTATATGTATGCGATCACAAGTTCAAACCTCCTTCTCTCAACTGTAGATCAACACCCCTTTCATTATTTTTACATAACGACAAGTAACACACGTTTCCTATCAATGACAACATTTGACTAAGACTAAGTGTACATGTTAAAGTTTGGATGTAGATTAAGTGGTTTACTATTACAACACAACCATCATCGACACCAGCCACGCCGTACAGCTGGATGGTAGCCTCCACCTCAAAGGATTGTTATAATATTAATGTAATAAGCACACACACACAGTACACTGACGCGTGACTTCGGGACTCTGTATTCTTGGGGAATTACTCCTCAGCTCATCAGTCATAACATGGACATATCTTTATTGCAGACATGAGCCCCATTACACAGGAAACACAGGAGGCTACTGATGTTGGTAAGTCAATGACAATTTTTAGGATGAACCGTCTGTCTCCCTGATTTACACTATTCCCCTACGCGAAACTGTCAATCCATGTAGGTGCCGAAAAGATGTTATCACTGTATTATATGTATGCGATCACAAGTTCAAACCTCCTTCTCTCAACTGTAGATCAACACCCCTTTCATTGTTTTTACATAACGGCAAGTAACACACGTTTCCTATCAATGACAACATTTGACTAACATTACTGTAAAGTTTTCATGTAAATTAAGTGGTTTACTATTACAGAAGAACCATATGCATCATCAAGACGCACGACACCGAAAAACTGGCTTTTAGCCTCAACATTAAAGCCCTCCAACTCACAGGCCTACACCTCCGAGGAGTTGTATAGACCCTAGTCTACCTCAAAGGCCTCCACCTCACAGACCTACACCTCAAAGGAGCCAGTCGGTAAGTTAATGACACTACATCCATTAACCCCATAACCTCATCACACACAGTACACTGACGCGTCATTTGGGGACTCTTGTATTTTTATCAATAATAGCATGCACATATCTTTATGTGTTATAATTTTATTATATGTATGCTATCACTCATTTCAACATCCTTCTTTCAAGTGTAGACCAGCACATTTCAATACAACTCTCGATTCATGGCAGTAGTCTGTCGTCGCAAATGACAACGGGTTAACACTTTCCCTTTGTATCTGTATAAATCAGCAACATTTGACACTCATCTTGCTCAGTCAATGAACTCCCTCATAGACACTGTTCGCGTACGCGAAACAGTCAATCCATGTAGGTGCCGAAAAGGTGTTATCAGAGTCTTATATGTATGTGATCACAGGTTCAAACCTCCTTCTGTCAACTGTAGATCAACACCCCTTTTATTATGTTTGCATAACGTCAAGTAACACACGTTTCCTATCAATGACAACATTAGACTAACATTAACTGTACATGTTAAAGTTTTCATGTAAATGAAGGGGTTTACTATTACAGAAGAACCAGATTCATCAAGACGGACGACACCGTACAACTGGCTCTTATCCTCCACCCAAAAGGCCTCCACCTCAAAGGCTTGGTCGGATCCAGTCTGGGATTTCGGTAAGTTAACAACACTACATCAATTCACCCCAAAACCTCCTCACACACAGTACACTGACGCGTTACTTCGGGACTCTTGTATTTTTTGGCTATTACTCCTCAACTCATGAATAATAACATGGACATATCTTTATTTCAGACATGAGCCAGATAACCCCGTCAACACAGGACAGACAGAAGGCCACTGTTGTTGGTAAGTCAATGACACTTTTATTTTCAATGAACTGTCGTACTCCCTCATATAAACTGTTCACGTACGCGATAGCTGTCATTCCCTGCATCTGCCAAGAAGGTGTTATCACTTTATTATATGTATACAATCACAGTTTCACACATCCTTCTCTCAACTGTAGATCAACCAAATGTTTATCATTCTTCTCTGAACGCTTCACAAACACTTTCGAGTAGAACGTTGCATTGATGTCAATAGTTCGTTGTCGGAAATGAGTACGGACCTCTGGTCAAATTATTTATCACTCCCCATGGTTTCATTAGTCACATGCACATATCTTTATTGCAGATATTCACTCTGTGGATGAAGGCCAGATGGGCACTGATACTGATGTTGGTAAGTCAATGACACTTTTATTTTTAATGAACTGTCGTACTCCTTCATATTAACTGTTCACGTACGCGATACCTGTCATTCCATGCATCTGCCAAGAAGGTGTTATCACTTCATTATATGGATACAATCACAGTTTCACACATCCTTCTCGCAACTGTAGATTAACACATTTAAATACAATTGTCGATTCATGCAAATCATCTGTCGTTGCAAATGACAACGGATCACCGCTTTTTCTATGTATCCGTATAAATCATCAACAGGTCAATGATAACACTAACATATTTTCAATTGCAGACAATACTCCTCCTGAGGAACAGCCCGACGAGATCGGCGGAGATGGCCACACACCCACTGGTGTTGGTAAGTCAATGACACTTTTATTCTCAATGAACTGTCGTACTCCCTCATATAAACTGTTCACGTACGCGATAGCTGTCACTCCATGCATCTGCCAAGAAGTTGTTATCACTTTATTATATGTATACAATCACAGTTTCACACATCCTTCTCTCAACTGTAGATCAACCAAATAATTAATCATTCTTCTCTGAACGCTTCACAAACACTTTTGAGTAGAACTTTGCATTGATGTCAATAGTCCGTTGTCGGAAATGAGTACGGACCTCTGGTCAAATTACCGTATAGCGGGTTATTTTCGCGGGTGTAAAATTTCGCGATTTTCATTGAATAAGGTATACGAAAAATTTTGGCGATTATTATTTTGGCGGATTCGACATTTTTAACATTACCTTTGCATGTACACATTTAAATTGGCGGAATTTATTTTGGCGATTTTGTTCTATCCGCGAAAATAAGCGAAAATTTACACCCCGCGAAAATAACCCGCTATACGGTATTTATCACTCCCCATGGTATCATTAGTCACATGCACATATCTTTATTGCAGATATTCACTCTGTGGATGAAGGCCAGATGGGCACTGATACGGATGTTGGTAAGTCAATGACACTTTTATTTTCAATGAACTGTCGTACTCCTTCATATAAACTGTTCACGTACGCGATACCTGTCATTCCATGCATCTGCCAAGAAGGTGTTATCACTTCATTATATGTATACAATCACAGTTTCACACATCCTTCTCGCAACTATAGATTAACACATTTCAATACAATTGTCGATTCATGCAAATCATCTGTCCTTGCAAATGACAACGGATCACCGCTTTTTCTATGTATCTGTATAAATCATCAACAGGTTCAATAACACTAACATATTTTCAATTGCAGACAATACTCCTCCTGAGGAACAGCCCGACGAGATCGGCGGAGAAGGCCACACACCCACTGGTGTTGGTAAGTCAATGACACATTTATTCTCAATGAACTGTCGTATTCCCTCATATAAACTGTTCACGTACGCGATAGCTGTCATTCCATGCATCTGCCAAGAAGTTGTTATCACTTCATTATATGTCTACAATCACAGTTTCACATTTCCTTCTCGCAACCACATGTTTAATCAATGTTCTCTTAACGCTTCACAAACACACTTGAGTAGAACTTTGGATGGATGCGAATATTCCGTTGTCGGAAATGAGTACGGGCCTCTGGTCATATTATTTATCACTCCTTATGGTATCAATAGTTACCTGCACATATCTTTATTGCAGATATACAATCATTTAAGATACAGCCTTGTCTGTATAACCTGTCAGAGGAGGGCGACAAGTGGCGGGCGTTGGCCATTGAAGATGGTAAGTCATTGATAAATTTGAAATTAACACTATTCCATTTTAACATATGCTGTACAACGACGCGCAACTGTGGCGGCCGGACCGTGCCAATGCTATTGTCACTTTATTATATGTAGCCGATCTCAGGTTTACTCTTTCGTCTGTCAATGGTAGACAAACACGTGTCATTAGAAAAATTGATGCATGCGTATAGTGTGTCGTCAAAATGAGTTCGGGACTCTGGTTTACTGATTTTTGTATTATTCCTCAATATATCAAAGATAAAATGAACGAATCTTTATTGCAGGAACTGTGGACGGAAACCATCAGGATTCGGGTGATGATGATGATGATTCCCGGAATGTCTGTCCTCTCCCTGGTAACGCATTGACACTTGTTAAATTAATCCCATCATCTGGTAACGTACGGCGCTATTCAGTAACAAGAAACTGTGATGATACTTCGCTGCAAGTAGTCTGTCGGCGTTATGATACGTAGCCGATTACATTCTTACTTTTTTCCTTTTCTTTACGGTGGACAAACATGGTTCAATTGAACAGATAATTAATGCGTTGTATCTGTTGTAGAATTTGACTACGGACATTTACTTCACTTTGTTTTAATATTCCACAATATATCAATTATAACATGGACGTATCTTCTTTGCAGAAAACGACACACTAAATGTCTCGTTGGAGCAGCTGAACCTCTCACAGGATGCCCACAGTGTCCATCCTACTGGTAAGTTACTTGCCAAATTCTACATGAAGCATATCCCCCACATATACGCTATACACGTACGCAGAACTGTGAACTCTACAAAAGCTGTTATCAATGTATTATATGTGTGCGATCACATGTTCAAACCTACTTCCCTCAACTGTAGATTAACACATTTCAATACAATTCTCGATTCATGCAAATCATCTGCCGTTGAAAATGACAACGGGTCACCACTTTATCTTTGTATCTGTACAAATCATCAATATGTCCATTATAACACGATTTTTTTTTTAATTGCAGACAATACTCCTCCTGTGGGAGAAGGCCACACACCCACTGACATTGGTAAGTCAACGAGACTTTTATTTTCAATGAACTGTCGTACTCCCTCATATAAACTGTTCACGTACGCGATAGCTGTCATTCCATGCATCTGCCAAGAAGGTGTTATCACTTTATTATATGTATACAATCACAGTTTCACACACCCTTCTCTCAACTGTAGATTAACACATTTCAATACAATTGTCGATTCATGCAAATCATCTGTCGTTGCAAATGACAACGGATCACCGCTTTTCCTATGTATCTGTATAGAAATCATCAACAGGTCAATTATAACACTAAAATATTTTTAATGGCAGACAATACTCCTCCTGAGGAGCAGACAGACGAACTTGATACACTGACAGATCTCGGTCAGTTAATGACATTTTATAGCCTTGTCTCTGCCCAAAAATGGTTATCACTTTATATGTATACGATCACGTGTCGGCTTTAATTGTAGATTTGTATTATTTATCAATATTTTAATAATAACATACCTATGTATTTAATTGCAGATGATCAGACCCTGCCAACGCCTGCGGCAGACGCAACCACTGAGTGTCCTATTGGTAAGTTTATGTCAATTCCTAAATGAGCTCAAAAAACGCGAAACTCTAATAGCAGGTGTGTGCAAATTGGTGTTGCCTTTTATTACATGTATACGATCACATGTTTTCTCGATCTACTATCAACGCTGGGGAAAGACCGATCAATTGAATATTGCATTTACACAAACCGTCTAGCGCGTGAAAAACGTATTAGTTTTGGATTGTTGTATTTTTCCGTCATATTCATAATAAACATATATATAAATGAAAACTTTCAAATATCTTTATTGAATAGATGAGAAGGCCAACACCACCACCAACAACAACACAGTAGTGGTGACAGCCGAGCTGCACCATCACAGCTCGGATAAGTCTTTGAAAAGTGAGTAAACAACAATTCTTCTTAACATGTCCTGTACCCAGTAATGAAAACGGCCATTGTCTATTCTGTGTGTGTTACATGTTAATGTTGTGTTTCTTTTGTGTCGTTGTTCTACTCCTATATCTGATGCGTTTCCCCTCAATTTTAATTTGTAACCCGCATCTGAATTTTTTGACTCTCAACCGATTTATGACTTTCGAACAGCGGTATACTACTGTTGCCTTTATTTGGGTCATTATTGATCAATTATGTGTTAAAGTGGAAGAGTATTTTCAACAAATCGAGACTACAAAAAGGGTAGCTGGTCACAAAGGACTTATTGTTGGTGTAGAAGATGAATTTAAAGATCACCAAAACCTCAATATTATATCAACTACAATTTAATGGTATCCGCCAATTTGATACATATACGGTTAAATTTCAACGAAACGTCATCATCTACTTTAAATTAAACTAACCTTTTTCTATGTTAACAGGAAAAGAGCAGAATCTGATACGACCGTCAGCTTTCCAAAGGAGTAGTAAGTAAATTATGCGCTTAACAATTATCGATAGGTGTATTGGTCATGAAACTGGCATTGAAATACCGAAAATTCAGGTGCAATAAAGAGCAATTGATGTTGTGGATTTTCATAAAATACAATGATTAACTCATGTGTTATCAATTCACTCATACATAAACTATATATCAAATTAAAACAAATTAAAAAGGATGGGCAATGATCACAAACGTTTGTCTTGTTTTTTCCAATAGCGAGAGAGAGATTTTGCAACGGTGATACATCATGTACATATTGTTTAGTGATGCTTCTTATGACTCAGGTTATTAATAATAAAAAAAACAACACATTTTCTTCTTCAGGACCACACCTCCCCATTCCGGACACGGACAGAATAGGTAAATATAATATTACATCGTAATGAAAATGCAATCATACATATAACTATACCAATCCTTTTTTAATTCATATAGCGACGATAATAACAGTGTGGTGATAGTACAATTAATACCAATCCTTTTTAAATTCATATAAAGACTATGATAGTAAAATTTAAAGTTGTGGACAAAGTGTTGAAAGTGCATTATGACAGAGCATCATTTTATACTTTTCAGTTCCTTTGGATTCCGAGGACGACCGGATAGAAATACTTTGTAAGTAAACACCTTAATTCTTTCCTCTGCAAATGAGGAGATGTCGGCACCTGCGCTAATACTAATGACCATACTGTCTGAAACAGTAGTAATGCGGAATCTGAAAAGGATGAATACTTTCGCAAACTACTGATTAGTCCATCATAAAAGGAATTATTAAATGGGTGTTGTAGACCCAGTGCCATAACCATGATAAAAGGACGACACCATATTCCTTTGAAGCATAAACACATGTTTTCTTATCACTATTGACACTCGGTAAATACCAGAATATCATGAATAACCACTTATTTTGCTTCACTGGAATACATGATAGTAAATGATATACAACACAAATGAACATAAATGTTTCTCGTTTCTCGTTTTGTTTATATAGATTAGACCGTTGGTTTTCCCGTTTGAATGGTTTTACACTAGTAATTTTGGGGCCCTTTATAGCTTGTTGTTCGGTGTGAGCCAAGGCTCCGTGTTGAAGGCCGTACTTTAAACTATAATGGTTTAATTTTTAAATTGTTATTTGGATGGAGAGTTGTCTCATTGGCACTCACACCACATCTTCCTATATCTATAAAATACGTATATGCATATTCATCTCACAGAGCATGAACTGTGACTAATGTAAACTATTTTTTACAGCATCCGGGGACGAATTCCGGATCACTAAAGAGGACATTCGACAATTGAAGGAGGATCGGCGGGAGGATATTACCCAGCGCCCTCCACAGCGGTCCTCCCGCCGTTCCAAGCGCCCTTCCCAGCGCCCTTCAAAGCTGTCGTCACAGCCCCCTTCAAAGATGTCACAGCGCCCTTCCCAGGTAAGAATGAATAAACGTATATAACAGAAAGACCGAAAAGAAAACTAAAAACACAACATGAACAATTAAAAAAAGGGTGGCGACATCCATAATAGACAAACCAAACGTTCAAACGTTGGATACGAGCGTAAATTTCCAGAACTAAAACACTTATTTTGTTTGTAACCCCACACTTGTATAACAGCTAGGTATATTATAAATAGCAAACAGTCCTAACAAATTGTAATGACCATAATCACTGAAGGGAATCCCAAAGAAGTATGATATGTAAATATTACGAAAATGAACCAATGGAAAATAAAAAAAAAAAAAAACAACATCGTCACAAAATGAATACAAACATCTCCAGAAAGGGGTGTTGCCATATGACACACATCGTATCTTGCATGTACCTATTGTTGCGTATAAATATTTGTTTTTGTTCTGTTGAACTACATATCAGTGTTATTTATACTTTTTTAATGACCAAACAGAAATTGAAACAGACCACTTTGGCGTTTCTGAAAGTGCCTGCACCTGCACAGGTGGATGATTCAGATGTTGAAATTATGGAAGTGGTGGTGACGGAAAAACAGCAGCCCGTAAAGAGAGCCGCGCACACGAAACAGAGGACAGGAGAGACAGTAAGTAATACATAATGTTGCATGGACATCCTTATTTACGATTTGATAGTGAAATATACATGCATGACTGCTATTTACTGATATCATTAACATATTAATCATCACCGACATCGTATGAACTTACCCGAATATCATCACTATGGAACCCTAAAATAGACATGCAGAACTCATATGTACTGGTATGATTAAGATGTTAATCATAGTCTACATCGTTTTAACCTACCGAAGACCTTCACTATTGAACACTAAGATAGACATGCATGACTCCTAGTAGTTTCATTAACACAATAATCCTTACCTATATCATACGAACCTACCGACACCATCACTATTGAACCCTTAGATGTACATGCCTGCATGACACCTATTTACTGGTATCAGTAACACATTAATCGTATCCTATATCGTTTCAACCTTTACAACTCCATCCCTATTGAACACTGGTTTTTATACTGTTCGCTTTATAAATGTGACAATGACGATACTCGAAACCTTTATTGTTCCAATTCAGTTACACAGACAAATTGTTCATGGTGTTCCCATAGCGTATAAAGAATCTGTACGTAATAGCCGAAGCGTATGGAAATTTGTGCTTTACTTTTTATAATATATGTATTGTATGTTCCAAGTGTGAACATTACAATAGTGAATAGTTTTTAATAGTTCTATGAATGCCTACACTGACGGTAATGTGTTAAACAAAATTTAAAGCGAATGAATGGGTTTTAAAATCACTATTATAGTGTCATAACATCAATTAATTTCGTTCCTTCGTCGTGGATCAACGGTTTCGTTGGCAATTTTTTCATCTCGTGATTAATTTTCAGAAACGACAGAGATTGGACTGTCCAGTCCCAGGGTGTGGTGCCAGCGTCGTGAATGTCACACGACATCTGGCCGTCAAGACCCCTGCCCACTTGGCTGTTGACGTGCAGGATTATAGGATTATATCCCTGTACGCGAACCAGCCAAGCGTCAGTATGGGGGCAGACGGGTCTGTTCCATTTGCGGCGTTGACACCATACGCCTGGACCTGCATCTTGTGCGTTGTCACGACATGACACGCACAGATGCAGACTACAAGAAGGCCTGTGACGAGTCGGCGGCCCATGTTTTCGTGAGTGAGGAGAAGACTCACCTGCAACACTCCATTGTAGATTATGGGTATGTATTATTTAAATAACCTGTACCTATGCACAAAATTCCTGTAACATGCTTCTCAAGGCTCTTTCGTTTCGTACTGTACTTGTGTTTTTGTTTACATTTTGTGGAATTTAACCGTCAGAGATAAATCTTTACTAGACAACAAGCCCGTCTGGCGTACAAAATTATAATCCTGATACATTTGATAACTATGTAAATACAAAATTTAAAAGTCCCGTCTATCTATGATTATTTTTTTCATATGCATTAACTGAAATACTATTACACAGTATTTCTATCTGTATTGTGTGCATTAGTGTTCAAATGACCCAACATTGGGTTCTTTCACACCTGTACCTGGTAAACCTTATAGCACTGAAAGTTATTAAATTCCTCTGAAGTTGTATTGTAACAGGTGACCATAATATCTGATTATATTTTTCTTTTATTCAGAAAATCTCTCTCTGATCGAGCGACGGGTTCCAAGAAATCGCTGGGGACCACGCAGGCCCACACCTGTGCCATCAATTTCTTCTTGGACAGCTTGTCCAAGGGAGCCATTGATGGCTTGGAAAGAATTGGCGAGGCCAATGGTCTCATTGACCAGCAGCTCCAGGCCAAAAAGTAATTATCCTTATATAAGCAATTTCAACAGTAAATGTACAAATCATATTACACTTAAATCACATTTTATCCGAGGAATAGATAATCTTACCCGTATTGGCCACCACTGTGTGTCATTTTTAAGTCCTGACTGATCTTCAACTTCAACTACATGTTTTCGTTGGATAACTATTTTTATTTCATCGTCACTGACGACTCTTATGTAGACGAAACGCGCGGCTGGCGTATTAAATTATTAATCAGGTGCTTGTAATAACTATTGATTGCAGTGTAGGGGGTTATTGCCAAGAATTAGAACATAACAAAAATACAGTACAATTGATCTAACAAGTGTACATATCCCCTGTACTAGAGGGTAGTGCTGTTATTTGTTGGTACGCATTAAAGATATATTCATTCTATGTGGGGTTTTTTGAATTAATTCATAAAAATGTTTCATTTTTTTCAGAATCCAACCAGAGAGCATGAAGGCCTACCTTCATAGCCTGGCGAACTATCTGAACTACCTCTCCGGATCCAGCAAATGGATGAGGCACATCCAATACACACCAATCCAGCTGCTCACACTGGTCAATAAGTTGAAAAATATGGCAAAGTCCCTCAAAGAGGATATCAACAAGAGACTAGTTGAAAGGTACAATTCTACACTCTATATCTTAAGGGTTTAAAGAGAATTACTTAATCACCCTTTTTACCTGACCCTTCACCAGTATAACTGGTAAGAATACGATACAAATTACATTAAACATTTATAGGAAGTCACATCCTTGAACATGTGTCCACACCAAATGTCTTTTTTATCGATTATTATTTACAACCACTGGGTTTATCACCTTGTTCTGGGATGTTTCGTTGATTTCTTATACAAATTTTAATACCTTTAAAGTACCGGACGAAAATAACACCAACCACACGTCACTCGTAGAAACACACGTCGGGTGTATAAACACATATCTGTTTGGTCATTTGGAGTAGAAGTCACGTCACCTTCAAATAATATATTACACACAAATTACGGCATATAGATAAGCTTAAGACGTTTTTTTTTCCCTTTCTTTCAGACAGGCAGCCGGGGAATTAGACCTTGCCATAGAGGGATGGATGGTGGGATCCTACTTGAGCGGAGACCGCCATTCATTCCTCCACAACATCTTGGAGGAGGCAGGCGCAAGAGACTTAACGCAACCCGAACAGCTGGAGGTGCGTAATTGTCTGATGACCCTGCTCATCTTGACCAACGCCAAGAGAGCAGGGGACATTACGCACCTCACAAAAGACCAGGTGGTAAAGGCCAAATCGGCCAAGGGAGACGATGTCGAACTCTTGGTAAGTAAATATAGATTAAAATCATAATAAATTATCCACGTCTCAAGTCATATTGAAAGTAACATTACATGCGTTCAGTTTTAGTTTCTTTTGGTAATGAATCAATATTGTGGCAATTATAAGTAAACAATTGATAATCTGTTCAAGTGGCATTTAAAGAAATTGGTACGAAACAGTAAACGCCAGTATGAGAATAACACTTCATCTATTAATGTTTGGCGCTTGTCTCAAGTCCAGAGCGTTTGGCCTTAGTTAATCTTGTAGGGATTCAGCCTGTACTGAAATAATCATTTCAAATACGCACTTTAATTTTCCTGGCTGCACCAGGTGCGTACAGCTGTACACGTAAAAAAATACAAGTATCCGATCACATGATAACTACTACCTCACTTGTTTATGTTTGTCGGATGTTGTTGTACAGCGATTAGTATAAGTATATATGTTTTTATATACAAGTTTAACTGTCATTTTCAAGTGTTCGAACACAAGGAGGCAAAGTCTGGAAAGAAGTGCCCGATACGGGTCACGGCAGAGGTTTTGGGTTTCCTCAAGAAATTTGACAAGCATGTAATTAATAACACCAAATACATGTTTGTCACTTAGACTGGCACTCAAATTTCATCCTCGGTAACTGAAGATTTATTTTATCATCTTTGTTCTGCTATTTAATTAGTGAAAATTTGTTAGTGAACCAAATAACAATGTCACAATGGCCACTTTGGCAATAAAAGGGTAACAATTTAGTGAAAGCAATATCAATAAATGTATATTTGATGCAGAAAATGCAATCCTTCATGGTTGTATGCTACTGATATCGTTACGTAATTACAGGTTGCACTTACTTTGATAAAATAACTAATACATATATATGTTATTTTGCAGTCCATGTCCAAGATGGTAAACGCCGAGTGGCAGAAGTTTGGCAAGTCCATTGGCAAGGACTTGCCAAAGTTAACAGCTAGTTTGAATCGCAAGCTGGCTGGGACTACAATGCGCGAGGCAGGAGCCGACCGCCAGATACAGACTGCCCTGGCCAAACACATGGCCCACAACCCTTAGACGGCGGACAGGTTTTAAGACAAGAGTCGTCGAACCACCGATCGTCATGCTGCTCTGGACAGTGTTCAGGGACAGTATAAGCAAGCGTTTCAGGAAAAAGAAACATGTTTAATTAAGGAAATTTCAAAAACCTTTCAACTTTCAAATTATTACAGGAGCCAAATGTCTGATAACATAATAAACGTCGTGGTTGTTTTTTTTTTCAATATATCGTTTTTCCCGTGTACCTGTGTGCCGACTGGTCGGGGTCACCCGTTGTTGAGACGAGTGAGGTCTCCGTGCCTGTACGGACACAACTTTCTTCCGTGCGCCGGCCGATTCCCGGTTGAGACCGGGGCGACCTTTGCGAGATAACCTTTGATGAAAATGAGTGCGTGTGATTGAAGAGTGAAGACGTGAATCTGACTTGGAGCGAATATTTGAAAGTTTTTTGTGTTTACCTTTAGTTACATTGTGTCACATTGTGTTAATTTGTACATACAAAGTCGTTATATCGTTGCATTAATATTATAACTAAAAAAGCCCACAATTAAATAGGGTTTTAGTGAATATCCACTGACGATACCTGTCAGAAAATTTTGACGCCATTTTTGTTTATTTTTTTTCAGAGGCGCGAAATTCAAAGTCTTTAAAATCAATAAAAGATTTTATTAAAGCTTTTTCATTCACATTATTTACGTAATTGTAAATAAACTTTTGTGATATACCAATATATACTAAATTGCTAAATTGTATTTAAGGCTGAACCCATTTCACAGATATTGCCCAAAATTAATATCAGATTTACTGCTTCCAGTGCTTATATATACAATATTTAGCTTGCATATAGAATAGTATAGTGCCATACATATATCAATATAGTGCTTGACATATATATCTAACATTGAACTTATCAAGAATCACTAACTTCTACTTCACATATGTCACTGAATAAACTTCACAAACAGCTTAGCAAGCCAGAAATATCTCCATCAAATAAAAGAGCTTATACTCCAGTGCTTTTATCAGATACTAAAGGAATAAAAAAGGAATAAAATAAAAAATAAAGTATTTTCAGACCATCCTGTTACTCAACATATTCAATGGTGGTGCAAAGGTGGTGAAACTTTTCAAAACTGTTACGACTGGCTGAAAGCAAACTTAAGCAGCATGCTAACAACAACAGGCAATATTTGGTTATATGTTTGGTTAGGTATTTGTAACCTCACACGAAAAGACGGCCGTTATATATCCATAAGATCCACTGACAACTCTACGGTAGACAAATGCGTAAAATATATTGAGAAAATAATCAAACTAATAAAAGAATATCCAAACAACAAAATCTCAATTCTTGAAATTCCTGTATATTCTATATCCAAATACAACAAATCATTAAGACACTCATCCCCGGAACAATTCTAAAGTCAGGACAAACAATTAGAGGAACAAATCCATACTCTAAACAGCTACATAAGAAACATCAACAAAGCACTAGGAGTATAGTCTACAATTTACTACCGACATTCAAAATCACAGAAAAGTTAAAGCTCATAAACATCCTAAAAACCGCAACTACTTCAATTTTGAACTTAACAGTGACGGATTACATCCTGGTCATACATTAGCTAGATACTGGTTACGAAAAATTAGTAACCAAATGAGTAGAGACTGTTGGAAATAATTTAACAACCTTATCATAGAAAAAATAGCTATCAACCTAAAGTGAATATACTTGTACTAAACATCTTCTCAGCAGTCAGCACGGGTATTTTCCGAGCTATACTGTTAAAATACCTTCAATAACTATCTGGAAATTGAAACAAAAAACGCTAGCTCTTGTGATAATTCAAATATATTGACCATCTTCATATCAGTTATATTTCAGGTCAAATGTGTTAGCACTAGATGGGAACCCTTTGAGACATTGGCAATTTTAACGTTTATTCTATTTTTGTGTCTGCAACTGATGTGTTAGATATTTGTTATTGTTCTCCGTTTAGTTCTTACCAATGTCATTTAGACATTGATTGTTTCAAGTATGTTTCCAAAAATTGTATCATTTATATTTCAGGCTACTATATCATGGCATTTCAACACTGGATGGCAACAATTTTATACTATGTCTCAAACTTCTGTTGAGGCGGGAGGATGTTTTGACGCAGACGTGGAGATAGAGGCAGGTCACAATAAATTATGTTCTCGGTATTAAATAATTGTATTACTGTATATTGTAATAATATTATTTTTTCTCTTTCACGTGATTCGGTATTAACAACTATTGTATCAACATCAATCCCTCTCTCTCGGGTGTTCGATCACAGTCGATATTACTTAACATATAAATAGACTAATATGATATATTTTTTTCTGTTTACACAGAAAACGACCATATTGGTCAAGGAAGATCTCATTCAATGGAGGGAAAACAGAGAGAGGACGAAATGGTCGATAAAGAAATTATATCTATTGAAAGTGTGATACATTTTTATGGACGGCTGAATATAAATATACCCATGTATAAAATTATTTTTTAAACGTAAATTTACATAGGTTTAAGGTCATATGATTTTTGATTAACTGAAACCGCACAATCGTGTATTAATAATTCGATAGCTAAAATAGTCTTTTTTTGAAGGTCAAATCAACGAAGTGCTTTACAATGCATGAAATTGATGCAGCTTTTTTAATTAGGATGTTGTACCCTTGTGTTGATTCAATGCTATACATATGGAAATTTTATTCAAAATCCAAAGCCATGCATTATCCGTGGTACTCTCATGATTCGAAATTAAGTGACTTATAGGTTTATTGCTTGTAGTGCTAGCATTGATTTCTTTAAAACTGGTGACTTATATGTATAGGTTTATTGCTTGTAGTGCCAGAATTGATTTCTTTAATACAAGTTAATGAATGTAGTTATTGGTTAAAACAAATAATAATATGGACCAAGTCAAGTACACCTCTCAGAGTGCACTCAGACTTAGCGACACAGCAAGCACGAGGTGTTTCGGAATTTACAGGTTGCTTAGCATTTTTTTTAATAAACACTTGCACATCATACGAAAGCAAGTGAGTAAACTATGTTTCATTTATAATAAAAATAAAGGCTGTGGATTTCTATAAAAATCTTGGTGTATTTGCCACAAAGTACTCATTTCCTTTTAAATGCAATAAAACATCAAATAATAATGATTTGCATCAAGTTTTCCCTTGGTATGTGTACATTATCTCCATTAATTATTGTATCTGTAGTCTGGATACTATGGAAGATTGACGAATGTATACTAAAATGACTACAACTTAAACTTGTATTCGTTATCATAGGAATATGTGGCGAAATAAACACTTGGAAAACAGTACACAAATACATAAGGAATTTTGAATATTCATAACAAGGAAATAATTGTTAAACAATTATATTCATCACATCAGTTATATATGACAACAATCTTCAGTTTAATGATTCACGCCACGAGTTCCGGTCGGTTCTTCTCACTAACAAATGCCTACCAATCAAGTTCGAGCATGTTTTTTGCATTAATCTTGAAATTTATACAATTAAAGTTAAGTTGAACTATTTCATTTTTGGCAAAACATATGATAGCTTTAGATTTGTAAAATCTTGAACATCTGGGAAGTCGAAGATTTCTATGCCTGGCTACTTACAGTTCATGCAACCAAAGCTAAAGCTAAGAGGAGTAGACGATCAGGCGGAATTATAGAATATAAAAAAGAACTTTCAACTTTAAATATCATAAATAAAGTTATATCTACCATACACTATTTATGAATAACATTAAATAAAACACAACTGGTTTTTTATTTGCACTGTTTATATTAAACCAAGAATGGCCTCAGTTTTCCCTGATCATGATTCATTATTTGAAAATCTTAAAAACTCTATAGACAACTTCTCCCAAAAGGGGAAAGTTATTTAAATTGGAGACTTTAATGCCTGGACTAGAGATGTGTTTCATTATATCGAACTAGACCACATTTCACATATAGATAATAATTTTCTTCCAACAAACTACTCTGTAGATGACCCATTAATATAAAATTAATGTGGTATTAAAGCCAATGAGACAACTATCCACAAAAGACAAAAATGACACAGACCTTAACAACTGTAGGTCACCGTAAGGCCTTCAACAATGAGCAAAGTCCATACCGCATAGTCATCTATAACAGGCCCCGATAAGACAATGTAAAGCAATTCAAACGAGAAAACTAACGGCCTTATTTATTTAAAAAAAAAAAAAACGAAAAACAAATATGACACATAAACAAACCTCAACCATTGAATTTACAGATGTAACCATAAGACAAAACAAGAATACAACTGTAAATGATCAATGCAAATATAATATTGATCTTTGTATCGAGTTAAATAATAATAAATAATCTTTATTTGTCATATAAGTAACATTATACTTGTGACCTAAAAAAACAAAAATAACAACAACAATAAAATAACTGAGTTGAACACACACATATCTATATATATACAAGTAAAACTAACTAAGAGTCCTCTGTCCTCAGCTCTAAAGACTGTTTTATAAAGGAACCTGTTTTAAAAATGATAATTCTTAATGGCAGTGATGGGTGACTCACCAGGTAACTTCACCTATTTTTGTCCAAATGGTAGAAGTAATACAGATTGTGTTATTGTCAGTGAAGACATTGTAAATAGTTTTCCTTTCCTATTTGTACTTCCCCCTAATGAACTATCAGGTCATTGTTTTTATGGTTAAGTTTGAAAACTTGAATTAATATAAACAAAAACAATTCAAACAAGATTACAATTTTACTTTCCCAATCCCAGGAATTTATTTTGTAGAAAATGGTAAAAATGAATACATATCCGAGCTAGAAAATGATGAAGATAAAAACTAGAGGCTCTAAAGAGCCTGTGTCGCTAACCTTGGTATATATCTATAATACTAAAATTACGAGGTCCAATTTGTCAGCCGTCATCACGTAAAAACGATGAATCAAAGAATTCAACTTTACATATAACTAATATAGTACAATGGTGTTGATTAAAAATTACACCACTCCAGGCCCCTTTGTTTTCCAAGTAATTAATATTGCAAATAATTAAGAAGTTCCGGGTCGAATCCGACACCGATACCAATAGTAGATTCACCTGTTACCTATTACCTTATATGTACGTTCCGCATCTGACAGGCGCACAACCAAACGGTGTATTTAGAATTTTGCTCTATACTGTTGAGTAAAAGATACTCCATTCCAGGCCCTTTTGTTTTCCAAATTTTTAATATTACCAATAATTGATAGGTTCCAGGTCGACGGGTTCAAACAGAAAGATTTTGAAAGTAGAGAAAACTGTGCATCTTATTATCGGCATGACTTTATCAGATGACAATACCAATACTAAAAAAAGGCATACGCATAGTTATATATAAAAATTCAATCACGGGTGTGTTCTAGTGTGAATTAAACAAAGGAAGCAGACAGTTCATAACAAAATTGTGTTTGTGTGATTTTGATGTGTTTGTACATCTTACTTTACTGAACATTCTTGCTGCTTACAATTATCTCTATCTATAATAAACTTGTCCCTGTAGTTTCAGTGGAAAATGTTAGTAAATTTTTTTTAAATTTTATGAAAATTGTTAAAAATTGATTATAAAGGACAATAACTATTTTGGTCATTTTGACTTATTTTTGAGACTTCAATTGCTGTACATTATTGCTGTTTACAGTTTATCTCTATCTATAACAATATTTAAGATAATAACCCAAAACAGCAAAATTTCCTTAAAATTACCAATTTAGGGGCAGCACCCTAACAATGAGTTGTCCCATTCATCTTAAAATTTCAGGGCAGATAGATCTTGACCAGATAAACAATTTTACCCCTTGTCAGATTTGCTCTAAATGCTTTGGTTTTTGAGAAATAACCAAAAACTGCATTTAACCTCCATGTTCTATTTTTAGCCGTGGCAGCCATCTTGTTGGGTTGGCCGGGTAAATAAACACTTTTTAAACTAGATACATTAATGATGATTGTGGCCAAGTTTGGATTAATTTGGCCAAGAAGTTTCAGAGGAGAAGATTTTTGTAAAAGATCATGGATATTTACGAAAAATAATGAAAAATTGACTATAAAGGGCAATAACTCCTAAAGGGGTCAACTGACCATTTTGGTCATGTTGACTTATTTGTAAATCTTACTTTGCTGTACATTATTGCTGTTTACAGTTTATCTCCATCTATAATAATATTCAAGATAACCAAAAACAGTTAAATTTCCTTAAAATAACCAATTTAGAGGGGGCAACCCAATAATGGGTTGTCTGATTCATCTGAAAATTTCAGGGCAGATAGATCTGGACCTGATAAACCATTTAACCTCTGTCAAATTTGCTCTGAATGCTTTGGTTTTTGAGTTATAAGCCAAAAACTGCATTTTACCCCTATGTTCTATTTTTAGCCATGGCGGCCATCTTGGATGGTTGGCCGAGTAAAAAAACACAAACTTTAAACTAGATACATCAATGATGATTGTGGCCAAGTTTGGTTTAATTTGGCCGTGTAGTTTCAGAGGAGAAGATTATTGTAAAAGTTAACGACGACGGACGCCAAGTGATGAGAAAAGCTCACTTGGCCTTTTTGGCCAGGTGAGCTAAAAATGGAATCCTCAATTGTCCAGGAAAAAGATATAAATACTCAACTAAACATTAATATCATGATTAAAGCGGCAAAGAAATCATTTAATTTCAAATTATTCAAAAAGAAAAGAAGCATGACCTTGAAATGGTAATTGCTTCATTTTGAAAAAAAAGAACTTCGCAATTTAGACAAGAAAGTTACACGCCATTAATCCGACAACCCATTGCTTCGACAGCCCAATACTCCGACAACCCGTAAGTCCGACACTTATTAAGCCAAGTATAAGGGTATCAGGGTAAAATTAAACTTGTCTGTCTGTATATTTACGTTTATATATTATGTAATAATATATTTTAAGAAATAACTCCGTATATATATAACATAAGGCTGAGGTAGTCCGAATACTTTCTCTACACTCAATTCGAAATCTGTATATAGAACAGAACAGAAAATATTATTTCACTTTCCAAATTAAAGGGTATATAAACAGCATATAAATCAAGAATAACCAGTGATGGTGCGTGCTACTGCTGATGCTCCCGCACAAATACTTCGTTGTTGGGTTGTGAATCTGAAAAAGCTGACTTATTTCAACCTTGAAAAATCATTGTATTGTAGTTCCTGCGTAAAATGTGACGAACATTTTCAACTTGGCTGTCATGTGAAAATTGTTTTCGGTAAACAAGAATTTGTTGAGTAATGAATCTGAAAACGTATCACACGATATAGCCGACTTCAATAAACCTTTCAGAAATCCTTGTAATGTCGTTCATGAAAAAGGACGAATTGAAGGACTGGCTGACTGACGAGTGAACGGTTGAATGGACGGACAGACAGAGGTAAAACAGTATATTCCCACTTTTGCGAAGCGGCGGTATAATGATTTGGTCAACATTAAGACTTTACAATACGTATATCATAGTAATAATATGATATAATTATCTTTTTTACAAGGCAAGCCTCAGTCACAATCGGAGCCAAAAAAAAATTTAAAAAAAATAACTAGCACATTGATATCAAATAACAGTCAGTATCAAACCATGTACTATATATTAATTCAAAAGAACTAACAATATAAATAGTTATCAAAAGTACCAGGATTATAATTTCATACGCCAGACGCGCGTTTCGTCTACATAAGACTCATCAGTGACGCTCAGATCAAAATAGTGAAAAAGCCAAAACATATACAAAGTTGAAGAGCATTGAGGACCAAAAATTCCAAAAAGTTGTGCCAAATACGGCTAAGGTAATCTACTCCTGGGGAAAGAAAATCCTTAGTTTTTCGAAAAGTTCAAAGTATATAATCCATATGTTTCCCCTATAATAGTAAAGTTTTCTTGAGTTTACATCGAAGATTTATCATATTTATCTAACTTTTCAAAGTTCTGACATGTGCTAGACTGAATATGTTGAAAGAGTTCCTCCCTCAAATTTTGATAATGTGAGCATTCGATCGAAAAATGACACTCATTCTCAACTTTATCAGCTATACTATACGATTTTTGGAATATCTGGCATTTTCAATTCTTAATGTAATGGGTGAGCACCGATTCTCAATTAACATATGAACTCCCATTCTTAAAATCAATGATATCAAAATATTTTTCCCCTTGAAAACAATCTTTAAATGAACAAATAAGTGTCAAGTTTGCCACAAAACACATAATGTAGTAAATTTACAATTAGACAATTTGAGAAAGACACAAGCAGGACCAGAATGTCTTAGATTTCTTACTAGTTGTTATTTGCTTTTAAACTGCACTCGTTCAAAATACTTTTACAGTATATTTCTATGTCATAAACACTCACCGTCCCGATATCACTTTTCCTCGTGAATATTTGTAATTTAAGAAAAAGAAGTTGCCGAGATGTTCATGTCCGTCATATTTGTTTTTCGTTTTGTTGTAAATCATCAGTCCTGCACTTCCTTCAAGCTTTATAAAAGAGGCATATTTTTCTAGATTTTGAAATAAGCTCGGGATATAAAATTGGTATCACTACAAAAAAAATAAGTGTCATCTCTCAGACTATGTCTGATCGATCGCTATTGGAGGTGATGTGTTCTGTCTCCGTATTTCGTGGATTCACATTCCCGTACATGATACCGTATTCATAATGAGATTTACTTATCTTTTCTGAGCACATATTTGTCCTAGATGTCATCTTATTTTTAAGAATGTGGGTATGTATTTGTCTCTTCGTTTTTCTCAATTTTACTGACGCTTCATTAGTCCCTCATTTCTGCGACAAAATTAATTTATTAAATAAATTAATAATTTAAATAAAACTCAGATGTGTTATCAAACTCCGATATATTTCTTTATGTAGTTAATAGGGATGAAACATCACTCCCCTGATACTCGAAAGGGGGTAACCGACGATCTAGTGAAAGAAGATAGATCAAGACACACACAGAAAACACAGCGAACTAGAACAGCACAGACTGAAAATGTAAAGAAAAATAAAATACCCCGACACGTAAAACGAAAGAGGGATCAGGGTAAGGACTGAGCAGTTGCAATAAGCATGTGTATCAACTCCAATGTACTGAGACTTATATTCCGCATGGAAAGAATAATTGGGATCAAAACGGAAAACCACAAATATTACAGAGAACGGAAGTGGTCTTTTTTAGAGAAAGTTTACCCATACACAGAAGAAAAATGCATTGTCGGAATAATGGGATGTCACCGCATTGGTTCGAAAATGCAACAGTATCCAAATAATGCACAAATGCGAAGTAATTTTCGTAGACTTCGCAAAGAATATAACAAATCTTTGAAATAAGCAAGACGAAAGTTTGTCAATGATTTAGTTACAAAACTGGACACTCTACATGAAAATAATCCGAAATTGTTTTAGGAGACTAACTGCCCAAACTAATCCAATTAGTATCTCTGATTGGCACAAATATATAAATGATTTATATGCAGCAAAAATAGATGAAGCCCCAAATTTTATACCTACAGCTATAGATCTTTTAGATACAGACCCTCTAGATTTCCCTTTTACTTGTGGAGAGATCCGTAGAGGTATTCATCAGTTAAACAACAATAAACAACCAGACATTGATATGATTCCTAATGAATTTATAAAATGTTGTAAAAATAAGTTATAACCTTCCTTCGTCAATTTATTTAATAGGATTTTGTCATCGGGTGTATTTCCAGATTGCTGGAATATCACATGTACCACATTTATACATAAGAATGGTGATATCAATTGTTGTGATAATTACAGATGCCTATGTCTTACAAGCTGCTTTTGAAAACATTTTTGACTTCTTTATTACAGACTTGACTTAGCGGATACCTAGATGATCATAATATATATAACAATTTTCAAGCCGGATTCAGACCAGATTACCGTACAACTGATCATATATTTACAATAAAGGCAATACTGAACAAATATATCTTTAAACACAAAAAGCAGATATAGACTTTACCAAGGCATTTGATTCAATTTGGCATGATGGACTTTTTGAAAAAACTTTTAAAACTGGGAGTTGAAGGACATTTTTTCCAATTAATTTACCACATGTGTTATAATGAAATATTTGTTGTACAAAAAGACAACACTAGAACTAAGCCTGCCTCACAATATTATGCTAGATAAATTATCAGCATATGGTTTAATCCCCAATGCAGTTGCTTTTTTAAAGTCCTATTTATCTAATCGAAAACAGCAAATTAAAGTCAACAATGTTCTGAGTGGTTGGGCTGACATCCATAAAGGCGTACCATAGGGTTCGATACTAGGGCTATTATTGTTTAACATATTTATGAATGATATTTTTCTTTTTGTTAAACATGGTAGTTTATATAACTATGCAGATAACAATACTTTATCTTTTTGTACTCCAGATTTTGATTTATTAATTTCAACTTTGGAATCTGATTCAAAAATACTTATTGAGTGGTTCAGGGTAAATAAGCAAATCCTGACAAATTTCAAGTTTTGGCTGTTGGCAAAAAGACCTTTGAAAAGAACCCATCTATACATGTTCAAAATTCGAACCACACATGTGAAAAAACAGAAAAATTGTTAGGCATTGAAATAGACTACCAGCTAAATTTTGATGTTCATATCAGCTCAATCTGAGGAAGTTGTCACAGCAATTAAATGTTTTAAAACGTTTAGGCTCATTTTTGGATAGACTTAGTAAACTTACTATATTTCATACTTTATTCTTAGTAATTTTAATTTTTGCTCTTTGACATGGCATTTTTGCACTGAGAAAAATTCCAAAAAACTAGAAAAGGTGCAGGAAAGAGTACTCCGTTTTGTTTATGAGGATTTTACCAGCTCCTACGAGGACCTCTTATTTAAAGTTAAGGTGCCTTTTTTTGCAGATCAGACGGATAGGAACAATGACTCTAGAAACTTTTTATATAAAATTTTAAACAATATCGCTCCTGTGAGCTTACAAAATTTGGTGAATGTCAAAAAATCTAAATATTCTTTCAGGTATGTAAATATTCTTGAAATTCCACAGGTAAAGTCAACCCGCTAAGGTAAAAAATCGTTGAAATTTGCTGCTGCTACTTTATGGAGAGATTCACTTGTTGTCGAGTATCGAGTTGCAAGTTAAGAAAGTCCAGTTGCGAGTTACAAAAGTCCAGTTGCGAGTTACAAAAGTCGAGTTGCGAGTTACGAAAGTCGAGTTGCGAGTTACAAAAGTCGAGTTGCGAGTTACGAAAGTCGAGTTGCGAGTTACAAAAGTCGAGTTGCGAGTTACAAAAGTCGAGTTGCGAGTTAAGAAAGTCGAGTTGCGAGTTACAAAAGTCGAGTTGCGAGTTACAAAAGTCGAGTTGCGAGTTACAAAAGTCGAGTTGCGAGTTACAAAAGTCGAGTTGAGAGTTACAAAAGTCGAGTTGCGAGTTAAGAAAGTCAAGTTGCGAGTTACAAAAGTCGAGTTGCGAGTTAAGAAAGTCGAGTTGCGAGTTACAAAAGTCGAATTGCGTAAAAATGTGAAAACTAAAATATTTCAATTTTTTGGTGTAACTGTGTAACATTTTGGAATAATGATTGCTTATAGAATTGTACATAGTGTTGTTGATTATTTTTGTGGTTTGGACTTTATCTGAGTCTCTTGTAAAAACAAAATGGACTAGATGTAATCACTACGTTTAGTATTTTCTGAAGAAGCAGATAGCCTTTTGAAATACAGCAGATGTCTTGCAGTTTAATTATTTTTAGATTTCATACATAGCACCGTCGTATTAAACGTAAAGGGAGATAGCAACAAAACTATAGTATGTAAAACACCCCTTCTGCAGATTTCGTTTATTAAAGTGACCTTTTGGGGCAGTTGCAGAGCCGGGCAATATTCGTTAGAGACCGCAACATTTATTGTTTGTCAGTGACACTCAAAATTGAGGATGTTAAAATTATATATGTCTTATACATTGGCTAGAGATGAAGGGGATATGATGGGCGTAAATAAAACCAGTTTAAACCCGCCGCATATGTCAGGAACCTTTAGCCTTTGTTGCTCTTGTATAAGTTTTAATTTTGGTTCATCTTTATATTTAGCAGCATAGAATGACGTCTATATTCTTGATCCATCTAATATTGAGTTTCGTGGCCTGCTCAGGGCTCCCTCTAGGTGTGTGATTTTTCGCTGTGTTGTAGACACAACAGTGACCTTTGGTTGAATTGTATATTTTGAATTGGTTGCTGTCTCTTTGACGCATTCCCCATTTTTATTCTTTATTTTATAAATGTAGCTGTCAAAGATACTATTGTAAAAACTATATTTGCGCCATTTTACAGGTAAGATTTAATTGGAAACTATAAATTGATTTTTGCTACATCGTGATTCCCTATATAAGCAACCAATTTTTTTCCCAAAAAGGGGGGGGCCCTGGCCACCTGCCCCCTCTAAATCCGCCTCTGAAAGTATTGGGTAACTTCTTAAACTGAGTCACTTAGGTTTAAACTCAACTTGAGTTATATAGTTTTCACATGTTTGATATTGTCAATTATAAGTTATTTTAAACTTAATTAAAACCGGCAAAATAGCCCCGAAGAGAGTCGAGAAAACAGCCACTGCCATATTTTATACGTTGAAACGAAATATTATTCTAAATAAGTCACCTTCATTTAATTCAAGACAGTGCCTGAACTATAAAATCATTACAATTATCATTGTTAAGTATCATCTAATCATTTACATTTCGTTTAACATCTAGACTTGTCATAATATACAAATGTAGTTCCATAAATATTTATGTACAGACACATTCTCAAATATACATAACAAAACAAATTTTGTCTCATTTGAGAGATATGAAAAATTAGCAAAAGTACTGAAAAATATCTCCTTGAAAAACATCTCCCTACAGATCATCTTTGTACATGCTGGACAACTTGTAATGAAATTTTGTTCATCTTCAACTACATTTCTTGCAAATCCTTTAAAATGGTCTCTTGTTATATACAAAGTTTTATATCTTGTCTCTTTCTATTTTGAGATCGTAGGCACTGATTCTGATTTTACATATGACATCACTTCATCATTTATTTGAAATAAAAATCTAATTTACTACTCTTTGTATCTATTCTTTTTGTGTTCCAAAATTTTACCAAACTATAACAAAGTTTTTGCTTAACTGACTTGATTACAAAGTCTAGCTTTACTTCCAAATTATGAATGTTCAGCTTTTTGAAA
The DNA here is from genome assembly GCF_036588685.1 of Mytilus trossulus. Taxonomy (NCBI): domain Eukaryota; kingdom Metazoa; phylum Mollusca; class Bivalvia; order Mytilida; family Mytilidae; genus Mytilus; species Mytilus trossulus. Next base: position 72,749 of record NC_086382.1, on the reverse strand, counting down.
AAAAATAATGTATGTGTATGGATGAATTAAAGCGTTCAATATTATTAGTGAACATGTTTTTGTTACACATGAAGCCTTAAGGTATCATATAGCAAACCATCTTTCATATTGTTTTTTTTTTAATTCTAAACCGATATTTCATAATTGATAATACAACTGAAAAATATAAAGGGAATATATCAAGCTCTCCTAGCACAGCTATAAAGTTAGAAGACAATTTGTTTAACCTAAAATATATTTCATATATTTTAAATTGGATTCATCTAAAAAATCGTTCATATGTAAAGGTGCTGTAATAAATATTCACTTTCTTTCTGGCATGCTGCAGAGATAGTTTTGAACATTCCTGTAATTTCACTGTCATTTATTAAAATAGGTTTTATTGTATGGTCATACATATATATGTTATAGAGTAAACTTACTTGGATTGTAAGATGATGAAGTTCGCAATTTGTGTATTGCTTATAGTGATTTTTTTGTATAGCTCTCCCTTTCCATGCTTAAAAAGTCAATATACATTTTAAACCTAGATACTTAGTAAACACATTCTTTTATATCTATTTCGCAATACAAAGTTTTCCGGGATTGTTAAACATATTAACTTTGGTTTTAGATAGATTGACCTCTAAACACCATTTTACAGTACAGGATAAACTATCAAGTCGTTTTTGAAAGACTTGCCTTGGAACTAGACAAAAAATAACAAGATCCTCTACATTCATGAGGCACTCAATTTTGCGGTCATTTATATCAACAGCATCTGGGGTTTCATTAAATGCATCCGGTAAAATTCTTTTATAAAAATCTTAAAAAGATTGGGATTCAAAATATCCCCTTAGTTTACTCCAATTTGGGAATATAAATTAGAAGTAAGCACGTTATCTATTTTCGCACATAATTCACTTTTATTGTACATATCTCTCACGATTGCATGGAAATTACTACCTATGTTTGGCGGCAAAAACAAACATTTATCAAAACGATGGATGGAATAATGAAAACGGAAAATATCGATCTTCAATCGGTTTTAAAAAGTCTACTTCCAGATATCGATGTAGTTTTAAAAAGATCAATCTTATTTGTATCGATCTTTTTTCAAGTGTAAATGTTTAGATCGATCGCTTTTTTCATGTGAATGTTATAATCAGATATGAAAATAAATCTGCGCATGTTCGGCGTGTTTAAAAATGATGGTTTGAATACGAAAAGTAAACATAGATTCGGCTGTTTTTTTATTATCTTCTAAATCAATAAGTTCTATATGTTTGCTGCAAATCCTCATCTTCAAACGCATTGGCCGTTCTTCATTTAGCGATAGTCTACAGACATATATGGAACGCCATCACTGTCTTATAATAAGAAAATACTATGACATGATGCAAATGTTGCTTACATGATGTGAATTCTTCTTTACATGATGTGAATTCTTCATTACATGATGTGAATTCTTCTTTAAATGATGTGAATTCTCCATTACATGATGTGAATTCTTCTTTACATGATGTGAATTCTTCTTTACATGATGTGAATTTTTCTTTACATGATGTGAAAACTTCTGTACATGATGTGAAAACTTCATTACATGATGTGAAAACTTCATTACATGATGTGAAAACTTCATTACATGATGTGAAAACTTCATTACATGATGTGAAAACATGGTGTGGATTCCTCTTTACATAATGTGAAAACTTCATTACGTGATGTAGTTGTTTCATTACCTAATCTGAAAGTTTTGTTACATGATTCGAAAATTTCTTTACGTTATGTTAAAAAATCTTTATGTCGTATTTCTATTACATTATGCCAAAATATATACATCGTAATGTCAAATGGGTATTACGAGGTAAGAAACACATATGACGTTATGTGAACTCTTCATTATGTCAAAACATCTTTATAAGAACACGGGACTTCTCGGACGTTATTATTATTATTATTCAGACTCCTTGGATTTTTTCCAAAGCTATAGGGTAAAATATTTTGCCCCATAACACTAATTTTTATTTTCATAAAAATCTTCAATAGCTAATTTGGAGATCCAATTAATACCAAATTTGAATGCAAATGCAAGGTTAAAGTCCAAGTCAGCCTTTTCTCGCCATTTTTTAAAACTGAAACATCACAAAAAGGAGCTCCATGACCTATCAATATTTTTTTCAGCTTGTTTTGTACCTTAGCTGATGCTCTTTCGACTTATAATATCAATTTTAATTACTGGATTCTTAAAAATTTCAACAAAGTACATCTTTAAATGCATTCAAAAGGAGCTGAATATAAAATTTCTGTAAATTATGAGTGATGCTATACATTTAGAGCTTATATATATAAACATGGCCGTGACGGTGTCATATTTAAAATTTTCATTTTAAGTATACGACATTTTTTTTTTATATATTTATATAAGTTTAGGAACAAAATTCAAATTTTTTAGAGGCAATGTTGGCAAACCCCTTATAAAAAATATTCGAAAATACTTCTTCTATATCATGTATATCCAGAAGCTCTACGGTACATGTACAATTGTCTCACTTACGTTACTTTGTTACATATCTCACTTTCAAATTAATTGATCTATTAATTTATTTAAACTTCAAAAAATTAATCCATAAAAAATAACTAAGAAATGATACACAAACATAAAAAGTGTGGACAGAGACCAGTATTGGTAGTATCCATCATTCTGAAAGTATTGCATGACAATACATAGTTCCCTACCAGTTAATATTCATCATTCTCAAACAGAAAATTTAGAATTGATGTGCAAATTGTAGTGTTAAAAGTAGATATCAAATATCAAATCAATATAACGGTAGTTAGACAAGCATGACTAAAACATGTGCAGAACATTGTGTGATTTTTCTAAGTCTAAGGATCACATGAATTTTCAAAATATCATCAAATCAAAACTAAATTTAAACTTGATCTGTAACTTGTAATGGTAAAACTATAAACAAAATTTCAAATCTAAATCTGTAAGTTAATGACAAAAAAATAGTCGAAAATTCTTGCATTATTTTTCTAAGTTCGAGGACCATAACTTTGCAAACACAAATCGCACTTGATCTGTAACTTGTCATGGTTTTACAAATAATCTTTATGTCAAATTTTAAGTCAAAATGTGGAAACCAATTATCTGAGTGAATTTCCTAAGTCCAAGGGCCATAACTCTGCAAAAAAAAATCCTCAAACCGCAACAAAATTAGAACTTGATCTGTAACTTTTCATGGTTATATTATATACTAAATATCAAATCAATTTCTTCAAGCATTGCCAACAGCAGTGCCATATCTCTTGCACGTAAAAGACATCCTTGTAGATTTCGAAAACGAGTAGGCTGATGTCGCTTCAAGGCAGCACTCGCATTCGCAAAGTGGAAAGGGATTTATATAAGTTGCAAAACGTGTTACCGAATCCACTATAAATAAATATGTTTAAAACTAAAAAATGCGGAAAACTAATTTTCCGAACGGACATTTTGACCGACAGACAAATTGCAAACCGAAAGTCCCCTTCAACTTCGTTGGTAAGTGACTCATAAACGTTTAGTATATAATACTGATGTTTCCTAAAATATACACCTTATAATAGTGTAATAAATGTGCCTAGTTAATTCCCCTTACTTTTGGATAGATTAATTATTTGTTTATTAAATGATTAAATGTTTATTTTAAGTTTAATTTGATTTAAACTCCATAGTGAGATAAAAGTAAGGATTGTTAATTTAACTGTTTTAATATTTAACTTTTGATGTTTCTGTAATGTTTTATGAATATTAGTTTATTCAATTTGTATTCAGTACCTTTAATGTAAAAGTTATCCGGTTTAATGACAATATAAGGATTTTAATTGTTTTTCAGTTGGAGTCGGCCTTGTACAGTCCTCCAAATACTCGCCGGACTGTATCAGTCCACTTGAGTTTAGAGTTATATATAGTCACCACTTCGGTGCAGTTCGCAAGAGCTAGTCACCTCTTCTTGGGGCAATTCTACTACATAAAACACAACGCGAAGCCAATTAACTTTACTAAAGACTAACTCTTGGAACACTTTATTTTTCATTTTACATTTGAAATTACTCTATTTTTGAACTTCATTTAAGAAAGTTTTTTTACTCTCGTTTGTCCGCAATTATTGTACATTTGTGACTAAACATAGTTTCTTTTGATTAACTGTCTGTTGTTCAGCTATAATCTGACATCAGGTGGTCGATTAGGGACACAATACTGGCAACTACACGTCCCGGGAGGTGTCGTCACCGAACCCCTCCGTTACAATGACACTACCATAAAAATACACCACCAAGAACGTTTCTATAAAGTTTTGAACCCTTGAATGGCTTTAAATCCTATATATCCTGAACAAGCCTATGGACTGTACAAAAAAACGTTTATAGTGAATATAGGGCACATATTTGGGTTAAGGAGCACAAGAATACCGAAAACGGCCAAACCTAATATTAAAAAAACACAAAGCACGCTTCTATGAAGTTTTGAACCCTTAAAGGGTATCATTAAACAATTTACATGACGTATAATTATAAGGTGACGTTCACATCAGGTAATGCAGTTCTAGCATCACGTACTGCAATATTCACATTATACACTAAAGTATTCGCATCATGTATAAGGGTTTTTATTTTAACATCACATAAGGAAAGTTTCGCATCATATAATGAAACAACCACATCACGTAAAGACGTTTTCACATCATGTAATGAAGTTTCCACATCATGTAATGTAATGAAGTTTTCACATCATGTAATGAAGAGTTCACATCATGTAATGAAGAATTCACAACATGTAATGAAGAGTTCGCATCATGTAAAGAAGAATTCACATCATGTAATGAAGAATTCACATCATGTAATGAAGAATTCACATCATGTAATGAAGAGTTCACATCATGTAATGAAAAATTCACATCATGTAATGAAGAGTTCACATCATGTAAAGAAGAGTTCACATCATGTAAAGAAGAATTCACATTATGTAACGAAGAATTCACATCATATAAAGGAGAATTCACATCATGTAAGCAACATTTGTATCATGTCATAGTAGTTTTTTTTCTTATAAGGCAGTGATGGCGTTCCATAGACATATCTTTGTTTAATGACTTGTGATGTACGATCCAAAATAATGATTAACAAGTCCATACGAAATTCCAATGAGCAAACTATTTTCTCAATGATTTCGCAATGTGTTATAGTTCGCGCGAGATGCAGAATTTCCTTTACTATTCTATTTTTAGGATTATTTGTTTACAAAAGGTAATTTATGGTCAGATCGGTTCTTTTTATGTTGTAGTGTAAACGCATTGAATTAAATAAGATCGATCTCGTCCATTAAAGATACATTATTTTTTTTTAAATGCTTCCCGAGAACTTAATCTTATAAATAAGTATCACATAACTGTTTCAAATCCCACAATCACGGGAATAACTAAGTTCGGATACATGCATGTTTTGTTTATCAAATGTGAATCAAACCTGAAAATTCGGTGTAAACAATATATTTGTAACTCGCAACTCGACTTTTGTAACTCGCAACTCGACTTTTGTAACTCGCAACTCGACTTTCTTAACTCGCAACTCGACTTTCTTAACTCGCAACTCGACTTTCGTAACTCGCAACTCGACTTTCTTAACTCGCAACTCGACTTTCGTAACTCGCAACTCGACTTTCCTAACTTGCAACTCGATTTTCGTAACTCGCAACTCGACTTTCGTAACTCGCAACTCGACTTTCGTAACTCGCAACTGGACTTTCGTAACTCGCAACTCGACTTTCCTAACTCGCAACTCGACTTTCGTAACTCGCAACTCGACTTTCGTAACTCGCAACTCGACTTTCGTAACTCGCAACTCGACTTTCCTAACTCGAACTCGAATTTCTTAACTCGCAACTCGATTTTCATAACTCGCAACTCGACTTTCTTAACTCGTCGACTTGCAACTCGACGATAAGAAACCCTCCTTTGGCAAACTCTCAACAAATCTTTTCACTGATTATGTCACATAGATCACTTTAATAGATACAGTCCCAGGAGATGGAATTGTGATTAAATACCTACTGAACAAACTTTATTCCTAGTTTATCCTGCACAATGACGATCACTTAGATCATAAAAGGAGACTTGGAGACTTGAGTCTGAGTAGTACATTTAAGTACAAACTATATATTGTATGCTCCCATATTGTCCAAAATTGGATTTATGGGAAGATGGGAGTTAATTATATAATATGATTACCCATGATAATACCATGACTTTGATAGGTATATACATGTACAGGGCATACATTACTTGGGAGATTATCATGTTTGTGGGCTACATCCTTAAAAATTCAAGCTGCAACAGTCACCTGTATATTTTATGCATCAGTTTAAACCTGATCAAAAACATTTTCACTCTACCAAGTACTCTATCACTATATCACTATCAGGTTCACATTTGAACCTATTAAGCAATACACACTTAATATGGTTATTTAACATTACAGTACCAAAACTGCACTCTGTCTCAGTAACTAAAATTGCACCTATTCAACAAAAAAAGCTGTGGAAATCTTACAAGTTTTCTTTAATTATCATCTTTTTAAAATGAGTAAATTAAATTTGTTACCAGCATCGTTTTCTTCAAAATATAAAAGTTTAAGCATGGAATAATGTCAAATTTATTGAAATATTTGAAGAAATAAAACAAAACATCTGTTTAATTCCAGTTTTAAGGATTTGAAATAACATGTAATGATGTACATGATGTGTGGAATTTGGGTACTGACCTCATTACAGAATCATGGATTGTTTGGAGGTCAGTTGAAACCCATTTTTCTATGACTCTAGATGAACTCAAAATTAAATAGGAAACCATATAAGTATATTGTAAACAAGGATAGTCTAATAAATAAGCATAGAATAAACTTTTGTCTGGTTCATTAAAAAAGTTGGCGAAAAAAACTCACAATATAGGTGCAATTTGGGCACTCTCATGTTAGCAACTTCACAACAGAACTACAAATTTATTTTCATGACCAAAACAAACAAAAATGTACAAACCTAGAGGCAATAAAATGCTTTGCCATGCACAGCCTGATACGACCGCAGATGTATATTGAGCATATAAATAACACATTTTTTTTTTATGTCAGTTGAAATCAAACATATTTTAATTTTGGATCCTTTAAACTTCAATATGGGCTAATTTGAAAACAGGTAGCAGGTAGACCCACATATTTCTATTCAGCAGAAGTCTCTAACTACATATCTCCTTAATTTCATATGATAGCAAGTCCTACTAAAATATTTAAAATGTGTAAGCAGTACCTTTTTGGCCACTATTAATGTGTTACATCTAAATAAGAATTGTAACACTTTATAGTGACTGAACAGGTTAAACAAATACTTCTCAAGAAATCAAAAAAAGAAGACAACTTGAAACAGCACAGCCATGCCAGTATATGTATGTATTAAACTCAGATCAGAATAGCATGGACAATATGTTAGTTCTATGTCCTTGTGAATTTATTGTGAGGAAAGTTAACAATAATTCTGCAGAAAATGCAAATTTTTCAAGTGTTTTGCACAATGCTGTTAAAATTTTCACACAATCAGTGAAACATTCAAACAAGCTAAACTGAATCTTTATTACTGAAAGTTTCAAACATTGACAAATGTTTTATTTACCAAATAACTTATGTGTTTCAGTGAGAGAAAAAAAATCATGTGCAATTTTTGGAATTAAAGGGAAAGAAGATCCTTTTCTCGCACTGGTGCATGTCAATTGTGAATATATACTCATGGTTACCAAACATATTTTCTTTATCATGATACTCACATCAACATTATCAAGAAGTACATGTACATCATAGGAAAAATGCACAGACTACAGATTAATTATTTGAAACACCCTATTTTGAGTGCATCTCATGACAAATCAGTATTTGTTGCATCTATATATATACTAGATGAGTATAATTAATGTAAATAAGGTAATTTTTGGAAGAAAACCTCAAAATTAAAAAAAAAATACCCCCAATAATGTTGTACTATAACCCCAAAATCAATTCTTATCTTCCTTTTGTGTATTGAACCTCCTAGTAAAATTTAATGGAAATCCATTTACTTAACTCAAGTTATTGTCTGAAACCAAATGTGTCTTCTTGAAAACAACTATGACATGATTAAGCATTACTCAAAAGCAAATTTTGTACATGCTTGTATTTCCCATTTCCATTCTCAATTTTATTTTGCTGTCATATAACAACTTGAAAAGTAAGCTACATTATGTACATGTAACAAAAAAAATATATGCAAGAAATGACATAAATCCGAATGACATAAAACCGACTCTGAATTTAATAGTAGAAAAGGGACGAAAGATACCAAAGGGACAGTCAAACTCGTAAATCTAAAACAAACTGACAACGCCATGGCTAAAAATGAAAAAGACAAACAGAAAAACAACAGTACACATGACACAACATAGAAAACTAAAGAATAAACAACACGAACCCCACCAAAAACTAGGGGTTATCTCAGGTGCTCCGGAAGGGTACGCAGATCCTGCTCCACATGCGGCACCCGTCGTGTTGCTTATGTGATTACAAATCCGGTAAATAGTATAATTTGGAAGGTCAAATTCATGAAAGGGAAGGGGATTGTAGTACATGATATTGATGTAGAACTCACAAACTGAAGATGATCAGAAATACAAATGTTTTTTTATTCGAGTCAGATATTTTTTTTACCGAAGCCCTTTAGCGCTATCATTTAGAATTATTTAGTCAAAATTTAACACTAGTTTTAAGGTTTATCATAACAAATTGGAAAATACAGCCTTATTATCACCTATAAATATACTGTGTACAGACTGACATGTGCGGTTTGGGAAGTTTTTATGTTTTTAGATATATAAAAGTTAAATTTATTTTGCATATCTGAAAGATAAAATCATTTTTGGTAAAGATCTGGATTCGAAATATTTTTTTGTCCTATGCTTTTTTATTCATCAATTTGGGAATCAGAATATTTTTTCAGGACAAATAGCATTTTCCATCTGAACTTATAATTTTATTTTAGACATAAACAATACGTAAATGTAGCCTTGGACATTCGTTCTGAACATGCATGAAATATTTGTCACTGAACGTTAAACAACCAACAACCAATCAATATATATAGGACATTATTATATAAAGCTGGCATTTAAGGTAACGCCTTCCTCATATTAAGAGAGAATTTAACATTACAAAAAATCTGAACTTTTTTTTCAATTAGTCACTGAACCATGAAAATGATGTCAAGGACATTGGACATGTGTGTGACTGAAACTTTGTAACACAAGGCATCCATTAACAAAGTATGAAGCATCCAGGTCATCCACCTTCTTAAATATAAAGCTTTTAAGAAGTTAGCTAACGACGCCGGATCACTATCCCTATGGCTCGACAAAAAGCAGGTTTTAGATCTGAAAATCATCTCGAAAATCTTGTGACATTTAAGTAGCCCTCAATTGATCATGTAATATCAATTTTATTTTCTTCTCAATTAATTTAGTTTAAACATATTTATTCATAGTGGATTGGGAAACAAGTCTTGCAACTTATGTTAATCCCTTTCCACTTTGCGGGTGCGAGTGCTGCCTTGTAGCGGTATTAGCCTACTCTTTTTCGAAATCTACATGGGTGTCTTTAACGTTCAAGAGATATGACTCTCTCTTTACACCGGTCAGCCATTTATCGTCCCCTTCCGACGGACTATCATCGTTTCCTTAAGACCATGGGCCGTATGCATAAAACATCTTAACTTAAGTATTCCTTAAACTTAGATTTCACTAAGTATTTCCTTAGTTACGTAAAATTCTTAAGCGGAATACCTAAATCGGAACCTTTCTCTAATTACCATACTATATATACTAGCTCTTCACATGTACTCATCCGTGTAAAAGTTTGTTATGATCATTTACATTTATTGATCAATGTATGCTTTTATTTTAAAGAGCTTGGGTTAAATTGATATTGGTATGTAAAAAAATGCAATAGACCGTATAAACATAGTATAATGATGAACAATAGGCGCATATAAGACAACCCTTTTTAAGGTTTTTTTTTTTTTTACGGATGAGCATTGGAAGAAAAATATTTCGGTAATTCAAGACTTTCCTCTACTTAATCTTTAATCATCTTTTCATGGGTGTAATACTTTCTGGATACAACAATATATTTTAAACTTTAACAAAACATGATCAATGTTTCAGTGGCGTAGCACAAGACTAAGGGTTGCATTGTAAGCAAATCATTTTACAAAACAAAACATTTTACAAAACACATTATTCAATAAAATAATTACTAATAGTTCACCTTATTATGCGCTGACATCTCCCTTTCCACCCCCTTGCATACATTTGCTTATGGTTTGAAAAAATCTATGTTGATGTGAAATTAACATTTTTAGTTTCCCTTTCATAACAAAAAAAAGGGGGAGGTAGAAATTTGTGTCCACAAATCCAAATACATACAAGAGCATTTTTCAAAAGTCTTACGTGAATCTTAACTAAAATAAATTATTACAGTAGGCATATTCTCAACATCTTAACGTAAATTTTCGAAACCGCAATATATCTCAATTAATATATATAAGAAAATATTAAAAAAAAATTGAAACATGTAAGGTATCATGACTCTTATATAAACATCGAATTTTTAGTTTCCCTTTTACAGAAAAGGGGGGAGGGTAGAAATTTTTGTCCACGAATCCAAATACTAACTAGGGCATTTTGTCTGTCCCTGTAAGTGAAATGCCCAACATCTTTAAAATTTAACTTAATTAAAAATTCAATACGTGCACGTACAGAGTAAACAAAAGAAAAATAGAACCACGAATTACACGAGTATAAAAACTGAGTACTTTTCGGTATACACACGAGATGTGAGAAATAGTAGATAACTACCCACTGTTATCTCTTGATTTGTTGATTATACGTGATTTGAAGAAAATTACGATGATCGTTAACATTTAGCAACCAATAAACGAATAATTATTATTTTATTATTGATAAAGTTATTGCATCAACTTAACTTTAGGTAACCTATTAATGTTCTGCAAAAAACGCATACTTTCGATTGATTTTTTACCATTTTTGAAAACTTAAGGAAGCTCTATAGATGTTATCTCGGGCGTTTCCTTAGTATATGGAGTTTTATGCATACCACTTAAGTTTTGTGGGCGTGACTTAAAACAACTAAGATTTTACTAAGGAAATACTTAGTTTAAGATTTTTTATGCATGCCACTAGAGATAAAAAGGGCGAAGTTTCCTTAACTTAAGTGTTTACTAAGGAAATTCTTAAATTAAGTAGCTTTATGCATACGGGCCCATACTCGCAAATGGTGTCAAGTGAGAGCCGAAAATTGAGTTCCTGAAATTTTCATCCCGAACGGGAATCGAACCAGGAACCTTTGTCTCAGTAGTCCATGCAATAACCACTACACCACGGCTCTCTTCTCAGTTAATCTCTGTATTTCATGTATAAAACCAGTTCACCCCCAGTTTTGAAATATATTTTATATCTTTTATTTATAAAAAAAAAGATCACAATAAATGTGTTTACTTTCTTAACACGTAATCAAACAACTTTAAAAGAAATATCACTAAATAATAAATAACTAGAGCTCACCTTGATTTACTGAACATGTTTGCTGATTACAATTATAACTATCTTACATGAACTTGACGCAAAAGTTACAGAGGAAAATCTTTTGTAAAAAAATCCAAAATTTATAAAAATTGTTAAAAAAGACCATAAAGGACAATAACTCCTTAAGTGATCAATTGACAATTTTGGTCATGCATTGATTTATAAAAAAAATGGGGTCACCGTTCATTTACGCTCACAATCTGCCTTCGAAAAAAGCATACATTTTTGTTAATATTAAAAAGAAGATGTGGTGTGATTGCCAATGAGACAACTATCCACAAAGGACCAAAATGACACAGACATTAACAACTATAATAGGTCACCGTACGGCCTTCAACAATGAGTAACTCCCATACTGCATAGTCACCTATAAAAGGCCCCAATAAGACCATGTAAAACAATTCAAACGAGAAACTAACGGCCTTGTTTATTTAAATAAAATGTAATGTCCTTTTTTTCTGATGAACTAATAGGAGAAATACCGGTAATATCGAAATACAAAAAGAACTAAATTGCAGAAATCGCTTACATTTTACAATTATTTAGTTTATGCACAGCTTACTCGAAAACAACAATAAAAAATATAGGTCACCGGTGAGTAAAAAAATGGCAATTTTGATTTAAAGGGAGATACTTTGGAGCTTTTTCAATGATATTAACATTTTAAAAGTCACCTGGGCCAACACGAATTGTTTTGTTGGAATGATTTTTGTGCCAAATGATAAAGTAACAACTACTCACGGTAATAAATAAAACTTGTAATGAAAAATTAATGTTAAATTTTTTTCCGAAAATCTTATACCCGCGAGCCTCCTTAAGGGGTAAACTAACCATTTTAGTCATGTTGACTTATTCGTAGATCCTACTTTGCTGAACATTAGTGATGTACAGTTTGTTTCTATCTATAAACATATTCAAGATAATAACCAGAATCGGCAAAATTTCCTTAAAATTAATGCTTTGGTTTCTGAGATATAAGCCGAAATTTATATTTCCCCCCTATGTTCTATTATTAGCCATGGTGGCCATCTTGGTTATGTTTGCGGGTAAAAAATGGACCAACTCTAATTCATTTATGTTTCTTTTAACATTGATTTAAATCACTGAAATGAAAAATTGTCAAGAAACGCTTTTGTTCCAGTATTAGCAACTAGAATGTTTTTCTTCTTTCTATCAACGAAAATGGCAGACGAAGAAGAGAGACCTTCGTGTTTGGTGAGAAGTTCCCTGTAACTGTTTCCATCACTTGATATGGCTATAACGTTGTCTGTCATTTCACCAACTACAAACACATTGCCGTCATCCACTGCTATACCCCGTGGGTTCTGAAGAACAGACACATCTTTAAAGGTCCAAATGTGTAATCCCTTACGATCACAACAAATCACAATCTTCGTTATTGTCAGTATAGTATATTTTGTCGGCATATACAGCTATATGGGAAGATGATGTAATGTCGCACCTTATTATTCTTGTAGTTTTAAAATCTGTCAAATTTATTTCATAAATACCCTGATTTTGAACACAGGTAAATAATGATTGGCCATCTTTTGTAACGCCGTAAGTACGACCTGGAAGTTCTATAAAAGTTTTCTTTTTCTGTAGTTGAAGGTTTAAAACGGCAAGGCCAGGTTTAAAACAATGAATCCCGGATGAAATAACCACCGTTTGTGCATCAAGACATACTATTCCGTATCCCAAAGAAGGCTCAATTAACCAAGTATTCCTCAAAGCAAACACCGCATTAAGCTGATATACACAACACTTAAAGCGATCTGTGAAAAAAAATTGACCATTAGGAGATATGCAACAACCTCTGATACAGGTGATATTACTTTGACGTATTGAGATCTCCTTCCGCAGACTTAATTTAATATTATCAATTTTCTTACACTTGAAGAATAACTTGTTTGTTATAGTGCTTGGTTCTTGTGAGACAAATCGTTTATGTGTCTTAATATCAAACGTCCCTATTGTCTTTAAATCATGTACAATATTCATGATATTGAGCAGTCCAGTATCTACAACTACTTCAACGTTGTCGATTCCCGTTTGGAGGTATTGTTCTTTTTCTGTTATTATTTCTTCAATATCTTTTAATATTTCAAAAGTCTGCAAGTCAGTGGCATTTTGTTTTATATTATCGACAATGGTCCGACATTTTACTGTTTCCGTTTCTCTTTTATTCAGTTTCGATGTAATCTTCTTGATTTTCTCTCGACATTCATTTTTCTTTTCGTTAATATCTTTTTCTAGTTTATCTAAAAGTTTGTTTATTTCTTTTCTAACAGTTTTTACTTCGGCTATATATTTCTGGATGGTGGACATATTGGAATCTTTTTCATTCTTGATTGTTTCAATGTTTTTTAGAATGTCTCCCATACGTAATTCTAAATGTTGAATTTTATTTTTATTTACATCTTCGAGTGGGATGACACCACATTTCCCATGGTCAATTATACACAAATAACACAAAGTTTTGTCATGTTTACTGCAGTACAATTGGTATATCTCGTTATGATCGACACATGATCGGTGAATGTCGGTTATAAAGGAAGGCAGAGACTCATATTTCGAAATGGGTATTGGTTTGTGTTTCCTGGTTAGTTTCCGTTCCTTGTGATGCTCAATACAATAGCTACATAAAGCTTCCTCACATTCCAAACACCAGTGTGTTACAGTTGATGTCTGCCGACATACATCACAAATGTTATTGTTAGTGGCCATTATTCATCTGAAAAAAATCAAGAATCCATTTAAAGGTACACACTAAACGTCCCAATCGTTAATAGTAATACATCTAATGTTACGTGATCAGTAATAAAAAAGTTCAAGCAAGAAAAAGGATGGACGAATTTCTATTGTTTAATTAAAAATAAGGAGATGTGGTATGATTGTCAATAAGGCAACATTCCACCAAAGTTCAAATGATGTGGATGTAAGCAATTATAGGCCTTCAACAAGAGGGGTATATGTCAACACTGATGTAAGCAATATAGGCCTTCAACAAGAGGGTTATCTGTCAACACTGATGTAAACACGGCCTTCAACAAGAGGGTATCTGTCAACACTGATGTGAACTAGGCCTTCAACAAGAGGGGTATCTGTCAACACTGATGTAAACACAGCCTTCAACAAGAGAGGTATCTGTCAACACTGATGTGAACTAGGCCTTCAACAAGAGGGGTATCTGTCAACACTGATGTGAACTAGGCCTTCAACAAGAGGGGTATCTGTCAACACTGATGTAAACACGGCCTTCAACAAGAGGGGTATCTGTCAACACTGATGTAAACACGGCCTTCAACAAGAGGAGTATCTGTCAACACTGATGTGAACTAGGCCTTCAACAAGAGGGGTATCTGTCAACACTGATGTGAACTAGGCCTTCAACAAGAGGGGTATCTGTCAACACTGATGTAAACACGGCCTTCAACAAGCGGGGTATCTGTCAACACTGATGTAAACACGGCCTTCAACAAGAGGGTTATCTCTCAACACTGATGTGAACTAGGCCTTCAACAAGAGGGTATCTGTCAACACTGATGTGAACTAAGCCTTCAACAAGAGGGGTATCTGTCAACACTGATGTAAACACGGCCTTCAACAAGAGGGGTATCTCTCAACACTGATGTGAACCAGGCCTTCAACAAGAGGGGAATGTGAAAACTGATGTAAACACGGCCTTCAACAAGAGGGTTATCTCTCAACACTGATGTGAACTAGGCCTTCAACAAGAGGGTATCTGTCAACACTGATGTGAACTAAGCCTTCAACAAGAGGGGTATCTGTCAACACTGATGTAAACACGGCCTTCAACAAGAGGGGTATCTCTCAACACTGATGTGAACCAGGCCTTCAACAAGAGGGGAATGTGAAAACTGATGTAAACACGGCCTTCAACAAGAGGGGTATATGTCAACACTGATGTGAACTAGGCCTTCAACAAGAGGGGTATCTGTCAACACGGATGTGAACTAGGCCTTCAACAAGAGGGGTATTTGTCAACACTGATGTGAACTAGGCCTTCGACAAGAGGGGTATCTGTCAACACTGATGTGAACTAGGACTTCAACAAGAGGGGTATCTGTCAACACTGATGTAAACACGGCTCTAAAAACAACCATTCTTAGTTATAAATAAATAGCACGAAATATTTCAAATCTTTTTTAATCACAAAATAAATAATGAAAAGAAGAAGTCGTGTTTTTTTTATAAAACATATTAGACATCACATGGGATAACAGTATCCTGAAATTTTAAGGTTGTGCATCTTTCAGAAAAAAATAGTTAATAAAATTGAGAATGGAAATGGGGAATGTGTCAAAGAGACAACAACCCGACCAAATAAAAAACAACAGCAGAAGGTCACCTACAGGTCTTCAATGTAGCGAGAAATTCCCGCACCCTCTGAAACCGGAATCAAATAAGTAGATTTAAATCTCTTATACAAGGTCAGCGTTTGAGATAAATAATTCAGAGTTATTTGGTGTTCCCAGTGCCCAACATTTAGTGAAAACTGACCAACTCGCAGTAAACCAAATAGTAGTATTCGCCTTTTTGACGTTCCTGATGAAGGTAGATCCAGAAAATCGCTTCGGTCGCATGCAATTTTTTGTTTTCTTTTTCATCGATTGCATGACGATAATATATTGCCATTTATGATTTATTTCAGTTCCAAGAAATGATACAGAAGGAATATGTAATGTGTAGCGTCGCAATGAACGGTGTGCTAGGCGTGCTTCAGCTGGCCCCTAGACAAAAAAGTGTACTTGTTCAATGATTATAGACGTCATACTAAACTCCGAAAATATAACAATGAAGAACTAAATTTAAAATCATACAAGACTTAAAAGGACAGAGGCTCCTGAATTTGGACAGGCGCACAAGTGCGGCGGGGTTAAACATGTTTCATGAGATCACACCCCCCCCCCTTAATACCTCTAGACAATGAAGAATGTAAATCACACAGTAAAACGTACTTGAAAAGTGTACCTGTGTCCTATAGGTACAGTGCATAGTGCCATTTGTCATCCATTCATATGATTATTCAGATTAGGTTATTTTTGGAGAATTATTATGCACACTCTCTCCCTGTTGTATTTATTGCTAATTTTTTCCTGAACATTCATGAAATATTTGTCACTGGCCACAAACAACAAATTTCAGTGTCAGCGTTCCGTAGATGAATTCTTTACTTAAAATGCGACGTTTTACATTGTACTGGTTTTTTTCAAAAGCAACATTGGTGTATGGCAACAAATGGAAAAATCCATCATGCAGCTGCCAGTGTGGCTTCTCTTTACACGCCCCATTCTGAATGGATGTACATGTGTTCTGTTATTTTGCTCAAAGTCGATTGTCGTACGATTACTTAAAAATGCTCAAATAACAAAATGCAAATACAGAACAATAATATCCCTTAATACAAAAACGAATCCCTTTCTTTTTATTTACTTTTTAAAAACAGTGGTGTATTTAGGACCAATAATGGAGCTACGTATATGATATCCAGTCCAAACAATGTCTATAAGGGAGCAACCATTTGACTTTAAAAGTTGGATGTATTTGTTTTGTCGAAGTGCGAACAAGTTTATTAAGTTTTTCATCGCTATCAATCAACTTATCTGGTTCAAAATTTAACACTATATAAGACATGGAGAAAATTTGGATTCAGAATTTTTCTTTTGTCCTCTGCTTGCACAGAATATTATTTTTCATCAAATTGGGGATCAGAATATTTTAATGTACCATTATCGAAGCCCCTCGTGGAAGTAACAAAATAAAAAAAGGGACTTTCTATATATTTGATCCTCCAAAAGATTATCATTTATTGCTGATATAAACTTTTGAAAATAATTTACAGTTTTCAAAATGCCGACACCTACAAATGGATGGATGGGCGCTTAATGTAGTACAGCGTCAACTATTACATAGATATGCATGCTGAAAATAATGTTTATGATATACGTTTATCTATGATATGAATGGTTTTAACTTTTACAAAACCACAGCTATAAGTTGGATATAGAAATTTACTTTATTTGGCCTTTTTAATTTAATTTGACTTTAGTTGCCTTTTTAACTTAATTTGATTCGAGCGTCAATGATAAGTCTTTTTAAGACGAAACGCGCGTCTGGCGCAAAAACCGGTAAAATTTATATTCTGGTATCCATCTATGACGAGTTTATGTAGATACTTTGTAACAGTATCTTCGCTCCAATATACTAATATTTGATCTTAGTACTCTTAATTTCAGCGTAAATATATATTACAAATCTAGCATTGTTGGGTTGATGTTTAGACGTGTTGTATATACATAATGTACACAGCCATGTTTCACCGTCATTGATGGCGATCCGATGGATAAATCTGTTGTAGAGGTGTCACTGACTCAGATGTACTTATAAATATAATTATTTTCTGTGACTGTATATTACATTGATTTGTAGAATCCTTTACTATAGATAATTTAGCTGATCTGTAACAATAACATCTCAATCCTTTATATATCATGTACTGCGGTACGCCGCTAGATTAAAACTGACGAGGGAAGGTAACACACGGCCACTGAAAGCTTCGTGTGGTCTAGTAGGACAGCTGCAGTGCAGGCGATTTGGTGTCAAGATATCACAGAAGAATGGGTTCGAATCCCGGCGAGGGAAGAACAAAAAAAAAATGCGAAAGCAAATTTACAGATCTAACCATGTACTGAGCCTTTTTATTGCTTAGAGTTCAGTAGAAAATATATATACATGCTCAACCTATAGCTAACCATACTGTTTGACCTACTGCGTTGTTCATTTTTCACCGCTTAAAACTGTCTGTCTGTGATTTTATTGCATACATTAACTTTTAAGTATCAGTATATTTTCAATTGATATTGTTTCGTTTCGTTCTGCTTTTATTTCGTTTGCTTTTTACAGGTACCCCTCTTTTTGCCCCTTTCTATTTTTGATTTTTTATTCAAAATTTTAAAAATCAAACTTTCAAAAAGCGAAATAATCAAAATTGCACGTAAGGTTTAGCATTTTAAAAGTTTGATCAAATTCCTAAACTAACAAATTTAAAAAACGATATTGGAATTTTAATATTCTAATAATTTGGTTAAAATTTCAAAATTTCAAAACTTAGACACAATTTGAAATTTTGATATTTCAAAACTTTGATAAAAATTCCAAAAATCTAAAATTTCAAAACTATTTAAAACTTTGAATTGATAAGTGTTACACGGACCGAAAACCCCATGCAGTATGGTTAGCCATAAAGCGATCTCGACATTATCATCATCGTCCTTAACATGCATGAAATATTTGCCACTGGACGTCAAGTAATTAATAATCAATCATTTATTTATTATACAATGATGTTTTCAATAGCCTCACTAAAAGTTACTGATACTTCGCCGCTTTATGCTGGACACAAAAATAATTTATCAAATTCAATAGAAATAAGATGTGCCTATGAGACAACTGACCAGAGACCAAATGCACTAAAGTTAACAACTATATGCCGTTAACGATTCAAGCAAACCCATTATTGCATAGTCATCTTTAAAAGACCCCGAAATGACAAATTAAGAAATAATTGATACTAGCTATCCTTTATTGTAGTTTTAACATAGGTATGCATTATATTCGTAATTATTTTTGCCCGAGCGGTAGTGAATAAAATAACACGAGTATATTGCCTACCCATGTTAAAACTACAATAAAATATAGCTTGCTTCAATTATTCGATTCTGATTAGAACAATTAAGGTAATTTCTATAAGGGTAACAAAAAATATTAAACAAATTTGGAGAGTACTGTAATATATGGAGACTGAAGGTAAATGTTAACAAAAGCAAAGTCATGATATTTTCCAGCGGAAGGCCTTGTGCAGATTTAAAATTTTCCTTCATGGGGCAGACATAGATAAAATTCATGAATTTAACTTTCTTGGTATGCTATTTAGCAGGACCGGCAATTTTAGTAAAAAAATAAAGTAGAGGCTTTTTAAGATATTGCTCACCTGACTTTTCTTGGTTTTTCGAAATTATATTAAAAAAAAAAGCTACAAAGTAACAACACTTGGCCAGCACCTCAAATGGAAAGGAACAAACATGTGTGGTTTCATTCAATTCAGTGGTTCTCTAAACGAAGAAATGTGTAATAAGTTACGAGCGATGTTCGTACATGTAAGCGTAACACAACGTCGCGAAAATTGCGTAACAGTCCAAAACTTTGACTAAAACGTTGTTATTAAGCAAGTGCGACATTCTTGCAAGACTCTACAAAATCCGACGATGCGTTTTAACTACTTATTGAAAATTCATGTATTTTAGATTTTTGAAAAATTAAGATTAATAACATTTAAAAAATCATGAAAATGACAGATTTGTCCTTGCATTATGGAATGCTTTTATATCTATGATGTCATTAAAACGTCATAAAAATATGCATAAAAGACTGAAGGAACCTTTCTGTTTAATAATGGAACAAAACGTTTTTCAAAATATGAAATAATTTGGACGAAAATCATAGTTTAGTGGTTACAATAAATGAAAAATGTTACCTGAGACAGCCTAAAAAAAGCCAGGTTACTCAATGAAAAGTTTAACAGACTACTGCATCGCATTCATTACAGCGTACGCAAATGTACAGATTACTGAAACGCATTCATAACAACGTACGCAAATGTACAGATTACTGAAACGCATTCATAACAATGTACGCAAATGTACAGACTACGGAAACGCATTCATAACAACGTACGCAAATGTACAGATTACTGAATCGCATTCATTACAATGTACGCAAATGTACAGATTACTGAAACGCATTCATAACAATGTACGCAAATGTGCAGACTACGGAAATGCATTCATAACAATGTACGCAAATGTACAGATTACTGAATCGCATTCATTACAATGTACACAAATGTACAGACTACTGAATCGCATTCATAACAATGTACGCAAATGTACAGACTACTGAATCGCATTCATAACAACGTACACAAATGTACAGACTACTGAATCGCATTCATAACAATGTACGCAAATGTACAGACTACGGAAACGCATTCATAACAATGTACGCAAATGTACAGACTACGGAAACGCATTCATAACAATGTACGCAAATGTACAGATTACTGAATCGCATTCATAACAGCGTACGCATGACTTTATCAATTATTTCATAAACATAGTCTCATAATCTCTTGCTAATTTTTTAATACTTTCAAGTTATGCTTTTAAATCTTTTATTACAGCTTTATTCCTCTGGGTTTCTTTCTTTCTTGTTAACATGTGTTATACTGTATAAACATGCCTATATAGATAAAACAACTAAAAAGAAAATATGTTATTTTTTTTAGTTTCCGCTGTATAACAACAAACCAACAAAAAGTGTTGCCTTCTTTAAAAAAAATCTATGGATTTTTTTTTTTTTTACATTTGATATTATTCTTTTGAGTTTTTTGTTGTCGTCTCTCCTTTCGTCCTGGTTTTGTTTGACTAGCTTTTTATAGTCCTTTAAAGTTCCTTTTCAAGCTTAATGCACGCAGTATCTAAATTATTGTTTGAAAGTTCTTCTCTATGTCATTAATCTGCATGAAATATTGACCACTGCACGTTCAGAAAATTAGATATTCCCTTTAATTGCAGTAGTGTATACGTTATCAAGTAGGGAATTCGTCTAATCCTTTTGTCAGATAAACGCGTCTCGTCACTCGTCCTATTATTTTAGATTTCCGATACAAAGAAAAACTTTTAGTATATATAATGGAATAAGAAAGGAAGTAACCCATCAAAGATATAACGGTTGTGTTTCGTGTACATAAGAACATTCTTAGTTATTTAAACTATTTGTTCTGTCCGATCCCGGGGGTGAGTTAGTCTAACCGGTTGAATCCAACAGGCATTGAAAAAGCACAAAGTTCTCCAAACACATCTTTATTGGATGTTACGGAAGCGTATTAGGGCCATAGAAAAAAATAAAATTGGTAGTGACCTTTTTTTTCAAAGTCAAAATTTTGGCATTTCAAATTTCAAAATTTCGACTTTAACTCGAAATTTTAACTTTTCTTATCTTGAAATTTTGACTCTCTAAAATCTTGAAATTTCAACTCTTTTAAAACTCGAAATTTCGACTTTTTCTAAACTCGAAATTTCGCCTTCTCTAAACTCGAAATTTCGACTTCTTTTAAACTCAAAATTTCGACTTCTTTTAAACTCAAAATTTCGACTTCTTTTAAACTCAAAATTTCAACTTTCTTTAAACTTAAAATTTCGACTTTTCCTCAGTATTTATACGTTTGCGATTACCACATTCACAGTCATTTATATCAGCAAGGCGGAGAGCCATATACATCACAAACTTCATAAGCATATTTTAATAAACTAAACCATGTTAGAGAGGTTATTTTAGATAGAAAATCTTGTTCTTGGCGAAGAATAAATAAAATATGTTTCACGTTCGAATACATATTTCAAGTCTGAACTTCAGATATGTGTATCAAGACACCCCCGCTATTCCGACACACCTATATTACGACATACTTTTATTCAACAGTCTGATATATAAAGACAAGGGTTAATAGTTGTGTTATAAGAATGCAAACTTCCAAAACTAGAAAACTGAGCAACTCATTGGTCGTCCTGAATATGAATGGCATTTTGTTTAAACAAGGCAGAGTCAGTGACTTGCTATTGGGATACCAAACAGGCCTTTGAAACTGTGATGCTAAATGTCCTCAGATCTGACGATCCTATGACAGTGTCGTGGAAACTAAAAAATGAAATAATGGGGGGGGGGGGTTCTTGCAACATGCATGTTCTGTTTACGAATGATTTCCTCAATATTAAATACTAATCCATATCTTAATTCAAGAACAAAACCAATTTCTGAATATAAATTGACAAAATGTGTGGAAGACGCTTTAATAATTTGCGTCCATGTCTACTCCTTCTAAAATTGTAATAACTGTGTTTGAATACTAACATCAAAGTTTTAAAAGTAATTAAAAAAAATAAAAATTTCGAGATTTCAACATTCGAAATTTTGAGTTTACAAAAAGTCGAAATTTTGAGTTTAAAATAAGTTGAAATTTCGGGTTTAAAATAAGTCGAAATTTCGAGTTTTAAAAAAGTCGAAGTTATGAGTTTAAAATAAGTTGAAATTTCGGGTTTAAAATAAGTCGAAATTTCGAGTTTTAAAAAAGTCGAAGTTATGAGTTTAAAATAAGTTGAAATTTCGGGTTTAAAATAAGTCGAAATTTCGAGTTTTAAAAAAGTTGAAATTTCGAGTTTTAAATTAACCGAAATTTTGAGTTTTGATTAAGTCAAAATTTCGAGTTTTGTAATTCGAAATTTCGAGTTTCAAAAAAGTCAAAATTTCGACTTTTCAAAAAGTAGAAATTTTAAGACTTTAGAAAGTCAAAATTTCAAGTTTAAGTCAAAATTTCGTGATTTTAAAAGTCAAAATTTCAAGTTAAAGTCAAAATTTCGAGATTAGAAAAGTCAAAATTTTGACTTTGAAAAAAAAGTTCAATGCAAATTTTATTTTTTCTATGTCCCTAATACGCTTCCGTAGGATGTCAACAGGTAAAAGGTACAAAAGATAAAATAAAAACAACCTTGTGTAATTTTACAAACACATACGTAGTCAAAAATACAATTTTTAATACAATGTCAAAAAAATGTTTACAAATATTTATGACACAAATGGCGTTTCCATACCAAAATTTAATCGAAAAAGAGGACACTTTATATAAAGCAAATATACAAAATTTAAAGGGCGATAAAAAAATATACTTTATAATACAAAAGTAGCATAACTTTCAGTGTGGTGGACAATACTACGCCTAAAAATGTATCCAAAGTTCTGAAGCGACCATACAAGAGTGGCGTTGAGAGATAATCACATACAAAGTATGTATTTTGTATGGAAAGCATGTAAAAATGTTGCAGAACATTATTCAAAACAAGGAATGAATGGATTTATATTCGCCATTCTTGTTCATTTGGAATGTAACAGTTGATTTATCAATCAATATGCCAACATCAATGATAATTCAAGGTAGCTGGTTCATATTCAAAGTATATTGGGTTTCTGTCGATCATACATTTATATGATACTTTAGTGTGATGTTGTTTTTTTTTATTTTGTCCGATCGAGTTACCATCATGGTGCTGAGCTCGATTGCATTGTCGTACGTATAGTCATTGGTGTAAACAGTATCACAGTGTTACTTGCCAATATTTTTTTTTATTCTCATTCCATTTCTTCATGTTTTATGCATCAAACAGCAAGTTAAGAGGAGGGGGGTGTATTTGAAAAAAAATGTAGTCGTGAATTATAAAGTAAGTAGTTAAGGTGGAAAATGTTATAAATTAGCACTTCGGAAATTGTCAAAAGATTTCAAGACCCCCTAAACAGAGTTGTCCATAATTTGAGTTATAGCCTTTTTGTCGAGCCTTCATTTTATTTTGATGACTTTTTATTGTGTTTGAAGCAAATGTTTGAAATCATAACATTTTTTTTTCCATTTATAGTATACATGTATTTCTGATAAATGGACTTTGATTCTTACAGTTCACATGTACAGGCAGTCTTGGATTACATTTGTTTACATTAATAAAGAATGGATTGTTAAAAAACTAGGACAGAAGCTAATCCTAAAGAACTTGTATATAAAGAGAAAGAATCCCAGGCTTTTTGATTTTTGTGTCTTCCTTTTCGGTAATTGTCATTATAAAATATATTTTCTGTGTTCATATGTATATAGGGAGAGGATGCCACTAACTCCCAATCCCTTTTGATACCTTTTTTCAAATGAGAAATCATAAGAAGATGTGGTATGAGTGCCAATGAGAAAACTCTCCATCCAAGTCATAATTTGTAAAAAGATATGTTTTATGGTACTTCAAAACTTCAATCTAAAAAAATGCTTTCTCTCAAGTATGATATGGTTTGCTTCTTTAAGGCACTATTGGGGTTTTGTTCCGGTAATTTTTCCTTTAGCAATCGTACCATATCATTTTCATATTAATAATTCTAACATTTTGCAAAAACTTTTCACTTTTATACATGATTATTGAAACCATTTTAAAGGGGTTTAATTAATATCGTCCTCGGTGTTGCATACCCGAAATTAGATTTTTAAAATGACAACTTATGTATATATTTTTCGTCTGTTGTGTAGGTAAGGAACAAAAGTATCCGTGTACATCCAAGGCGTCTGTTTCTGTCATTAAGAAGGTTTATTACTAGTATCAAAATATCTGACAATTATTACACACCCTTAATATACCCTTTTCATATCTTTTTTTATCCTGTTCTTACTAACAGCTACAGATATCGATAGTTTTAATGCCTCGTAGACGAAAATTAAGATATAGATATTAATATTTCAACCGGAGTTATTGTGATTAGACAAACAAGCACTCCTGCCATAACGGGGACGTGACAGAAGACACCTTTAAACAGTGTCATCAACAAACGTTTGGTATAAAATGTAATTTGTCCACGTTTTTGTTTATATATCATATAAAACAAATGGCTTGGGTTCAGATATTTTTTAATTTCATGTTGAAATAACTTGTTATACATATAATGGTAAGTACATATAGCACGCAAATTCTCTTTGACTTTACCCGAATAGTTTGTGTAATTGTCATACATATGTCTTGCACATTTAAGGTACAGCATGAGTGATATACAAAACTGTAGGAGGGGCGGACAGTAAAGGGAGACAGGGATAGAGGGTGTGAGGAAGGAGCGGCGGACAGGGTAAAGGGAGACAGAGATAGAGGGTGTGAGGAAGGAGGGGCGGACAGGGTAAAGGGAGACAGGGATAGAGGGGTGTGAGGAAGGAGGGCGGACAGGGTAAAGGGAGACAGGGATAGAGGAGTGTGAGAAAGAAGCGGCGGGCAGGGTAAAGGGAGACAGGGATATAGGGGTGTGAGGAAGGAGCGGCGGACAGGGTAAAGGGAGACAGAGATAGAGGGTGTGAGGAAGGAGGGGCGGACAGGGTACAGGAAGACAGGGATAGAGGGGTGTGAGGAAGGAGCGGCGAACATGGTAAAGGGAGACAGGGATAGAGGGGTGTGAGAAAGAATTTAACGGCAATAGGACATTTTAGCGAGAAAAAAATAGGAAGTTTTAGCGCCAGATTTTTAACCCATTTTAACAAAAATTAAAATTGTCAAAGCCTATTGAAGCGAAACATTTTTAACCCTTTTCAGTAAATAAATAATATAAAATAATTTTTTTTCAATGTTTAATAGACTCAAGACAGAACAATATAAAACATGTTCATTCAAATACAGCACTAATAGACCCCCAAACGTGTCCATATCAAGCTTTACTTGGTTTTTGCTATTTCATTAACGTATACTAATTTTACCATTTCATTAAAAATATAAATAGACATGTTAGTACTTTTTTAAACCGGCAGAATTAAACTGGGTTAAAGTGGGGGTGTCGTTTCGGCTATATCGTATGTAAATTGTAAGCAAACATGTTTAGTTAAACTGTACAGTTTACGGGTCAAAGTGTCCATTTCTCTGCGCATTAAACTTTTATGTTCTCCCTAATTATGCATGAAATACTGGCAACTGGACAATTCGCAATCAACAGTCTAAAGTTAATTTATTCAGTAGAACTGAAAAAAAATAAAACTTGTATGTTTTCTCTAAATATGCATGAAATACTTGCAACTGGACAATACGCAACAAACAGTCTAAAGTTTATCTTAACAATAGAACAGTAAAAAACAAAAAATAAAAACAGGTAGCCTATAACAGAGAGCAGAATAAAAAAGGAAAAAACCAATTTTCCTCTTTTTTCACTCTAATTTCTGACAAGTGCAATTAGAGGCCAAAATAGGATCAGAACGTAATAAATTTATTCTATAACCCTTGTATTTGAGAAAAAATCATGAAAAACAAAGACCATTCTGTAAAATTAGTATTTATTTGATACATTTCAAAATAAATTTATACTGTATTCTACACTTTACTGTCCATTTGCATTCAACTCTCCGTAAATGATGCAACTTAGAATAAATTTATTCTAAATGCATGATGCTTTCTGTATATAAAATAAATTTATTATAAAGAGCCTTGATATCTATTATCAGTTCGAGAAAATCATAGAATAAATTTATTCTACATTTAATGTCATTTATGATTATAACAATATTTAAAATAAATTTATTTTAAAAGTCCAGTAATCTGTATGGTGAGGCTGTGATACAGAATAAATTTATTCTACATATAATGTCATTTATGATTATAATAATATATAAAATAAATTTATTTTAAAAGTAAAGTAATCTGTATGGTGAGGTTGAGACACAGAATAAATTTATTCTATGTTCAATGTGATTTTTGTCTTGTATAATAATATATAAAATAAATTTATTCTGAAAGTAAAGTAAGAAAGTAATCTGTAAGGTGAGGTTGAGACACAGAATAAATTTATTCTATGTTCAATGTGATTTTTGTCTTGTATAATAATATATAAAATAAAATTGTTTTGAAATAAAGTAATCTGTATGGTGAGGCTGTGACACAGAATAAATTTATTCTATGTTCAATATGATTTTTGTCTTGTATAATAATATATAAAATAAATCTATTTCGAAGTAAAGTTATCTGTATGGTGAGGCTGTGACACAGAATAAATTTATTCTACATCAATATGAATTTTGTTCTATATAAAAATAATCTTAAAAGTATTACATAATACAAAATTAAAATAATTTAAAAGAAAATTCCAACGGTCTTATTTATTACAGACAAACTGATCGAAACTGGATACGACTGCAGATGTCAACTCATTTAAAGACGGTGTGCACAAAGTTGACGGCAACTGTAAAATGCGCTTTTTTAAAAGCTTTAAGCATATTATATTTATATGTAATTTTAATATTTTTTTAAGAAGATTTGTTTTTCATGATTAAATGATAAATGCATGTCATAAGAATCCACATTACTAGTAAGGCAAATTAATATTTAATCTATAAAGCATGAAACGGACATATAGAAAACGTCAAAAAATCGGTATAAATTGTAACATTAAATTAGCATAAAATAGAGTTTTTGACCTAAAACTTATACAAATTTAACATTGTATCCCACATTTTCGTAAAATAGAATTGTATAGATTCAGACTGACATTATATGAAATTTACCGCAAAAAAATCAAAAACGACCATAGTAGATATGCTTGGAATGATCTGTAAGAAGTAGTAATTTGAAAGGACGAATAATCAAAATGGAAGAATCGGTAAGAAAAATATGTAATTGCTATCTTTTGATTTTCAAAATAACTTGGTATTCGAAATGTGGAAAACCAGAGGTTTAATAAAATCTGCAACATTTGAATGATTGGATGGTCCAGACTGAACACCTGAATTTTTTAAATGTCCAGCTATTATGTTACAATCTAAAGAAATGGCGTTTTGACGCTGTTTTCTGAAAAGGATCCACGACATCGTAGCTAATTATTTCCATTATACTGCGTTTGTGGACTCAGCTTTTTGCACGCCGTCTAAGCAGTTGGGACAAAAATGGACACAATTTTCGTGCATGATACAGGTCTGAATTTGGATTGTAATTAATTATTTGATGCAATATAGGTTTCTGACACAAATTAACGGTAGCCAAAGAACTTAGAATCGATTATATCATTTGAATACTATTTAATTTTTGGCTTTTGTGCAAAACACTATGCTGTTGCGAATTGCCCCCCCCCCCCCCCCCCCAAAAAAAAAAAAACAAAAAAAAAAAAATTTACCTCTTTTTTATGCATTTGTGCAGAACACTATGCTGTTGCTATTTGAACCCTCACTCCAGAAAAAATATACCCTTGCCCCGCTTTTTTTTGGCAAAATGATTTTTGAAATTTCATTTTCAATTTCTGAAATCTGTAATGAGTGAAAATTACCCCCCCCCCCCCCCCTCAAAAATAATCTTTTCACCTACCCCCTCTTTTTAAAAAAAAATCCTTTAAGATATCATAATGGTAATAATCTCAATTTAAATGACCTATTGAATTTGCAACCATCACTACCCATTTAAAAACAATATAAAAGTCTTAAAATAGAAAATGACATACATTATCACGGCTAACATCAATATTCCTTAATCATAGTAACTTCAAAAAATAAATTGACAGCCAATCACCACAGCATTTCTTTATACATACTGTAAAAACAGTGTACGATGGAAATCCAAACTTAACCTTGTAATTGTCCATTAACCAGGAAACCTTCTTTTGTTATCATGTGATGGCATACAAACAGTTCAAAAATACATCTAAGTCGTTTTTGTTTGCTTATAATATAATTCTGAACATTTTTGTTCAATGTTTTGTCACTGGTCATCTGTTAGAATAATTTGGGGTTGTTTTCTTTTCACACGAGAGACAACTTGAAGCTTCGTTATAATTCAGCTGGTACTAATCGTTAAGTAATCTGATCTTTTAGTGACATACAGATCTGTAGTTGGAATTATTCATCTTCAAACTCTTCTGAACTTTTCGAACAATCATCTTTGTAAATGTTAAATTCCCAAATACATGTTTCCATTATTCCGTTCAATCAAAGCTATCTGAAAGATCAAATAAAAAAATGCAGTTCATATAAAACAAAATGGAAAATGTGTCTATGGGCTACAAATGATCCTGCTCGTAAATATGCACGTGTCAACTTCCACATTGAGATACATGTACAGGATTCAAGTAATTAAGACTGTTTTGTGATTTTAACATTCGGTTGAGGCAAACTAATTAAAAGTTAATGGACGGAAACGAAAAATTCAGCATTTTGTATGTTTATAAATGGCCTTAACTCAAGAACGGTAGAAGTTAGGCCACTCAATTTAAATCTTGATCTGTGTTTTATGGTAATATGCATTGTATATACGATTTTTTACATTTGCTTGAGGCAAACTTAAGTTACAGAACAGAAGCGAAACATCCAGCTATTTTTATGTTTATAAATGGGCATAACTCAGGATGGTTAAAGTCTTGCAACATCTTACACTAACCTTATCAAAAACGAACTGTAACTTGTAAAGTAAGCAAATGTTCCAGAGAGATGTACAAGGACTGAAGGAGCAGCCAGATCTCATCGCCGTATAAATAAGATGTGCAAATGATTGTACAACTGCACATCACATATCAGGCCCTCGCTCTAAAATTCATAATATATTCCTTTTCATAGAGTAACCGATTCTTTGCACGCATTCTTAAAATAATGACTTTTAATTCACTAATAACTATTCCGACCGAACTGCAATTGTCATAATAAGAATTATATTTAAAACAGCACTTTCAAAACCTTTTGCAATGAGATAAGAAAGAACACTTTTCAAAAACAATTATGATTCTTTATTTCAGCATTCTGAGATACTTCTTTCTAGCCAGTTAAAAGTTTAATCTTTTAAATTACCTCTAAAGATTTACCTCAAAATATATCCGTCCCTAATGTTCTCTGTGGTTGTAGTAACTTCTGCCATTTTGTCTGCCTTTTAAACTTTTGTGTTTCTTTAAACAAATTCCTTTTGATAGAAGTGTCTGGTGACTTATAAAGAACAGCGTATTATATTTTGACTGAAATGGTCATGTTATCCATGAAGATGCAGACTTTTTGTCAATTATTCTGTGTGCCAAACAGATTCCATAAGAGTGTGAGTACAGTTCTTTAGGTACTTATGAAAATGTTCAAAACTGATTTTTTTACATAAAATAATCTCTTGCTCGTTTATTCGTTTTTCGCAATGGTGTGTTATTTTTTCATAGACTTATGAGTATAAATATCCTTTGGATTCAGTGGCGGATCCAGTTAGGGTTCTGTGCTTTGAACACCTTTTTTTACGATCATTGGTTTTAAATTGGAACAAATGTTTTGAACCCTCTTTTAAAAATGATTGGTCCCGCCCCTGGGTATCTTTCACTTTTTGCTAAAATAATAGGTACATTTTCCATCTTTCTATGCAACAATTTCATAGCTAGTGTGTCCAAACAGCTGTTCTAAGACTAAGCGTAAAGAAAGTTAACTTTTTAATTTTTTAAATGTTTAAAGATTACTTCAACTTTCACCAGTAGGAAATAATAATGAGATTACCAATTAGAAACATTATTAATATCATAATAATTAAACTTAAGATAATAAATAATATTTATCTAATAATTTTACGTTCAAACTTATGTTCGCATGTTTTCAGATACATCTCCAATATAAAAAAAAAACACATCATGAAAAAATTAACTTGTTATGTGTTCCTCTTCTACTAGCTTCAAAATGTATCCAAAATCAAGAATGTGGAACATACTCTATCTGACATAATCATTTGGTAACTGATGCAATTAGTGTCTCGAGCTCTTTTATGCCCGTCTTGAAAATAAAAAAAACTAAATATAAAATAAACAACTCTGCTAATGCTCAGGTTAGTTGTCATATTATGCAACATACTTAATAATATAGAAACCAATGGAGATAACAAAGAATTTCTTTTGTCATACAAAACACTGTCAAAAACCCAAACATACTATCCACACTGATCTGTGTCCACACTTGTAGTATATAAATTTATCTTTGTGATAAAACAACTTGTCAGATTAATATAGTCAAATTTTGTTATAGCATTAAGCTTTGCTTCATGATACACCTCTTTCTTTAATGATATGATTATCGTTATCATAATCAGTTTTGGAGTTCCATAAATGTTTTATTCCAAATTGTTCTTGTTTATAATGGAGTGATCGATATTATTCTTATGCAGTGCTATCGTAAAAAATATGCCAATTGATTCGCAGATGCGGATCGGTCGAGAATTTGAAAAGAGGCATAAGCAGATACTTATCAAACGTCTAGTATGCATTGAGCATATATGTCGGGTATCCATGACGGGACCTTAGTATCCTTGACCCCCACCCCTCACCCCACCTCTAGTAAACTGAGCAAAACTAACCTCCAATTTCTTGAACTGTGATGAATGTTTCATAAACGAAACTGGAAAACTATCCCGTCTATGTTTAACTTGTCTTTCCTCCTTTTGATGTCCACTGTCTGTCATCTTCGTTGCACGTACATAGAGAGAAATACCAAGTGATCATATTATACAAAATTAAGATCAGTGTCATATAAACTGGTCCGCCGTTCCATCTATAGCTTCGCACCGTCAGTGTAGCGATAAGTGAACACAACAGGGGTCCAGTTTAAGTGTCCTACGTCTTGTCATTAATTATCTTGTGTTTCCATTTGAAGACTTCTCGGCATGTGGTAACACTAGGGTGCCTACAGTCAACGTACGCGTGCATTACATAAAATTGATAAGGCTTTTAAGCCACGTTTGTTGTAATTAGTAATAATTATTTTACAACTTCTGATAGATATGCGGCACTTGTTTGCTAACATAAATTAAACAAATCGAAAGTTGCAAATTATTTGAATCTGTGTCATTTCATAGAGGTTATTAATGTATGGTCATTTTATATCTTTCAAATAAAATAATATGTTAAAAATGGACAACTACAAAATTATAATGGTCTGGATGGATGGTCCATCGATTTTGTATTCTTTTAATTTTTAAAACATTTTATCTATTCTAATATTATAATTTTGCTCATTATTCTCTATTTGATCATCCTTTTATTTTCTATTCTTTATATTTTTTTTGTATATGCTATATTTTTTGTCCTTTATTCTGCGTTTCCCAATCGCGTTATTTGATATTCTGTCAACTCCAACAAGACCCTCAAGTATTATTACCGATAAAATAGTCGTTTGAGAATGTGTATCATTTTGTCTTATCCTTTCTTTTATTTGTTTTAAAAGATTGGAAAGAAGGTATATATGTATGGGTGCTGCTGATTTTATGGACACTTAAGGGTGACTTGGGAATAGAATTGTCTTCATCCGCCAAAATAGAAAAAAATGTAAAACCCGTATAAAAAGTTTACCGAACTTCATCCTGGTCTCGAGATCCTGGTCTACCCTTTATTACAGGTATTCCCCATGGTATGTATTGTTTTAAAATAGCTTTTCGTTCCGTGCATGTATGCATGAACTATTTGACACTGCACGTTCTGCAACCACCAATCTGTCAATCAATCGATTTTATAGAAAAGATGTATCATATCTTACATCAAAACAATGTATAACGCCACCCGTTCATCTTTTTCTACAAAATGATATATGTGCAGATCACACTGCTGACATTACTAGACCAGGCCACATGTATATGACACTTCATCTATACCTGAGGCTGTGGATGGGGGTTTACAGAATAGAGAATAATGAACAAAAAATAGAAAGAATAGTATCGGAAGTATTGGAACAGAATATAAACAAACAGGAACATAAATTGTACGGCTCTAATTAGAAAGGATTACAGTTCAAACACAGCTGCATCATACATAAAGTTAACGGTCAATCAGACAGTCTGCTAAAGTTTACGAAAACAATAAATCTACAAATACTTAACACGCTAGGCCAAAGCAAATCAATCTAGGCAATTAAATACCGATCTTAGATAAGAAATAAATGTGCAAGTTTCACCCTATGACAGTTTTCAGATAATAAAAAAAGACGATTTTTAAGTTTGCTGAACATGTTGTGGCTAAAATTATGTGCGTATTCAGGACTTGAACAAAATAACAATAAATACAGTAGATATAGGTTCGTAATGGAATGTCTTTATTGACTTTGTCTTGTGTAACAAGCTCTCTTGAAATCCCAGCGGGTTTCAGCAACTTTAAAGTAAGTGCTTTGGTACTTTTGTAGTTTTATAATTTTTTTTACTTAATTCGCCATTTATTATTTTATAATTTACATATGAAACAATAACCCGGATAAATCATTCCAGAAACATGATAGTGCTTACATTTTATAAGAGGATAACAAAATTAGAGAATTATATTTATTTAGATTGATATCCATGATGGAGCAAAGTTTCAACCACTTTTTTATGTCCCTTTTTATCATAAGATATTCGCGTCATTATTTATATAAAGAATGATGAGGATGACGATAAAAACGATGTCCGATGTCCAGTGGTAACTATTACAACATACATACACCCAGAATAACAACATGATTTATGTTATTAACACGTTTTGTACTAGACAAACTGAGTCAGATGTTTTGACGCATTTTTCAGCAGATACAAATAACTTTGTAAGAAGCTTAAAACGTGCCAAGACGCATTATTCTAACTTCAATCGTACCAGTATTCAAATGCTTTTATTACTTATAAACGAATGTTTTCTTAACCTTCATTATTTGTTTGATAAGAGCAATGTTACATGTAATATCATGGAAAAAAAAAATTGTTTTTTACGGAACAAGAAGCTAAGTCAACAGTTGTATATTCCGGACGTCAACACAAAAAAAACAGCATGCAAATATATATATGGGGGATAAGTATACCATTTTTTACACATCAGACTGTACTAGTTATATCATAACTTTGGATACACCAAACAAGGTACTTTATATATGAGTAACAGGCAATGTACGCCCTCTATTTTATAGAACTAATTCATAACTATTTGTTTCATTTGTATTCATCTGTCAAATGTGTGTGTTCTGCAAGGTTCAGCAGTTCTTACCCTTTCATTTGATACATGTATTTATATAACTTACCAAAAATTATTCTGCATATAATATAGTTTGATTTAAATACGTAAGAACTACTAAATTTTTTAAATACGTACTTCTTTCCTTTTTGAACGCGCCAAAAATGGTTGGTGTAACATCTTACGAAGTCTATTCAATTTTTTGGGCAAACTATTTCGCTCTGGCTGTTGCTAGTGGTCGTCTCACACGTGCAGTGTTGTGAGATACTTTTCGTTCCACGTTGAAGGTTTAATGTGACTTACAGCAATTACAGCGCTGTTCCTTTGCTTAATTTTTTAATGTGTTTTTTTAATGTGGTTATATATTCATTTTCTGTCACGGATTGATACTCAATATTCTTTTGTTTTTCTATGGAAAAAATGTTCCTTTACAAAAAAAAAATATTGGTAAATTCCAAACTTCGATTTTTTTTTTAATAATGTAAATAATTTTTAATTTTAACAAGGAGGTTATTATGAGATATTCTAACCTAACTAAACGAAAAAGAGAATTGTAATATAAAATCTTACGATTCTAAAGTTTCTTCGAACAAGATCTGTTATCATATGCTAATTACCCATATCATATTTTAATGACCACATACTGTGGCCATAGTGATCATATAAACCCTAATAAATTATAAACATCCGAATGTAAAATTTCGCACGATAGATAATGACAAACAAACGACGGAAATTACATAATAAATCCACAGCGTGTATCTTAATATATTTGTCAGTACATGGATAACCCGAATAATCCAGTCGTTATATTACGATCACTTCGATCACTCCATTAACCATTTCATCGAGAAAAGTAGTGAGTGGATAGGGGCTCTGAATTATTCGAGTTAGTACATGGAGGAAAGATATTCAAAGATTAGGAGCGACGATTCAATTTCCATTTGTGTATTGTATTTGTCGTGGTTGAAACGGCACCAGGAACCTATCAGGATAGACAACAAAAGTCTGTAAGTATCTAGTTTATGTCTTTATAAATATTAACATAGATATTATAATAGATATAGGAAGACGTGGTGTGAGTGCCAATGAGACAACTCTCCATCCAAATAACAATTTAAAAAGTAAACCATTATAGGTTAAAGTACGGCCTTCAACACGGAGCCTTGGCTCACACCGAACAACAAGCTATAAAGGGCCCCAAAATTAGCTAGTGTAAAACCATTCAAACGGGAAAACCAACGGTCTAATCTATATAAACAAAATGAGAAACACGTAAATATTACATAAACAAACGACAACTACTGTACATCAGATTCCTGACTTAGGACAGGTGCAAACATTTGCAGCGGGATTAAACGTTTTAATGGATCCAAACCTTATAAGCCTTTCATGCCTTCTGTTGACAAATTTTCTTAACTATGCACTATTTTAGTAGACCACCGATGTCCTTTTTGAACTAAAAGAACCTCTTTGAAAAGACACACCTCAGTCGAATCTTTCTTCTCAAATGAATGCCTGAATGGTCATCAAATTTATACTTGTTATGGGCAGGCATTTTCGAATAATTTAAAAAAAAATGTATTAATTCTGACTGCAAAATTTAGGAATTTTAAATGGTAAATAATATACATTGTATCCTGAGGGAAATGTACACTCTTAGACAACAGTGAATTTTTCATAAATATTATATAATGGTAAAAGTGTAGCATACACATGATATATATCATGTGTACTAACGATTAAACTTTGGAAGAAATATAGTTAAGCATGAATACAAATTAATGGGTCCTATTTGGAAAAAATAAATTTTCTCAGAAAGGTATCGCTTTCTTCAGAGGTTTATATGAAACGTTCATGTATGTTGTGCAGTGATGTTTTTTTCTTTCTCCGACGCCTGTATGCGAGACATAGTAGGTATTGCAACCCAGCGGCACCGGCGACGATGGTGTACACTCTTTGTTTGAAGCATTATATTTCATAGGTTAGACAATCTAAATGTTTCATACGATATGTTACGAAATTTCCGTCTGTCATATATCAATGTCCCGGCAACCTCATTTTCATGGTTCAGTAACTGCTTGATACATTTTGTTTTGTTAAATAAAAAACTCACTTATTATGAGTAATATGATAACTATGTTTGGTATATGGGTTCCTAGCAACATTTACATGTTCGTCAGCTAGGTACATGTAGGGTTAACCTGACCTGGACCTTATTCCATGGATCATTTATCAAAGATAAAGTAACTTAAGCAAGACTGTATCTAGATACTATAACTAGTCAGTCATCTATATTTGCTGTATTGATTATTGAAATGATTGTAAGCTGTACATATCCACCCGATAGGTTCCGTCTGACCTTGGCCTCAATTTCATAGTTCATTGGCCGATGTATGGTGTTGTGGTTTGGTCTATTTCTCAGATGCCTTAAGCAGTAGGGTACCAATATAATGTGTATCATGTATGGAATCGTTGTCAGCTGGAAATGTCCGTCTGACAGGTCTCAATTGACTTCGACCTCATTTTTATGGTTCATTGGACAATTTTTAGTTGTGTGGTTGGGTCAATTTTTCGGGCATTATAAGCAATAGGTCAATAATATGTAGTGTATGGAACAACCATGACAACTGTGGTGTCATGTCTATCTGTCGGGGTTAACATGACCTTAACCTAATTGTTTGATGATAAGATGTTGTATTAAGATCTGATTCTCAGGTACTATTAGCATGATTAGCAACACCAGAACACACCCACAAAATCGCGGTCATATACAGCTTGTGAACTGGGATGATTTTTTGTATTAAAAAGATATTATGTATGGAGAACTTTTTGGAAAAGTATCAAAAGCCCTCTCCCTTCTTTCAAAGTCTGATATTTGTTTCCTTTCTGTTAAATTCAATATTTTTTGTGTCTCTGGTCTCAGACCACAATTACTCTTCTCCTTTGCTACAATGCATCTTTTGGTAAAATTTGCATCGCTCCAAACATGAAATAATTGTAACTACTTATATATAGACCATATTAGTCTAATAAAATATGCTTCTAGAACAATTCATCAGTGCTTTTTCTTATGAGGGCATTATTAACATGCCAATGGTAGGATATGAATCTTGTATATATGACTGACCGACTAAGGCTAATTTTAGGGGTGGTCGGAGGGGTCCTGATCCCGAAATCCCCGGCTTAAAAACACGAAATCCCGAGATGCAGAATTTAAAGAAATTCATATCCCGAAATCGAAAAATATACTCCCGGATCCCGTAAGGGTCAATCCCAAAATCCCGAGGTTCCGAAAAAGTCCTGATTCCCTCTTATCCCTACCCTACTTTCTTTTTTGCCAACTCACTTCTTTCAATTTCAACAATAAATTTTATGCCCCATCTTTTGGCATTGTGTTTTCTAGTCTGCGAATCTGTGCGTGCGTTCGTTTGTTCGTCCTTCCGTCTGTCCCGCTGCAGGTTAAGGTTTTTGGTCGAGGCATGATGAATAATTTATCGTGGTGGAAAGAGAGAGAAGCGACACACAAAATAAGGTCTTCTCGTTTAATAATATACATGACAACAATCATACATTGTAGTTGTGCATTGCTAATGTTAAGTATACGTGATATTTGTAGTAAAACCTCCATACTAAAGACTTTCAACATGATTTGAATGATAAGTAAGAAAAAGGCGAGACATTTGCACTCATATTTGGGTAATAAAATGTGTAAAATGTTGACAAAAGTACATGTACCTAAATTTCAATATATTTTTGTATCAGAGTGCCGAAGGAGCATCTTTAACATTTTGAGAGGAAAATGGATATTTTGTTGAATGGGGGAATGTGTTGGGTACATTACTCATACTTTTGCCTGAGGAAGCTGCTGTTTTTTTTTAAACATGTCTTACTTGTTTTCTGGTATGTTGAATGGGGTAGGTAAAAGTATTGTCAACACCAGTCCTGTGTGTTGTTTAAAACTTAATGAACCCTGTTTTTTTAATTGTAATGTGTGTCTTCAGTTCGCTGTCTCCTAGGCATGAAACATTCATCTGTTTTAAGACTCTATGATTGATTGATTGATTGATTGATCATGACTGGCTGAATGTCCAATGGCAAATATTACATGCATATTCAGGAAGTTGGGAACGATTCATGCCAATCCTGATAAAAAATAAAGAAATATGCCTGAAGAAAATTAATAACAGAGTAAGTGTTCCTGCATTTTAACTTCAAATATTTCTTGTAGAGTGAGAAAAATGTTATGAAACACCAGTCCTGACTTATACAGTGTTTCTGAAGATGGAGATTAGGTATGTAATAATGAGTTTTTAATTTGATATAGTGTTGACTTTTAAATTGTAAAAGTTTAATGAGTTACTGTACGTTAATCCCTTTATTGTATAAAAATTCAACAACTGCTGTTCAAGTGTAGCTCGAATAATCCAAGCCCTTTCTGTGTCCGATTTTCTCCAACACGAGGTTAATGTAGCCTTCGTAGATCAGCGGAATATAACTGAATTATTCGGGTTAGTTCAAGTGCATAGCATAGCCATCTTTATATTGCTGTATCCAGAGGCAATATATATATATATATATATAAGAAGATGTGGTATGGGTGCCAATGAGACAACTCTCCATCCAAGTCACAATTTATAAAAGTAAATCATCAAAGGTCAAAGTACGGACTTCAACACTGAGCAAGACTGTTATTAATGACAATTAAAAGAGTGAATAATATTATATAAACAAAATAGACATCATAAATAAAAGAAAGACAGACAGTTTCTTCATCAAATATAATAAATTTTGGTATGATAACTAAAAATGTTTGAAATTGTTTTGAATTTGTCGTTACTTCTTTCAGATCAGGCCTATCCAGAAGCAAGAAAAAGAACAATTCATAGCACGTACATCTACAGAGAAAGACATGTTTAAAAAAACAGATTTATTTTCAATTTTAGAAAAACCTGTTGAACTTTTACTATTTCTTATCTGTTTATTTTACATTTATATGTTGATAATTTTTTTTTAAATTGCTGCACAGTTTTTCTATTCAGTCCCATATAACAAAAATAGTCAGATCGCAACTTCAAATAAAATACATGTTTATGAATGTTATATGTCATTAAATAGACATGAAAGATGGAAAATTATATAGGAACACATTTCTTATGACCTAAATGTATTGTCAAGGTAAATTTATTATGTGAACATATCAAATATTATAAAAAATACTGCTGGTTTAAAATAAAATTATTCTATGTAGCCTAATATATTCATACAGATCAGTGTATTTTTTCCTAAACAAATTTTACATATTTTTATAACCAGAATAAATTTATTCTGTGTCTCAACCTTTTAAGTTAACACAACTACTGTACTATCAAAATAGATTTATTTTATATATCATAATACTTTTAATCCACATTGAATGTAGAATAAATTTATTCTGTGTCGCCTCCTTAATATGATAACTGTACTTTCAGAATAAATTTATTTTATATATTATTATACAAGACAAAAATCACATTCAACATAGAATTAATTTATTCTGTGTCTCAACCTCACCATACAGATTACTTTACTTTCAAAATAAATTTATTTTATATATTATTATAATCATAAATGACATTAAATGTAGAATAAATTTATTCTGTATCACAGCCTCAGCATACAGATTACTGGACTTTCAAAATAAATTTA
The DNA here is from genome assembly GCF_036588685.1 of Mytilus trossulus. Classification (NCBI taxonomy): domain Eukaryota; kingdom Metazoa; phylum Mollusca; class Bivalvia; order Mytilida; family Mytilidae; genus Mytilus; species Mytilus trossulus. The sequence continues at coordinate 32,784 of NC_086382.1, read as the reverse complement.
TTTTAAATATTGTTATAATCATAAATTACATTAAATGTAGAATAAATTTATTCTATGATTTTCTCGAACTGATAATAGATATCAAGGCTCTTTATAATAAATTTATTTTATAAATGATTATATACAGAAAGCACCATGCATTTAGAATAAATTTATTCTAAGTTGCATCATTTACGGAGAGTTGAATGAAAATGGACAGTAAAGTGTAGAATTCAGTATAAATTTATTTTGAATTGTATCAAATAAATACTAATAAAACATAATTGTCTTTGTTTTTCATGATTTTTTCTCAAATACATCGGTTATAGAATAAATTTATTACGTTCTGGTCTTATTTTGGCCTCTAATTGCACTTGTCAGAAATTAGAGTGAAAAAAGAGGAAAATTGGTTTTTTCCTTTTTTATTCTGCTCTCTGTTCTATGTTCTCTCTAAATAGAACTGCAAAAACATTAAAACTTGTATGTTCTTTCTAAATATGCATGAAATACTTGCAACTGGACAATACGCGATCATCAGTTTACAGTTAATTTGTGCAGTATAACTGTAAAAACATTAAAACTTGCAAAACAAGTGTTCGCTCTAAATATACACAAAGTACTTGTGTCTGGACAATACGTAATCAACAGTCTAAAGTTTATTTTTACAGTTACAAAATAAATTTGCAATTAAAACGGGCGTTGATCACACAATAATAATATTCATAAAAAAAGAATCTATAAAACCTATGCATGAAATATGTGGCACTGGACGTTATGTCTCTTTATCGTGTTTATTTAGTGATGCTGGAAAACTAAAATTTATTAAAATAACGGATAACCAGTTTATGATTTGATAAGATTTTAAATTACACACAAACTATTGACAAAAGTGAGAGAAAAAAATGCTGTTGCAATGCAATGCAATATGCAGATAAATATAAAAGTTTATTAATAATGACAGATTCATTTTGCAATTATTATAATCATTAAAACCCTACATTGAACATTGAACTAACTAAATCTAATAAATGACAACTTCATCACCTGTGTCTCCCATCATATAATTGCCGTCAACGTTATCAGCAATTTTATTTAGGAGATACATGTATTAGCGCTACAAGACGTGTGACGTTTTGGCGTTAAATATTGGACACGTTTTGGCAAATAACAATTATCGGACACGTTTGGGGGTTATGAAATCGGACACGTTTGGGGAATATTGTACATTTCGGACACGTATAGGGAGAAAAGACACGTTTGGGGGAATCGAACACGTTTGGGGGGAAGGACACGTTTGGGAGTGTTACATATATATTGGTGGGCTGGTCGACACTTATTAAATATTAGTTTACAATTTAACATAGAAAACATAGACGAATAAGTGCCGAATGTCGACCTGCCGATCTTACTTTTAAGCATACATAGACGAATAAGTGCCGACTGCCGACCTGCCGACCTTACTTTTAAGCATACATAGATAAATAAGTGCCGACTGCCGACCTCACTAATAGGAATAACTTCAACGTTATTTTAATACATTAAGTATCTTTGTACGTATGATTTTCTATTTTTTTAGCATATAAATATATATTTTTTAACCGGAACTATTTGTCCCTATATTCTACTTGAGCCCAATTTCCAGGAGTATATTGTGAGCCTGTGTATGTATAGAGATACGTGTCACCATCCTTGTTTGGTGTTGGTCTTTTTTATAGATAAATTGTTTCGAAGTTGACCGATATGAATAGAATTTGGCAGAAAAAGGATGACGCTACTTAATATACAGTAACGTTTGAATTATTGAGAGGCATTGGCAAAATATGTAACGGGATCTGAGTGATGTTTGTTATTTTGTTTTCATTTCCCTTGTCTAGTTTTGTAAATTTCCTATTAATTCTACTGATTGAGTTTTATTTCAAACTAACAGGATGCACATTCAGCTTCAAAAAAATCATTAAGTGATTTCCATGTACATTTTGAATTGAATGATTTGAGGTTGCAAAATGAACAGTGGCAAATATTTCAGGCATGTTCAGGACGATACAATTAAATTTCAAATTGTTGTGTCTAAAAGACGTATTTCTAATAAAGCCATCAAAAAAGGTTACTAATAAAAACATTCCGTCAGTTATAAAAGTGAAAGATAAAATAATACATGTTTTCAATATACAAAATATAGTATATTCTCCGTCTGATGTACACGATTGGGTTACGGACAAACCTTGCAAACTATTTTCAATGTAACTTCAATATTATGTCTTTCGTGAAAATTGATACAATAAAATAAATCTGAGAACATACATGCATCCTCTATAGAAATAATTTGTTTCGAAAAACGGAATTGAAAGGAAAAAAAAAGAAACGGTCTGAATGCTCTAATTTTATTTCGTCCCATCGAGTGCGCATTAACTTCGGGGTTGACATCCCAAAATGACTTTTTCCTCATTCCGATGTTGCTGTCCTGGATAAACGGCGCATATACGATTACCGTATTGACAATCTCTTTTTACAAGCTACCGGAACTATATTTTCTGTACATTCCAATAATATTCCGAAACTGGTTTCACTTGGAACATTTGGAGAAAGTTGTGCATGCTTTAAATTATCCAAGTTCAAGGACACTTTTATTATAATTCTTTGTTAATTCCATTCCAAAAATGATTTTCTGTCTGATTTTCAACGACTGCTTGTACTATGTATTTTCGATAAACTATATCCCGTATTATTTTCCAATAGAATTTTTATTATGCAGCGTTTTTCGGCAATCCTTTTAAAACGAATTGCACTTATAATGTCACAAAAATCGTCCGTATTTGCAAACATCCTGCGTTTCTATAGTTTGGATTTGTACTTAAAAAACAAATTCATCGAGAAACGGCACCATCAGACTAGGTGACCATTGATCAGCTTTACAAATTCAATGCAAACAGACAGAAGTCAGTGAAAACGTTATTGAGATTCTTGCTGCAGAATCAACAACACCTCTATCTTGTGAAAGGACAAGACGGGGACGAGTCATAAACAAACAAGACATATGATCGATTTCTCTTAAAATTAGCACCCTATACACTATAAAATTGAGAATGGAAATAGGGAATGTTTCAAAGAGACAACAACCCGACCATAGACCAGACAAATAGCTTTTCATGTTTTCAGGGCGGGAGAAAAGAGAAAGGTACTCCCTGTCCGCCACTCATATAGGAAGTTTTACTATATAAACCATTGTTTTAACGTATTTGTTTTCTTTGGTCGGCCAATTTAGATTATTGTTCTATTAAAATCTTAACACAAGTCATTTTTTTTTACAAGAAAGTTTTTTTTACAAAACTATTCCCCAAATGAATGTGCGAAAGTAACGCAACAATAAATTAACCAAATATGGACGTTACACAGGCTAAGCTGCAAGAGGAGCTAGCTTAAGGACAGTTTATATTTATTGATAGTACAGTAACGGTCACTGTACTGGTAATCTTAAATAATAAGAAACGGCATTAATTGAGCTTGTTTCAGATTTATGGACATAGCCAAGCCTTCTTAGTACTCTATTCTTTGATTAAAAGTTTTATCGTCAGTATGGGATTTCTTCCCTTTTGGGCTTTTTTTAGATCAAGGTAGAACTATATACAATGCAGTTACTAAGTTTTATGCGTATAGATTTAAAATTATTTGAAAAAAAACCTTGAATTTCTAAATCACAGACTAGATTCACGTCGTAGGATACCTTCTTTTTGCAATAGTTGATTGAGTATTAACCCCAAACGTTAAGGTATATGTAGCTCGGGGAAAAAAAAGGGGGGACTTCAATACTTTATTGATAGGGGAGGCGCTAGGATTCTTTAACCCCACCGTATTCGTATTTACGGATCGGTCATTATTTATCTCCAGGGAGTCTGCAAAAAAAGTAGGGGGGGTCATGATGTAAATTCAATCAGATAGAGGTGGCCATTCTGTTTCTTGTTGATCAAGTAGAGGGGTTATGATTTTATTGGCCATGGATTCATTGATCACCATATACCATGACCATATACATGTATAGTTGCTAAGGCCCTTCAGTGCTTACTAGTTTGACTCTGTCACAAATATTAAACTGTCACTAATCTATCTAAACTAGTCACTTTACTCTTTGACTAATTTTATTGTCAACTGACCAATGAATATTACCCAAAAATGTGCAAAATTAATCACTTTTATCATGTTTTTTCTTAGGCATGTCAGATGTTATAGGACACTTAAGAGACTAGGAATAGAGACTATAAGATTGGTGTGATAATCCTGGCTTCACGACAGCAAAAGTAGACTTTGCTTTTTGAAGGTTACACCATTTCAAAATTTTCTAGAGGAACCCATTTATATTTTATAAACTGTTGTTTCATTTGTAAATCATATATTCTATAAAGACATTTTCAAAGCGTTTTCTACTTATTTTTAATCCGTATCTTAAATATACCTCATATATATTTCCAATATTAATGTATGAATGATTTGTTCATTGTGGAAGACGTGTCAGAGCGGAATGTGACAATGTGGAAATAAACGTGTCAGATCGGAGAGAGACAATGTGGAAATAAATATGTCAGAGCGGAGAACGACAATGTGGAAATAAATGTGTCAGATCGGAGAGAGACAATGTGGAAATAAATGTGTCAGATCGGAGAGAGACAATGTGGAAATAAATATGTCAGATCGGAGAGAGTGGAAATAAATGTGTCAGAGCGAAGAGTGACAATGTAGAAATAAATGTGTCAGAGCGAAGAGTGACAATGTGGAAATAAATGTGTCAGAGCGAAGAGAGACAATGTAGAAATAAATGTGTCAGAGCGAAGAGTGACAATGTGGAAATAAATGTGTCAGAGAGGAGAGTGACAATGTGGAAATAAATGTGTCAGAGCGAAGAGTGACAATGTGGAAATAAATGTGTCAGAGCGAAGAGTGACAATGTAGAAATAAATGTGTCTGAGCGAAGAGTGACAATGCAGAAATAAATGTGTCAGAGCGAAGAGAGACAATGTAGAAATAAATGTGTCAGAGCGAATAGTGACAATGTGGAAATAAATGTGTCAGAGCGGAGTGTGACAATGTGGAAATAAATGTGTCAGAGCGAAGAGTGACAATGTAGAAATAAATGTGTCAGAGCGGAGAATGACAATGTGGAAATAAATGTGTCAGAGCGAAGAGTGACAATGTAGAAATAAATGTGTCAGAGAGGAGAGTGACAATGTGGAAATAAATGTGTCAGAGAGGAGAGTGACAATGTGGAAATAAATGTGTCAGAGCGAAGAGTGACAATGTGGAAATAAATGTGTCAGAGCGAAGAGTGACAATGTGGAAATAAATGTGTCAGAGCGAAGAGTGACAATGTAGAAATAAATGTGTCAGAGCGAAGAGTGACAATGTAGAAATAAATGTGTCAGAGCGAAGAGAGACAATGTAGAAATAAATGTGTCAGAGCGAATAGTGACAATGTGGAAATAAATGTGTCAGAGCGGAGTGTGACAATGTGAAAATAAATGTGTCAGAGCGAAGAGTGACAATGTAGAAATAAATGTGTCAGAGCGGAGAATGACAATGTGGAAATAAATGTGTCAGAGCGAAGAGTGACAATGTAGAAATAAATGTGTCAGAGAGGAGAGTGACAATGTGGAAATAAATGTGTCAGAGAGGAGAGTGACAATGTGGAAATAAATGTGTCAGAGCGAAGAGTGACAATGTGGAAATAAATGTGTCAGAGCGGAGAGTGACAATGTGGAAATAAATGTGTTAGAGCGAAGAGTGACAATGTGGAAATAAATGTGTCAGAGAGGAGAGTGACAATGTAGAAATAAATGTGTCAGAGCGAAGAGTGACAATGTGGAAATAAATGTGTCAGAGCGGAGTGTGACAATGTGGAAATAAATGTGTCAGAGCGAAGAGTGACAATGTAGAAATAAATGTGTCAGAGCGGAGAGTGACAATGTGGAAATAAATGTGTCAGAGCGGAGTGTGACAATGTGGAAATAAATGTGTCAGAGAGGAGAGTGACAATGTAGAAATAAATGTGTCAGAGCGAAGAGTGACAATGTGGAAATAAATGTGTCAGAGCGGAGTGTGACAATGTGGAAATAAATGTTTCAGAGCGAAGAGTGACAATGTAGAAATAAATGTGTCAGAGCGGAGAGTGACAATGTGGAAATAAATGTGTCAGAGCGGAGTGTGACAATGTGGAAATAAATGTGTCAGAGCGGAGAGTGACAATGTGGAAATAAATGTGTCAGAGCGGAGTGTGACAATGTGGAAATAAATGTGTCAGAGAGGAGAGTGACAATGTGGAAATAAATGTGTTAGATCGAAGAGTGACAATGTGGAAATGAATCATCTATAATACAAGAAATTATTGAAAGACCAGTAAATGCTGCATTTCAAAATCTCTAAATAAATGATAGGCTCATTGCCTGTATATAAATCAAATAAATGGCTTTTGTAATTTGAAATAAACACGTTAAAAATAAAAAAGGGAAAATAAATAATTCCCATTTTGGCATAGTTTTGATATTGACTTTTTACTTGAAGATGATATATACTAGTTTAGTGAAAATGAACGCAACACTTAACTCCAAATTGTACACATGAAACTAAAAGTTAAAATAATACAAGACTAACAAAGGCCAGAGTCTCCTGACTTGGTGATAGGCGTAAAAATGCGGCGGGGTTAAACATGTTTGTGAGATCTCAACCCTCCCCTATACCTCTAGCCAATGCAGAAAAGTAAACGCATAACAATAAGCACATTACAATTCAATTCAAGAATTGTAATGTGCTTATTACTGAGTTTTAGTCCGAGTTCGATGTCAGAAGATGTATTTTTTTTAATGACATAAATTTGTAATACACAAATCACATCAGACTACTAGCAGTTAACTGACATGCCAGCTCCAGACTTCAATTACACTGATTGAAATGTATAGTTCGTGTTGAATTGTTATACGCCCTGTTACGGGACGTATTATTGTATACTTCTGTCTGTCCGTCTGTCGTCAACATGTCGGACATAAAAGTCATAATAAACGAATGACCGGTGAAAAAAGTTTAATAATGACAACTATCCATTGAGTTATAAGAAACATATGCACTATTTTTTTTTAATTTGAGGTTTCTTATGCCTTTAAATGAAAAACGCGTTCACCAATTGCCGTAAAACTTTGATGAATCGTTTACATCTATTTAGGTGAGCTCCCTTTCTACTTATGAATTTTGATTTTACGTTTCCAAGTTACGGGGTTTTATTCTTTAAAAAAAGGGATTTTACAGTTTTCGGACAATTATAACTCAAGAACGCTTTCACCAATGCTTATACAACTTTGATAAATTGTTTATATCTGTTGATGTAAATTCAGTCCATACCACAAATAGAAGACTGGGAATTTGAGATTCGGGGAATTTACTCCAAGAGGGGTGGGGTTGTGTTTCATTTTTTTCTGCAAATTTTTCGAAATATCTTAAGAAAAAATCTCCAATTGCACAGTATTGCACAATAGATTTTTAATACCTTTGACCACATTTATTTTGTGTCAGAAACCTATAATATGTCAAAAATTTGACTAAAATCCAAATTTAGACCGTATCAAGCTTGCGTATTGTATTTAAACTTGCCCCAACTGTTCAGCATGGTTCAGTGTTCAGAGGCCTTATATATCAAAGGAACATTTGGGAAAGATGAACGACACTTGAATCATTTCTGTCGTCACATGTGAAATAAAAAAACGATTTCAAATAGCACTTCACACATTTACGTCCAGTGGCAAGTTTATGCATATTCAGAAATAGGACATATGAGTTTTGACTCTTATATGAAATGGGATGTTTGATGAATTATTCCTACATGTAGTATAGAAGACTATAAATATGATGTATGTGATATGAGAAAACTGAAAGTTGAAACTCATGGTCTTATTTACAACCATCTGTAAGACAGAAAAATACAGATTCCGGAAGCTGTATGCTTACATGCTGTAAAAGCCTGTTACTCTTGGTCTATAAGAATCCCCCTCCCCCCCCCCAAAAAAAAAGAAATAATATATAAATATATATATATTTACAACCTGTGATCAATTTTATTTGGCAATCGCCAATGGCAGTCAGCAGGGTTAAAGAACATCAGTTGTTCGACCTGTTAGTCAAATGCGTTTTGTTTAAATATACTTTTCACTCTTTTGGTCTTTTGGAAAATGTTGTTTGTGCTGTTTTTAGACCCTTCTACAACGAAATTTGTTTGACATGCACACGTATAAAAATTGCGGGTTTTATCCAACGCAGTCATAGGTTTGAACGTAGTTTTCAATTTAGACTCGTATATATATATATACATCTGTTGTAGGGTTGTCACTGACTCAGACGTACTTATGAATATAATTATTTTCTGTGACTGTATCTTACATTAATTTGTAGGATCCTTTACTATAGATAATTTAGCTGATCTGTAACAATAACATCTGCATGCCTTATATATCATGTACTGTAGTACACCGCTAGATTAAAACTGACGTGGAAAGGTAACATATGCCCACCGAAAGCTCTTTTTTTGAGAGCCCAGGTGGTCGTGTGGTCTAGCGGGACGGCTGCAGTGCAGGCGATTTGGTGTCACGATATCACAGTAGCATGGGTTCGAATCCCGGCGAGGGAAGAACCAAAAATTTGCGAAAGCAAATTTACAGATCTAACATTGTTGGGTTGATGTTTAGACGAGTTGTATATATATATATATATATATATAAAACGTCTGAATAATAGTCAACGATTTTTCCCACGAGGGCGCTGGATCGTTACAAGTAACGATACATGTACACAATAAAATAAATTATATAAACGCCTAAAAAGTGTACATAACAACACCAATAACACAAAAAGGAACTATAAATGTAATTATTTATAAATATTTCGGATAACAGATATCCTTCGTCAGTCAGATTCTGATGTTAAATGAATCATCTTTAAGTCTTCTTAGATTAAACTTTTACTAAATCTTGAAATTTATACAATAAAAAAGGCAAACCGAACATCAGTTAAGACGCTTGCATCATTGCAAAAATATGTTGAATATGAAATAGGTTATATGACTAATTACATCAGAGAGTTCAAATAAATGTTTTAAATAAAAATAATAATGTGCGATATGAACTAGCACATTTCTAAAGCTTTAACAGTGTCGATAAATATGATGTTACAAGAAAGATTGCGTTAATAAGAATTCCAAATAAACAGCATTGAACGGTCTTATTTCTAAATAAAACGGTCTAAATTTCTAAATATTTCAGATTTAACAACTGTAGTATAGTTACATTAGAGTCTGCGATGTTTAAAACAAACGGCCGTTTAAAAAAATAACAAATTTTGACTAAAGTAAAATAGTTGGACGTGGCTATAACATCGCAGACTCTAATGTAACTACACTACAGTTGTTAAATCTGAAATATTTAGAAATTTAGACCGTTCAGTGCTGTTTATTTAGAAATAAGACCGTTCAATGCTGTTTATTTGGAATTCTTATTAACGCAATCTTTCTTGTAACATCATATTTATCGACACTGTTAAAGCTTTAGAAATGTGCTAGTTCATATCGCACATTATTATTTTTATTTAAAACATTTATTTGAACTCTCTGATGTAATTAGTCATATAACCTATTTCATATTCAACATATTTTTGCAATGATGCAAGCGTCTTAACTGATGTTCGGTTTGCCTTTTTTATTGTATAAATTTCAAGATTTAGTAAAAGTTTAATCTAAGAAGACTTAAAGATGATTCATTTAACATCAGAATCTGACTGACGAAGGATATCTGTTATCCGAAATATTTATAAATAATTACATTTATAGTTCCTTTTTGTGTTATTGTTGTTGTTATGTACACTTTTTAGGCGTTTATATATATATATATATATATAAACGGGTCTAAATTGAAAACTACGTTCAAACCTATGACTGCGTTGGATAAAAACCGCAATTTTTATACGTGTGCATGTCAAACAAATTTCGTATATATATATATACGCTGAATCCTACATACTGCATCGCGGCGATACGCTGCCAAACATGTGCCATATCATGACCACTTTCGGCTATTTTTTTGCATGTACATTTTATCCGTTTCGAGTAGCATTTTAATATTTGAATCTACGGTCAAAATCAGTTAATAGCCCATCAATAGAATTTTTTGAAATTTATAATGCAATTAGATATTGAACATATACATCAGAAAATTTAAAAAAAAAGTATGTCAGCGACTTCGTAATATAGGAAATGGTTGGAGAGGATACTAAAGTACATTGAATATGCTATGAATTTCCAACGTTCTTAGTTTTGATTATGCATGATGATTTTGTGTTTTGTATTGATACATTCTTTTATCATAATGGTCTGGATAAAGGGTCATTCATTGATTAATATTCATTTTTATTTTTTTATTTTTTATATTTTAGCACCTCATCATTCTCTAATCTTTTTTTTTCTCTTGCCTTATATTCTGCAGTATTTGCCGTTATTTTGTATTGCAGAAACCCCAATACAATCTAGAAACTCGCTAGTACAACATATATCAGTTGTAAAAAATATGATATATATGTCTATTATCATTTCTCCTGCTTTATTGGAACGTCCCTTCGAGCGGCTCGCTATTTCACTAGCCTGGGGTCCTGGCTACTGATTAGCTCCGCTATCGACGCAGTATGATTGGGCCAGGTTTTCCAGGCTAGCTATTTCACAAATTAGCAACCTTTACGACGGAATCGAAAACGGCGACGTTATAATACAGTTACGACACTATGGCGGCACCGAGATCGATGCGTATAAACAATAGTGTGATTTCCCTTTAATTTGTTCAACAGAGACATTTTAAAAATACAAAAATAATCATAAATTCTATCAAATTCGTCAGATTGTTGATTTGAGATAATTATGATTTTATTGTTTTATAATAATATTTTAATATAAATTAATGGTTGATATTACAATACATTGCACTTGTATTTATGGCAAAAATTCCTGAGACTATGAAACAATGGACATTTGGCAATTGTTAAAGACTGTGAGGTTACATCAGGGTATCATTCTATCGGATATTGTCCTTAATGTGGGTCTCATATATTGTGGGGTCTAATTAAGCCACCTCATTTTCTCCATTATTTTTTTTTTTACCCATTTTGTCTATTCACTGTTCCGCACTCTCGTTTATATCAAGGTAAATACGTGACTGACGTCAGCCAGTTCCCAGAGGCGGATTTGGCCTGCCTCCCCCCTTTTGAATTTTTGTTTTTGTTTGCTCATATAAGGAATCATTTAAGCGTGACTGAAGCGGGCCCTCTCTTAAGTCAGTCAGTAGGCCCCCACTTATGAAATTTTCGGGATCCGCCACTGGTTCCTATCGATTCATTATGTTATGATTTACGTAATTGACATTTATTAATCCAGATGTTTAAATACGATTCTTTAAATTGAATAACTGTTAAATTTTACTATGCATATGAAATATCCATTAACTTACTTTGTCTTGACAGTAAAAATCAAAAAAAAAACACGTGTATAGGAAAGGACGTCAAAGGGGGATAACCGAGAAACATGGTCCATGTAAAGTAAGAAAGGGGCCAGGAACGTACCCAAAAAAGAAGTGAAATGAAGAACGAAAAACAAAATACATTTTAATTTACGGCACATTTTGGAACAAATCATTTATATTAGAAATAATTTCTGGGATATTTCTCTTAATTATGTTATAAAATGCAGTCTAAATGGGGGTTCTTCATTCTTATTTTCTTTATAAATTTTGCGCATTTTTCTCTTTTCTTATATTTTAGCTGCCTATATTCTTTAATATTTGGGGTCAATGAAAATAAACAACACCCATCATGTTTGATTCTGAATTTGGGGGTCCTAGAAGATTTTGGAAATAGATATGATTGCCCTTATTTATTTAAGTCAGTATAATAAATAATCTTCTTGTATCTGTTTTAATGTTGTGTTTCATTTTATGAGAATATGCTTCTAATAACAAAAACCTCAACTCCTTAATGAAATTGAAAAGTAATATCCTACAATTTTTTTTTTTATTATCAAATTATATTATTATTCAAATAAAAGTCAATAATAGTTTAGGTCAGTCCTGATCGAATTATGAAATAACAACTGAATAAAAGTCAGTTCACTTGTAACAACTTCTAACATCAGAGATAGGCCATTTTTACCTCTAACTCTTGTTCATTTAGTCTTGTAAATACGTCTCATTGCACGGCCAGGGTAACGTTATAATTACCGGTAGGGCGGTGCTTAGGCCATTTATACCTCTAACTTTTGCTCATTACGTCTCGTAAAAAATACCAACCTCCTTGCACGGTCTGGGTTACAATTAGGGCGGCGCGTGGGCAATTTATACCACTAACCCTTGCTCATTTAGTCACAAATAAAACCTGTCTACTTTGCACGATAAGGGTTATAATTAGTGCAGTGCTTAGGACACTTATACCTCTAACTCTTGCTCATTTAGTCACAATCAAGACCAGTCTCCAATACTTCAGTTGTACTATATATGAGCCATATTGAATACCATGTCCTCAGCTGTTTTATTCAGAGAACTCAGTTCTTGCGAATTTCATATTTGTTTAAATATCTTTTTCAACTTTCATCTTATTTTATATTCCATAACATCCAAATGCATGGTAAAAAGCAATACACTGTTGTGACGTCGTTCTAAAAATCAACACAGTTTGAGGAAAAATCTCAAGGGTTTCAACAAAACATTTAAAGGTAACAATTTGTTAATGTTGGCATTTGTTTTGTATAGACCAATGGAAGTAGGGCTCTTGATTATTTTGATAAGCCACTAGTCTAAATACCACGTTAAGATAGTGGGTAAGATTACCCACTATGGAATTATGAACTGACCCCATACATACCGTATTAGGTCACTAACACACTATGTAACGAATATTACCGGGTTTGTAATAACATGAGCAACAAGACGGGTGCCACATGTGGAACAGGATCTGCCTACCCTTCCGGAGCATTTGAGATTATCCCCAGTTTTTGGTGGGGTTCGTGTGCTTAGTTTTTAGTTTTGAATGTTTTGTCTTGTGTATTATTTTTTGTCTGTTTATCCTTTTCAATTTAAGTGTGGCGTGGTCAATTACTTTTTAGATTTGATGGTCAGTTCTTAATCAGTTTAATGATCTTTCGACTTGATTAATGTGACACTTTATACGATATAATAGTTGCACAGTTGAACTGCAATAGCATTTACAAGTTTATCCAAATAATCTAAGACCATAAATCAATGCCTTACATAAATTAAGAACATATGTTTATAAATAGCTCGATCTTTTGAGAAACTTTATATTGGTCAGTCGTTTTAAAGAGTTTGAAATAACAAGTTGCATTATATATAAGAATGAAATAACATGTAGTTTTATATTGGAATTCATAACTGTGAATATTATCTATGCATGTACTGTTACAAGATTAAAGATGTGAATATTAAGTCGACTTAGTTATACATGCACTTCTAACAGTGACTTTATGAAGAAAGATATGCGAGTGCTAGTTCCCTATATTTGTGTATAACGGGCACGATGGAGTTATCACCCCCTGATACATATTCCCGAAATAATGACATGTATTTCAAAAACACAGACACAAAAAAGACCCGTTATATCAGCTATGGGGTTTTCAGTTTATTTTATATTAATGAGGTTGACTGTTTCTCTGGTATATTTCGATCCTCAAGTATAGTAAAAAGATGTGTCGGAAGACATGTACACATAAACAAAATATCAAATGATACAGTATTAAACGGTCTTATGTCTAGCAACGTGTTTGAAGTCTATAGTAACACTGCAGAGCACACCACCTTCTTTATAGCCAATAACATTATCATATTTTAAAAAGATGTGAAAAACCGTTGGAGATAAATTTACGGAAGCGTTTTAGCGCCATACATTTTATTTTTATTTTTCTTCCTATGTTTGCGTTTAAACGCAAACCTTTGCGTTATAACGCAAACCTTTTTCGTTATAACGCAAACCTTTGTGTTATAACGCAAACATTTGAACATTTGTTTTATCTTATTTCTTTTTTAAGATTCAAAGGAAACAGTAGTTATTAATGGAGGAGGCTGTATATATTAAAATTTATCACCTTTGTAGTCATTGCAAAGTAAAATGCTTGAATAATTAGATCATACCAATGACTAATAATGAGCAGAATATTATAAGAAGATGTGGTATCAACCAAAAGGTTTGCGTTATAACGCAAAGGTTTGCGTTCTAACGCAAACGTAGGAAGAAAAATAAATAAAAAATGTGTGGCGCTAATACGCTTCCGTATATATTACTTGTTCCTATATATTTAAATTAACTACTTTTTCATCCCTACACATTTGATGCCTATTATGAACGGGGAAAAATCAGGCGCAAACACAAAGAAGTAAGCAAACAACCAAAGAAAAAGTAAACGAACATTATATCTGTTTAGAAAAACGATAAAGACACAAGTTATGACATCCCCTACCATTCCAGTGTTTATACTTTATCCCCAAATAAAAGGTAAATTAAAAAAAAATGTATAAGCCTTCATAATTTTTCAAACACTTTCAAATTTCATCAGCTGAGAGACAACTAGCTTTTTAAGAAAAGCTATAATTACTTGTTACAACTATATAGATGTATCAGTCATCTTGTTTGTTCGCCAAAACATCGAATTTTAAGTAATAACCTAACGTTTGCGTATACAAATGACGGAAAAGAATGGTAATAATCTTAAATGAAACCGGGATACCTATTTCATATCTCTATACAATTTTGAATTCAAAGTGTTTTACTGTATTATAGATCTACATAAATTTTAGTGACCACCAGTCATGTCAATTTGAACCTGGTTTTGTCTGCGTTTCTTATTCACAACAGTAAAGTTTTTCATTGTAACTGTTTCGAAAGTACTCTAAAATACTGGTTACATTAAAGATATGAATCAAATGGTGATTAAAAATTGTTGTTTTCTGAAATTCCATACGCTACCTCAATTTCAAAGTAATTGGACCCTTTTTTGATCCCCTACACAACTTGACGGTGACATTGTTTACCTTTTTCAACATACGTCATATAGCGTTAGCAAAATGTGTGTCAGGGTCATGAACATAAAAGTAACTGTTACACATTGGATAAGTGAAACAACAATAAAGGTCTTCTGTCTAGCGTTTGTTATTATACGTCTTAGAAAATTTCATTCATACTAGAAACAAATCTGACAAATTAATGACATTCCATGGATGGACAAAAGCACAAACAATAACAATAGAAATAACATTGGGAAGAAAATTTCTGGAGGAAGAAACATATGAAAAAAAGTAAGTATTGACTATTGTACTTATATTATAAAATTCAAATAACTTGCTTATATAATTATCTCTGTACTAAGTAAGCTTCATTAATAAAAGCAAAAACTACCTAAAGAAGTTAATGAGGAAAAAGGGGGCAATGCAATACCTTTTTATGTTTTAACTGTTTTAAAACTGTTTTCAACCCACT
The DNA here is from genome assembly GCF_036588685.1 of Mytilus trossulus. Classification (NCBI taxonomy): domain Eukaryota; kingdom Metazoa; phylum Mollusca; class Bivalvia; order Mytilida; family Mytilidae; genus Mytilus; species Mytilus trossulus. The sequence goes on along the minus strand of NC_086382.1, from coordinate 17,262 downwards.
GTGTTAACTGTTATCAGCGTTTTGCATTTGTTGTTATTTGTTAATGCCAAAATCAAAGTGTTGCTAACATGTTAACAGACTCCCTATTGCCCCCTCCCCCTCATAGAGATGTTTTTTTACAACATGAATCTATTCAAATGGCAAATTCTTTATAAATTAAATTATGCATTGATCATAAATCTAAGGCAGCAACCGTTTGTTGTTGTTTTTTTTGGGGGGGGGGGGCTATGGTTTTTTTTTGGAAAAAAAGCTTGTTTCCAGGTTTTGGTGAAAAAAATAAAATATTTGTTTTGGTCCCTGAGAAAAAAGAATTGTTTGTTTCACCCTCAGCTGCCACTATATGTTATATTTATAGCATAGTATTCCGAGTTAGACAAATAAACTTTCGAACGCGTAGCGTGAGAAGTTTATTTGGCTAACGAGGAAGGCGTTGCTATAAATGATTTGTGACATGAATGACACGCCCATGACAGTCCGTGCAAAAAAAATCACGTTTGGCGCGAAAATCTATCAAAGCGCATGATTCTGAAGGAAGCGATGATGGCAGACGCATTCTCTCTACCCTTAGAGTCTCTACCAGATTGGCTTGAAATTGAAAATGTAGATACGGATGATTTGGTTCTCTCTCAGGTGTGTATTATTTTTTAAATTGAAATAAAATGATTTACGCTAAGTATTGTCATATTGAGGCACGGACCCCCCTTTTTTTGCCAAAATGTTAAAAAAAAATGTTTTTATTTTTCCATATGTACAATTTACTACAATATTAAACTGATACCAAGTCCTAAAAATTAATAATCAGTCGATACCATGCCTTTTTCTACTATCTACAAGATCCCCAAGCGAAAATATTTGTTTTTACCTTGGGGCCCCAAAAAGGGAAGTTAATGTTCAAAATGCATGTGCTTCTAATCGTGAATCGGTAAATTTTTACTGTGATGTGATGTCATTTATATGCCCCAGATGGGACCTTTTTTTTGGAAATATAATTATTTCATTCTCTTGAAACGATTTTTACTATTTTGCAGGTTCTTCAAGAAGTCGAGGAAGACATGTCGTTAGCCAATGCGTCGGAAACAATAGAGGAGCATATTAGACTGTCGCAAATTCATTCAAATATGGAACCATTTTATAACATGAGTGTATCACAGGCTGTGGATTACTACCACTTGGGAACATTTGAGCTAGGAAATTTCTTGCTAACCGACTTAAAAGATGAGGATGTCGAACCGGTGCGTTTTACCGCACCCGTTTTAGATGAGGATGTCGAACCGGTGCGTTTCACTGCACCAGTTTCAGATGAGGATATAGAAAAGCTGATATCGTCTCAAACAAACGCGAACACGAAAAAGAATACAAAGTGGTCTATTGGTGTTTTTAATGAATGGAGAATCGCAAGATCTAAACATGGCGATAGTATTGCTGACATACATATGCTCGAAGCTGCCGAAATGAACCACTGGCTACAACGTTTCGTGATTGGAGTGCGTAATAAGAAAGGCGAGGAATATCCCCCCAAGTCGCTCTATAGCAAAATATGTGGATTATTGCGCTATTGCAAGGACATGAACGTGAATGATAAGAACTTTCTTGACGAAAAAGACTTGAGATTTGTTACTTTCAGACGCGTCCTTGATTCTCGGATGAAAGAATTGTTATCAAAAGGGTTCGGAACAAAAGTTAAAAGAGCTGATCCTCTCAGTCTACAAGATGAAGAAAATTTGTGGCAAAAGGGGGTTTTTGGAATGACGAATTCTGTATCGCTCCAGCATACTGCTTTTTTCTATGCATGCAAACTAAGCTCTGCATTTGAACAAAATTTCATTTCAATATGTAATGATCAATTTTAGGTTTATGTTTCAAAAGTACAAAGAAAATTTGTAAAAAAAAATCTGTTCTATTTTGAAAAAATTAATGCGTAGTCGTTTCATTTTTTTGGTTGTCTGTCTGGCGGAGAAAACCTACACAGATTTAAAGATTTGTATTTTGTTATAAGAATTCTAATAAAATTGACATTTTTGTGTGTGCTTTTTTTGTAGGCGTAATCTTTTCCTAAGGAGGCGGAGCTTACTCGTGCAATATTGGTTAAAGTGTTGTTGGTTATTTCATGGCAGTTTTCCCATTGAGTTATATAGGCCCATGTGACCTTTCATGCAATATTATTTGGTTGCTTCAATTTAGAGCATACATTTTGGTACGTGCTTGTCGTCTCTGTGCTATTCCATAAAAAGATCAAAGGAAAAAAGAAGATTCATGTTACAAGTAATGCTAAATTGAAAGAAAAAAAATGTTTTCAGTTTGTCAAAAAAGTTTGCACAGAAAAAAAACCCATAGCCCCTCCACCCCCCCCCCCCCCCCCCACCCCCCCGAAAATCAAATGGTTGCTGCATAAGTAAAGTGTCCATAATTTTTCCCACCAACTTTTATTTATATTAAAAATATCCAATTATTCAGGTAAAATATATATACAATACTTTGTTTAGGCAGCAACCATTTGATTTTCTGAGGTGTGGGGGGGGGGGGGGGGGTACTATGGATTTTTAAATCCATAGTACCCCCCCCCCCCCTCCCCCCGAAAATCAAATGGTTGTTGTCTTATAAAAATGTAAAGCAGCTGATACAGCAACCTGTCCGAGAGGAGAAGTCCTATTTTTTTCTCTCTCAAAGTTTACTTTCATAATCTGTAAATAATACCCTGAGAAATTAGACATGAATAATGTAATATTAGTTGAATTTTACAATAATAATGATTTTTTTTAAATTATGTCACATTCACACAAAATTTTCAGCATTATGTTTTTTTAACAGAATTACTGTAAATATTTTGGTTAACTTTTCCTTTTGCTGTAGAATATTGTCTAAGCAGTACTGCTTGTGCTGTTAAACTAGGAAACATAGGCTAGACTTCAAAGTCTATTTTACTTGGAAGAAACTTCGTGTGACTCTTGTTATGAAATATATAGAATATAAAATGTAAATGTTTATAATTGTTGAGATTATGCAAATTGTTTAATGAAGGCAATAGTAGTAAACCGCTGTTCGAAATTCATAAATTGATTGATAAAAAAAATCCTGGGTAAAATATTGTTTATTGCATGAAACATTATCAAAAGTAATTCTACCAGGAGCATAAATTAATCAAAGTACTGAAGTGCTGAACATCGGATGACCGCAACTTCTCATGGATGGTCAAAAACACTTGTCACTTGTCACAGAAAAAAAAATTCACAATTCTATACCTGAAATGAGATTTGTTTTCCCTGGAACAAGTTCGTGTGGGGATGATAAATGTTATTAATTACAGAAAATTCAAATCACCGTAATGGCTCTTATATTATTATAACAGTTTACTAGAAAACACCCGCGAAATCACAGGCATTTAGAGCTTGTTTTAAAAGTATAAACTGTTGTAGGATAAATTTTTGTAAAATATTTTCTGGAGAATTTCAGAAACGATATAAAACTGCTGAGGCATATTAAGAGCGTTCTTCGTGGGGCTCGGACCAACCCTTTTCTGAAAAGAGGTTGATTATATAGTACATATGCACGGTATTCGGTCTATGTTTCATTTGACCATTTCTTGATGCTTAAGTAGGACAGAAACAAATCAATTATGCGTATTATCAATAATTAATTGTCTTGGTTCATCAGTTTAATCAATATTAAATAAAACCTAATTTTAAAATATTTAATTTTATGTATTATTACATATTTAATCAATAAGTCCCGTGTTCATAATGCCATTTTTGCCGTGTAAGACGTAACAACAATAACTTACCATACAAATATAAACGAAAAAAAATCAAAAACTACTGAATGGATTACGATGAAATTCAAACAGGTGGTATATATATAATTATAATTATAGGGAATCATACGTATATTATTAATAAAGTGTATTTGCTATTAACTATCCATTCCATTAAAGTTGCTTCTACATGGCAATCATTCCTATATCATATAGGGTCTCTCTATATACTATTTATTATTATAAGGAGTATAATCATAGTATACATGGCAGTACTATCCTCTCTCCAAATAATTATGAAAATTATGTTAAATAGTTAAAAACCGGCAATATTGTCTATGACTTAAAAGTCGGTCCGATGACGGAAACAATACCCGGACGTTTTTCTCCCAAAATAACCCAAACTGAATAATCATGACAAATGCGACTATGCATGGTAACTATAGGACATAGAACCGACACACAAATGATGTATTCTCGTTTAATAGTATGAATACATGTACATGTATATATAATTTTCATCCAATTGTATATTATTCTATTCTACCATTGTAATTATAGGGCAGTGCAAGTGCATGTAAGACACACGTTTGTAGCCGGGATTGTCGAATTTCGTTTATTTTCTTTCTTGTATTTGTAAAGTAAACTCTTTTTTTTTACCAGTGATATCAAGAGAAGATAACCACTTGCACAAATCGGAAAAAAACACCTCATATTGTTGAAAATAACTTGACGTTTGCGTATCCAAATTTATTTTGCCTAGAAATTCATATCGAGTGTTTGTCTTTATGAGATGCTTTATTAATATATAGAATTTTCGCTCAGGAAACTTGAAATTTGAAGATACAATTAAGAATAAAGGACTTTGGATTGGTGTGTAAATTTTGACAAGGTAAAACTATTCGTATTCAGGATGTCTCATCCGTAGCTTCACTGAATTTTCACGGTCACCTCTATTACATGATATACCTTGGCCCAACCGTATTCTGTATTCCAACAAAACGAATGATTCAGTGCCTTCTGTCGGTCAGTGACCTCTAGTTAATGTAGCTCGATAGGAAATCGACTGGATAAGTCGCGTTGATGTAGCGATCGATAGGGAGTCGGTATATAACGACTGGATAAGTCGGGTTAATTTAGCGATCGATAATATGAGGCGTAATTTTAATTCGGGTTCTCCCCGGGTTTAGGCGTTCACACTTCATGAATCTAACCCGTATTAACTAATTCGGGTCGACCCCGGTTTAGACAACAACAAACAACAAATATTTTATTTGCCAATCATGGCGCCCAAAATCAGCAGAACAATTACAGTATAATTTTCAAACATAATGTAAAGTAAATTAAAAATAGGTGAAACAAAGTACATAATATGATTGATTTTGATTTCGTTGATTAATATGAAATATTATAGCAAATGAAGTAGACAATTTGTAATAATGAAAATATATAATATAATATGACCATTTGTATGTTACTCTGGTCCCTTTATTGGATAGCGCACCTCATAGTATACTAATAATTCATTAAATGTAAAAGAAATAACTTGTGTAAATGCATATTTGATGATACATATAATTTTATATCTTTATATAGAGAAATTTAATTTAATATTGTATTTCTGTTTATATTTAAAACCTGTAATAATTGACAAATTATTATTAAAATGTTTTATATTCATTTCCCATTAGCCAAATAAAAAGAGCTTTGTTATCAAGTTTTGAAATATTTTTATTTTTACTATATATTTTGTTTAGAAAGGGATTTCTAACATTATCCAGAGTTTTACATGTTAAAAGAAAATGCATCTCATCTTCTATTTCCTCATTACAGAGTTTGCATATTCTATTTTCTAGTTTAATATTAGAGTAACGACCTTTTTCATAACATGTTTGTGAGCTCCAATTCTAAATCTTGTTAAAACACATCTTTGAATATATGGTAATTTCAATAAGTATAAGGCTCAAAATTAAAATTTGGTTTAAATAATCGATAAGTGATAAGTTTGTTTCCAGAGGTCTTATTTTGTCTTTTATCAATAAATATAAAATAATTCTTTCTTCTATATGCTGCAATACTTTTAATATAATTTCTTTTTTACCATATTTCTAATGTTTATTTTAGATGAGAGCACCTGGGTTGGTTTTCTCGAAAGTATCCTAAGATTCGTCCTAAGTCATAGATAAGACCAATTTTAGGACTGACTTAAGATCAACTTAGGACACTCTTAAGTTGTGTCTCGAAGCTATCTCAGACGAATCTTATGTTAGGACGTCCTAAACATATCCTAAGTCGAAATTTTAAATCTTTAAAGATATTTGTTGATAAAACATTTATTAATGACGAAAACATTTAATAAAATTGTTTACGAATTTTATAATAACATGTACAGAATAAATTGCATAATTACCAATGTAATTATATATAAAAACAATTTGTTTTGAAAAGAGAATTAAATTTTTAGTATATTCGTATCGTGAAACACGAAGTTCAAAGTTTAAAATCATGCACCTTTTCTTTATGTACGAGTTAATAACCGATGGTGCGTTTCATTTCATGTTCATTTTCACGTAAAATTATGAGCAAAAAGCGAAATCCAAACTTTATTACACTAGGATGAAGATAGGATGCTCTTAAGACACCTTGTTGGATGTCCTAAAGTTAGGACGAAAAATGAGATATATCATAAGTTAAAAGAGCTTCGAGAACACGACTTAGGACAAAGACTTGTCATAAGATAGACTTAGGACACGTCCTAATCCAAAGATAGCTTCGAGAACATCACCCCAGATACTCTTTTAAATCAAGTAATTTTAAGATAGCATCAATACTACTAGCCCAACAATTATTCCAAGCTTTAGATAATGTATTTGAGAGAGAGTATGCATTTGTTAATAAAATATTATTTTTAACGAATTATTTTCCAATATTTTATCATATTTGTTAAAATGTCTATCATTAGAGGATAACGACCTAATTCGCCAAATATGGCTAAATTTGTTGCATGCTTATTCACTCCTAATGTAAATCTGCAGAATCTTCATACATATGGACTGATAAATCTTCTGCGGAATTCCAAAATGTGTTGTCTTCATCAGAAATTCAGAATGATCTGTCCAATTTCATGAAATTACATGTTGATCAAACAGAATCAGGAATCAATTCTTTAATTAATAACTTTAATCAGGTAATTTATGATGTGGCAAACAAAAGTCTAAGAAAGAAACATCATAGTTTTAAAAAATCTAACAAGAAAAAGAAAAAACTTAATTGGGAAAATCTATCTCTATCAGTCCTAAAAAAGCATCTCATTGATAAAGAAAATTTATAAAATATAATAAAGATCCATATATTCGATCATCTTATTTTAGTGCTTTAAAGCATTATAGAAAATCTAGAAAAAATACAATACGTCTCTATAGACAAAATTTAGTAAATCAACTCGATACTTTAAACAATAACAATCCAAAAGCTTACTGGAAACTTCTGAATAAATTTTTAAGGGATGGTGGATATTCTAGAGTACAATCGCAAGACAATATATCAGCCGAAGAATGGTTGAACTATTTTAGGGAATTGAGTACTGCTAAAAATATAAATAACCAGGTTAAATAAATTGTTAGCTGAAGCAGAGAAATGTAAGCAATTTAATGAGCTAGATTTTAAAATCTCTGAAAAAGAGGTTCTTGATGCACTGAAATCTTTAAACAATAAAAAAGCCTGCGGATTTGACCAAATATCAAATGAAATGTTAAAATATAATTTTTTACATTTTTCTCAACCCCTTTTGAAAATGTTTAATAATGTCCTAACTTATGGAATTTTTCCTAAAATTTGGTGTAAAATTTTTCTATACATAAGTCAGGTGACACCTCAGAACCTAGTAAATACAGGGGAATTGCAAAAATTAGTAATATTGGAAAGTTGTTTACTAGAATTAAGAAATAATTCATGGGGGCTTGAATATATCGTGATTTTACCACGGGTTGGCCCTTTATGACAAATATTTTACCCTGAGCGATAGCGAGGGGTAAAATATCGGCATAAAGGGACAACCCGTGGTAAAATCTAGATATATTCAAGCCCCCATGAACTATTTCGATTCTAATAGGACAAATACGGCATTTTTTTTGGATCGAAGCGCTCTAGGTGATGGCATTATTTGCCGTTCCAATATATAAACGCACTATTAAATTGACGTAAAATAACGGAGCAAACTGAATAAATGATGATGCTTAAACTATTTATAATAACATATTTAGATAATTTTAGATAAATCTAATTATTATTGTACTTATATGTCTCATATGTATACAAAAACGGCTAATATAACTCATTTTAGCATCATTTGTTAACGTTTCCTTGTTGTGATGATTTTCCGTTTCACAAGCGTGTATTTTCCCGTAAATTGCTTATATTCTGAAAATATTTAGAAAAGCATGGTATAATATCCCAAGAACAAATTGGTTTCTCTAAAGGTAAAATGACTAGTGATCATCTTTTCGGCTTAAAAACTCTAACAGATAAGCACACACAAAAAGGTTCGAAACCATTATATACATGTTTTGTTGACTTTAGAAGAGCTTTTGATACGGTTAATCATACTGGACTGTTTTATAAACTTAGTAAAATTGGAGTTGGAACTCATTTTTACAATATAATCAAAAGTATATATTCTAATAACATACTATGTATAAAAACACGAAACATGTTAACTTCAGACTTTAGATCATATATTGGAGTAAGACCAGGAGATAATCTTAGCCCAATTCTCTTTAAAATATTTATAAATGATTTTAAATCTTTATTAGATGAAACCTGTGACCAAGTATTGCTATCAAATATTTCATTAAATTGTCTTCTTTATGCTGACGATCTTGTACTGCTTTCTGAATCTAAAAAAAGCTTACAGAATGCATCAAATAAGCCGGAAATCTATTGTCAAAATTGGGGGTTAGAAGTTAATTTAAAAAAAAAAAAAATCTGTAGTTTTTAATACATCTGACCGTATTAAAGATGCACAGCTTTCATATAAAGACACGTACATCCAAAATACCCAACATTATACTTATCATGGCGTTACTGTTAGTGCATCTGGCAGCTTTTCAGAAGCCAAAACATGTTATATTAAAAAGGCTTAAAAGCATTCTTTAAATATACAAAATATTTTACTAATTATAAACCTAATATCTCCACTCTAATGCACATTTTTGATCACACAGTGAAACCTGTATTATTATATGGTTCAGAAATATGGGGTTGTATTAAATAAAAAAAGTTTAATAATGACACAGAACTAAATTATTTCTATAGATTGTGTAAAGATCTAAAAAATGAAAAAGTGCATCTAAAATTCTGCAAGGCATAGTGTGAACTGTGAACGTGGTATAACTCTTAGATGCGTGTTTTCTTTTTCTGAGTTGTTATTGACTTTGAACAAGCTGTCAGTACTCTCTGATCTGTACTAATGGTCTTTTCATTATTTGGATGTACAAGTACCCTCCCACGCCCACCCTGTGTTTTGTTATATCAATTTCAATTTGTATCTAACTGATGAGCCTTTTTTTAACTGATGTTGACAATCTGTTCTTACGTTGAACAGTTACATCACTGTCCCAAGTTAGGGGCGGGTTGGTCGTCCGCTAAGATGTTTAACCCCGCCACATTGAATGTGTAAAATTGAGAATGGAAATGGGGAATGTGTCAAAGAGACAACAACCCGACCATAGAACAGACAACAGCAGAAGGTCACCAATAGGTCTTCAATGCAGATAAAAACTCCCGCCCCGGAGGCGTCCTTCAGCTGGCCACAAAACAGATATTTATACTAGTTCAGTGATAACTGACGTCATACTTAACTCCAACTTTACACAAGAAACTAAAATTAAAAAGCATACACGACTAACAAAGGTCAGAGGCTCTTGACTTGTGACAGGCGCAAAAAGCGGCGGAGTTAAACATGTTTTTGAGATCTCACTTCTCCCGCTATATCTCTAGATCGCCCGAACGTATAAAAAGTATAAAGGTTTTGTATTGTACCAAGTGTACTCGTGAGAAAAATAGATAATTTAGTAGTGGAACAATGGCTTGAAGACGAAATAAATACATATTTGTAAGGTGTTTTGTTTTAGCTTTGGAAGCCAGTAAATAGTTGGGACTTTCACTATATTTGGTTCTGCTTGTAAAGAGGTAGCTTAAAGTTTATGTTTGTTACAGCTGTCGTTTTCTGAAAATGAAGTCAGTTGGAATGTTAGTGAATTGATGATTTTTTTCAGAACCTCAAAGTGAAATTAACTTCGAACAATAATGATATTATAAGCAGCGTTATCGTTCGAGACTAAAAAAAAATTCTTTGGTTGTCTTCCTATCTCTCAAATAGATTAACATCATTAATGTGTAAGGTTAACATTGGAATAACTGAATCAGGTTACAATTAAGTAACATTTGGGATCCCACCTTTATTATTCTTCATCTATATAAATGATCTCCCGTTTAAATTAGAACACAGAGTCTGAACTATATGCAGATGACACAACTTTGCATACATCATCAAAATCTGTTTCAAACTTAAACTCTTGTTTAAATAAAGACTTTGAGAAAACGTAATTGAATGGTGTGCTAAAAACAATATGATAATAAATAACAATAAGTCCAAATGTATGCTTATGGGATCTGAGAGAAAACTTGAGAATTGTAATGATGTCTTGTGTGTACATGTATTATCGCAAAATCAAACTGCATTTGACAATGTGGAAGTAGAAGAACTTCTTGGTATCCATATTGATAAAAATCTATCATGGTCAATCCACGTAGATAAAGTATGCGAAATATTTTCAAGCAGATTATACCTGCTAAATAGATTAAAACGATAATTACCTCGTAAAGGTCCTTTATGATAATAGTTATATATTACCAATATTTGATTATTGTTGCACCATATGGGGGTTTACCGCAAATTTCAACATTGAGCGGATTCATAAACTACAAATACGCGCAGCAAGATAAATTTTGAATCAGCCTTTTGATTAGTTATCAAATATCAATGTTTAAAGAACTTAATTGAATAACCATTTTTACGGGGATAAAATATTTTCAAGGCATTTTAATGTTTAAATGTATGAATGGACTCGCGCCAGTAACAAGTAACTTTACTGCGTGCAGTGATCTATATAGTTATTTTCGCAGGTCAACAACATCTGGACATCTTGATATACCAAGGCCAAAGTCTGCATACTTTCAATATTCTGGTCTAATCATTTGGAATACGTTGCCAACTGATATAAAGAATTTAAGAGATCATAGGTGATTACCATCATTGATTTTCCCTTATTAGTCTTTGTAAATTTGCACTTTTCAAACAAATGTGTAGAATTTATCTCAGTTTCAAATAAAGAAATGCTTGGAAAGAGTAAAGTGTTATCCTGTTCAGTACTATAGAAAACGTTCACATAACATTTCATTGCATATAAGAAAATAACATTCACTGGAAGTTAAACAATCAAATTTCTCCCCTTATTTAATCTGTGTACAAGGTTTAGTAACCATGTAACCTCAGTTTACAAAATATTCGATAGAAATCCAAAATAAAGAAATAATGGTGCTTTGAAATAAACCAAAACATATGTTTATAACACAGACACAGTATTCATGCTTGTGTAGAACTTGGAGGTGCGATGGTACTCCGAACAGCGATGGTTACGCTGAAGTGCGATGGACTACGCTGAAGATCGTTGGGTAACACGCTGTTCTTGATTTTTAAACACTTGTTCTCCGTTAAAGCGCCCAACGTCAGAATAAAAAATGATAAAATATAAATTGCAACAAAACTTGTTTATAAAGAATATAGAACATCTTCAAAGTGTATTCTATCCACCCTATAAATTTTAGCATGTAATGTGCTACGTACCGTTGATTTTTAATGATCGAGACAGTTTAGATGAAAAACAATAAAAAAAAAAAAAAAATTTAACGTCATTTTATTTCCTTTGACGTCGTGATTTTCAATGCCAAAATGCTAAAAAACTTTTATTGATTCACGTAAACCTTTATTTCTTTTTCTTGTTATTTGAAATTTAAGTATGATATTCAGTCATGTCTGCATTATTATTATACATATAAGTTTTTTTTTTATCTCTTTAACACAAATTAAGGTGATAAATCTCCAATTTGAACTTTTCTGTGCGAACTCTTACGATAAACAATCGACTCAGCATTTAGTCTTGTACAAAGCAGGTTTATCGGACCACATATGAATTAGCACGTTGTGATTGGTTAAACGCCGTCACGTGGTGACCCCCACTGAGACCGTATGGGGTTAGTAAGTTTCATATGGGGTTCATGACTCGTTAATGGCGACGTCATCTATTAATGTTGTTGTGTTTTATTGTTTATTTTTCAACAAAACGCAGCAGAAAAGTCCAGCGTTCGATAAATTCGTTATACGGTTAACTACTGACCCCCTACGGACCCATAGAGGGTGAATAAAATTCATAAAAGGGGACTCGGCCTCCGGCCTCACCCCCTATGGAGTTTGCTAACCCTCTATGTATAACATGCTTTCAACCCGAATACGCATATAATTTGCCACTGAATCTTCCTCCTTTTTGTCATCATCCTATTTACCAATCTGTGTTACCATGATGATTATCCTTGATGTGGTCATATTGATATCGAAAACATAATATATATAAATCAACTGTTTTAATTTCAAAATGCACAAGTATAGCGTATAACGCATGAATTTCTTGCTCTGAACTTTAATTTTGAAAATTTCCTTCGAAGCCAAAGCACAATCCTTGTATGATCTTGTATCTTTGATGGGTTACTTCCTTTGATATTCCTCAATACCTTTTTGTTCATTGTATAGGAAATTTGAAGAAAACAAATAGGAGAGACGAGAAGTGTCTATTAGTTTCTTAGCAGACCAATGGAAGTATGTTTCTTAAAACTGAACACTTGAACACTTTAATATAATAATAAGAAGATGTGGTATGATTGCAAATGAGACTCCAGTCTAAAATTCAACTAATAAAAAAAGTCGGCAAGATAAATTCGAAACACAGTGTTATAGTGACCTAATACGATATATACAGGGTCAGTAAATTCCATATGAGGTTCTTTTTTCGCTCAAATCCCTTGTGGAATTTACTGACCCCGTATTCATCGTTTTAGGTCACTAACACACTGTTGTAACTAATAATAGCTGACAAAAATTTAAACGAATCACTTATTTGATGATGTTTACAGTTAGCATAATAATACAATTTTAGAGGAGATATGATTTATTGATTGATGTTTTCTGAACGTACAGTGGCAAATATTTCATGCGGATTTATGACGGGGAGAAGAATATTAAAAAAATAAATGAGAAGTAACGCGTTGTCGTTGATAAAGAATTTAAGAAGGTTCAATAAAATTATATAGAAAAAAACAATGACGAGAGAGACACGACAAAAAAATGATCGAGCAAATATAAAATATTAAATCATTTTCCATAGATATTTTATTCATCCTCTTTGTTTGTTAGTCAGTCAGGGGCGTTACTTAAACAAGTTTTTTTTTTTTAATTACTTATATAAGTAATTTTTGTTTTTAAAAATAATAAGATTACTTAATAGAGTTATTTTAATTTTCAATAGAAACATAGACTTAATGTAGTTTTCATGATTTTAAACACTATTGTTTATCATAAAATAAAGAATTTATCAGATTTGAGAGGAGTATAGCGATAAAGGGTTACTTTAAAAACAATGACAAAAATATTACTTGAATAGGTTATTTTAAACATTTATGAAAAAAATAGCAATTACACTTATCTAAGGCACATATGTAAGTGATTTGGGTTACAAATTATAAATAACTTCAGGTCTTAATTAATTCACAAGTATCTATCTATTTATATCAGTCTACCTTGAAGATTTTAGTGGAAAATGATAATTTAATAGTCCCAAGAGACCAATCTTTGACCCAGAAGCGTCGGTATGAAAGATAAACTTGTGCGTCGGAAAGTTAATAAGTGTTTCTGAAGAATTAGTTTTTATATATCAAGGGAAAAATAACCAGATGACTTTGAAAATTATTTAAAGCTAGTAAAATCTGTATTATTGGACACCTATAAAAATAATATTCAGAAAAGTAACTTATACACGTTATATTTAAATTAGCCTCGTTTTCAACATTACTTGTATAGGTAATTTTAATTGTTACTTGTTTAAGTAATGCCCCTGACTGTTAGTTGTAGCCTATTTAATCTCGCAACTTTGATTTTTAAACAACCAGTAACGACCACAGCTTCTCTTTATAGATCCTCTTATACTAACAGTCTTATAGTACTATGCATCGTATTCCGCTTGAATATCATATACTTTTTCTTTAGTTATTTGAAATAATCCAAGATATAGGAGGTGGATTATAGATTAAAAAATAAATTTTGAAACTTAAGAATAAGGTGAATTGAAAACAACAGAAATACATGATTAAAAGATTAATGAAACTTTACGTTTTCTGCATATTAAATTCATTATTTACAATATTCTAGTAGATCATTTCGAAAGAAACGCTGATCTTTCAAATTGGTTGTAAACGCAACTGGTCAAATGAAATAAGCGATGCAAATTTTGTACATTCATAAGCATCATTGTTTTTCGCCAAAATCACGGGTTTGCATGAGTTAACTTATCATTTCGTTTCTTATTGTAGGCAATTTTAACCTTACATCCTTCTCGTGCATTGCGTCAGGAATTATTTAATTTTGTTCACCTTAAAAAAAAGTTCGTGAAAATGTCAGACCACGATAATCCGATAAGTAACAAAAATATCTGCAACAATGGTCGAAAAAAAAAAAAAGTTATAAATTCCATGCGTCCGAAGCGAGCACTTTTTTTTTTATCTATCTTCATCATTTACGCCCAGCGACAAGTATTCGAAATCCAAAGATATGAAAGAATAGAAAGAGTTGATGAGCTATTGACGAAAATGACACACAGAAAATAGTCAAATCAGTCGAATGTAACATTGATTGATGGAGTTTAAAACCTTAGGTATCTTGATAATTCCAAAATATATAAATTGATCATTGATTAGAATTGTAAGGATTTGCAGAACCAAAACATTGTCATAATTCGTACGTCTTAAATGTTCATACTGATGCTCGAGGACGGAAGACATTGTCTTTAATTTTTTAGGGTATAACATTTTTTTAGTACCTACTTATATTAAATATATTTCATTATTCACCAAAACAATTGATTGATAAGCAATGTTTCTTTCTATATTGTGTTGGACAAATGAGTAATCAATGATAAAATATTTTTGGTGATCAAATTTTTATTTCAGATTTCTCTTAATGTCGGTTAGGTACCGGTACTGTCACTGTTATTAAACTGAACGTTCAACTCCTCATTACTAGTACCTCGAATCACAAGGAAAATATGATAAAATATACCTCATATCATCTTTACTTTTGTTTATTATCCCAGCTATCCAACTTATTTCGAAGAAATTGAAATACTTTTTTTTCTCCAAGTTTTATACTTATTTTAAACGTGGTATTATTTATGCAGTACAGGGACAGTATAAAGGGGGGGGGGGGGGGGCTATACGGAGAAGTGTCGTCATACGTATGTTGTTGATACAGACAAGACAATATATATTGTCAAAATGTTATATAAGGAAGTTTTCAAATGCAGGAATTGAACCCAATAATTTTACAGAGAAGGGCATATGAAAAGAGACAAATCGCCAAAAGAGTTACAGAATACAGAAATGTAGATCTCCTCCCCTAATACAGACCGTTATAATATATATATATATATATATATATATAGCATTGTGACCGATAGTTTTGTTTAATCTATCTAACTGCTTTTTATTCCGAAAAGAATGTTATACTAGGTGATGTTAATTAATGTAACGGAATTTATATCAGGCCCTTTCAACCGACGTCCTAATTTCGATGAAAGAAATTAAAAGCTTCTCTGCTTATGCAACACGAAAAAAGAAAGAGCAACTTTTATGGCTTCTTGCAATTGCATACTTGTTAAATCGTATTGAATTCGGTATCAAATGTATATTAATCATAAAGCTGCATATCTTGAATATTGAAAACAGGTCTAAATTGTTTACATGCATTATAGCGATTGATATAAATCATCCGGTTCGGCTTTTTTCTTCATCTAGATTTGAGAAAGAAGCAACTCTGTTACACTCAAACAATTAATTTATAAAAAATTTTACATGTTGTCTTCTTATGTCGTCTGAGTTACAATATATCATTGATCTGTTAGTGATATATCCGCCATCCATTATAACTATCTAATATGTTTATTTGGCATGTCATTCTCGATAAAAGTGCGGACGTGATAGAAATCACTCTTTACCAAAATGTTAACGGAGATTACATTCCATGGAGGTTACATTTCGACGACTTTGTCATTTATCAAATTATAAACCGTAATAACACTGTGTATCATCGCCACCGGAAATTGGGTACTAACGAAGCGGAGAGAAGTAGAAAAAAAAGTAAACAAGTTAAGAATTCATTCAATTTAAAGCATTTCCACTCATTTGATGAGGATGCCGCTTAAGATATGATTTTCTGATATATAATTCTTTAAATTATTAGGCCGATAAGTACAAAATTAATACAAGATTTTGCGTAATACTCCAAAACTTGCCCCTTAGTACCGGAAAATTTCGAGGTCGATCGTCCTCTGTAGCCCCATTCTCAAGATATTGAACTGTTTTTCATTATTTTGCCAGACACGTTTTTAGATTATTATAGTGTGGCATGATATTTACTGAAATTTGTAGTCAAAAACATGTATTTTAAAGAATATAGACCATAAAAAATAAAGTCTAGGGTACGGCAACTTGCTCGTGTTGACAAATTTACTGTATGGCAACTTGTTTTCAACTGTATGGCAACTTGCTAATTATAGAATAGACTAAGTTATTTATATCTAAGGTGGGGGAGAGGGGGTACCCTTTTATGTATAACTGTTTTTGTCCTTTTCAAGGTTTTAATTTGTTTAAAATTTTTATTTGACTGATAAATTTTAAAAACTGTTAACTGTTTTCGACCCACTGTCTGTAATCTGTTTTGTTAAAATTTGCAATGTTGTTAACTGTTTATTTGAAATTGAGATTCCTGTTATCTGTTATTTAATACTTAAAGTGTTCACTGTTTTTGACACTATTTTCTCTGTTAACTGATATTAACTGTTATTTACAAGAATCCCATCAAAATTGTCTGTCCATTTCTTTTTTTTTACGTTGCTTCAGCAAAGGAGTGACATATTCAGCATATACATGTATGTAACTGTACATGTCTTTAAAAATCTCTGAGTATAGTAAGTCCTTAATATAATTGAGAATGGAAATGAGGAAAATGTCAAAGAAACAGAAGCCCGACCAAATAGAAGAAACAACCCAACACAACGATAAAATTATGCACTAGGAAGGGTGTCAATTCACAGATAGGGAAAAAAATTTAAACACCCTCTTTCCCTTCCTTC